>NC_090648.1:77154658-77447158 GCF_040937935.1 Hyperolius riggenbachi
ACTGCACGCCTCTTCACTGCACCTGTGTGACCGCACGCTGTTTTATACACCAGTCCGTGCATACCTGTTAACTGCACCTGTGTAACCGCACATTGTTGTACCAGCAGTCACTGCAATCTTTTCACTGCACCTGTGTAACCGTACATTGTATTAGTCAAGTCAGTGCATACCTTTCACTTCATCCTCCCCAATATGGACAAAACAAGAGACAGAGGCAGGCCACCTGGCAGGTCTATTCGAGGTCGCGCTGTCGTGATTTCGTGTGGCCCTCAACCAAAGTACAGTGTTCAGAAGAAGGCATGTGCCATCAACCACCAATATTGTCAGGACGTAGTTGACTATTTAACACAGAACACCTCACCTTCCGCACGGAAGCGTGACATATCTTCCTCCTCCTGCTCTGATTCTGGCACCCCACTTAACACTCCGTCGGCAGCCATCACCAAAGTGCCATCATCCCAAGGCTCTGATACTGATACCTTCATTACCAATGTCGGCTGTCCTCATTATTGTCGGGATATTGCATTATGTGTACCCAGCATGATGTCCCACCATATTATTACACTGTATTATGCATGGGTGAGGGAGATCTTTCAGGAATCCCCCCCTTCAAAATCCTGGGTTATCCCCTGAAGACCTTATTTTCCAAGGTCAGGTTAGTGAAATAAAATGGCAAACTAATAGTTGGACCCACCTTGTAATTATGCCAGGTAGTAAAGAAATTGATTGATCCATCTTGCCGTCTTTGTATGACGGTCCAGCCTCCTCCATTGACCTCTTGCTCACACCAAGCTTGCATGATCTGGTTGCTGTTCCGCGGTTTCAAGAGATAGACACCATTCCTCTTCTGTTCTCCCATGAAAGCATCATAACAGTCCAGCCATGGCCCTGACCATAAACATGACAATATATCAGCATCAGCTCCATGAATCTTGGGTGTTATCCTCTCATAGCTCAGTCTTGGAGATACCAGCTGGTTCCTGAGGACCCTTTCACACCGAAGCGGTGCTGTATTTTTACCGCTCCCCACCACCGTGCAATGAAAGTCTATGGAGACTTTCATACAGCATGACGGGATGGAAGTGATGCTTTTGCCGCATCACTGACGAAGGTACAAAACTACGTTAAATCTGCAGTGATGCGTCGAAATGCAGCAATCTGCTTGGGCCTGAAAGTCATGTGAATCTATGGCATACCCTTAACAGGAAGTGACGGCAAGCGCGCGTCACTTCCTGCTTGGCCGGCAGCCATACAGGGAACACCGCGCTGAAGGCATGACTACCTGTTTTTGACGGTGCAATGAGGTGTGTCGGGTGTGACGCATCGCTGACGCTGGTTTCTGGCGTGAAAGCAGCCTAACTCAACATTCTCTTCTAAGGCTCCATCACCACTACACTTCTGGATCCCATGCGGCCAGCAGGAACGGACAGTATAATGTCCCGCTCTGATGGTCCGCAATGATCTGGCTGGAGCTCGAGGCAGATGTGCTTCCCCCATAGACTATAAAGGGGAACAAATCTGCCGGCCCAGGATTATCGCGGGTCTGCACAGAAGTACAGTCCGCTTACTGCATCTGATCCTGTGGATCCATTACAGTGTAAGAAGTGTGAATGGCTCCTTCATACAAATTCAATAAGCGGAGAAAAAATGCCCGCTCTTCGCTGTAGTGGGAACAGAGCCTAACTCTTATCACCTGACGTGTTAAAGGGACACTGAAACTCATGACATAATGAATTGTATATGTAGTACGGGTAATTATTAGGACATTAGTAGCAAAGAAAAGAGCCTCATAATTTTATTTTCAATTATATAGCTGTTTTATAACAATGCACCATTCTCTAATATTTGCAGTTTACAAATTACACTCTGTATTTAAATGATGAAACAGAGCGGAGCTAATGACCCTTTGAACTTTATGGCAGAAACCTTAAACAAACAGGTAGCGACAGGTTGAGATAAGTGCTTCAGAAAACAGCATTGCTCTCTGACTAAATTAGTCGGAGAGCTCAGAGCAGCTCTTTTGCATAGATAACAAGTGAAGTTTCTTAACTCCTCTTGTACTGGAAACAATATGAGACTCCTATCTGTGCTAATAATGTTTTATTTCTTAGCTGTATTACACATACAAATCATTATATCATATGTTTGTTTTCACTTCAGTGTCTCTTTGAGGACCTCCAATATGTCAGGTCCAGGGCTGAGTAATAGAAATGTGAAGCTACTCAAAGCAAAAATGGCATGAGATGAAGCTGTTTTGCTTTTACCTCTCTGCTCTTAAAGATAAGCAACAGCTTAATAACATTTAAAGAAAAACATTTATTTTTTACAGCTGATAGAAAGCCTGCAATAAATCTGCAGTGTGTCTACTTCCTGCTCTCATGGAATCAGACAATCAAGCTAATCAATAATACCCTTTTAAAATGTATGCGGTAAAAGCAGAAACTGAGTGAATACACAGTATTACTGAGACTGGAACCTGTAGGTATACCTTCATATTATATGAAAGTGGTAAGATTGTACATTTAAGATTGTATCATTGACATGCACCTATAGTTCTGGTTAACACTGCGACGCGAATGTAGCAGACGCAGAAACAGCATGATAAGTGTATCCGGTCAGGATGCGCTTGCATCCACGCCAAGTCGGTCACATACCTGCCGTTTTGCATCTGCTCCATTTGGGTCGCCACCCGCCTGCTTCATCAGCCATAGCATCCGCCACCTTCCACCACTGCTGCTGCTGCTCCTCCGCTTGTCCCAAACCCAATCAGAGGCTGGCCAAAGCATGGGGCTCCCTGTTAGATTGTAAAAAATCAACTGGAGTCCTACCTATCAACCTGGGAGGAGTTTCATTGGTGCACCAAGAACCAATGAGAATTTTTCATGTTGTAGCGGGATTCCAGTAGTTTTTGATCTGCTTCGGACTGAAAGGTTGGTGTGTAAAACCTGAACTAAAACCTTATTTACTTCCTCTTTGCGGCCCATATAGTTATCCTACCTGCATTTGTTTCTAAATAATGTTATCTGTGTTTAATGAGAAAAATTATCTGTTATCTATTTACAAATAACCCTTTGAGTACCGAATGTCTCTGGCACCTTGGGAACCAGAGAAGTCTCTTTCACAGAGATTGTTTGGTGATCTCTGTGATTTGCTCACAGTGACCACAAGGTCAGGAGCCAATGCACGGAGCTCTACTGTCATTATGACAGCACAGCGGGTGGCCTGCAGTGGCGATAGAGCAAAAGGAACAACAAGAGTGGCGTGAGATTGCGGTGGCACTTGATTGAAATCTACGCCTTGGCAGGGATCACGGGCCAAAAATGGGTGTAGATTTTAATTACCTGGGTCCAGAAGCACTTAAAGGGACTCAGAGCTCTTGAAAATAGAAAGATTTATACACACCTGGGGCTTCCTCCAGCCCCATACGCTCCGATCTCTCCCACGCCGCCGTCCCCAGTCTTCTGCAGCGCCGGCGCTAGGTCATCGCACTTCCATCAGTCGGCTGCAGTCTACGCAGGAGAAGTGCGCTGTTTGCGTATCTCTCCAGCAGCTGCTGGAGAGATACGTAGAGGGCGCACTTCTCTTACGTCAGACTGGCTCCCACTGACGAAAGTGTGGGGACTCGGTTCCCGGCGCTGCAGAAGACTGAGGACGGCAGCGTGGGAGCGATCGGAGCGTATGGGGCTGGAGGAAGCCCCAGATATGTATAAATCTTTCTATTTTCAAGAGTTTTGGTACACTTTAAAGGCTGTGCACAGAAAATCTATGATATATTTTCTTTAGTCTTATCACCTTCACTTAGGGATCTAAGTGCTCACTGAATGGCAAAGTGATTGATAATCCTAATAATAATAATAATATTTGTAGAGCACTTTTCTCCAGTTGGACTCAAAGTGCTAAACAGCTGCAGCCACAAAGGGCGCACTCGAGGGGCCACCCTGCAGTGCTAGGAAGTCTTGCCCAGGGACTGCTTACTGAATAGGTACTGACCCTACCCAGGCTTCGAACCCTGGTCTCCCATGTCAAAGGCGGTGCCATGGCCGGATTTGTACTTTTTACCGCCCAAGGCCAATGTCCCCAGCCGCCCCCTTTCAGTATAGGTAACGAGATGACCCGACCACCCTCCAGAATAGGTAGTCTGATGACCCCTACCCCTCCAGTATAGATAGCCAACTGACTCCCTTAATCCCTCCCTTTCCCACTTCCCCCTATCAGTACAGCTTGTCTCCACACCACAACAGCCATCAGTGTCACTCACTTCTCTGCTCATCTCCAGTGTAGAAGCGTTCTCTTCCTCTCCATCTCCAATGCTGCCCAAGTCCGTAACCGCCCACCACAATGCCAATGTGCACAGAGAGAGCAGGGTGGTCGCTGCACAGGTGGCTGACAGCAGAATACCGCCGTCAAGCGCTCACCTGATGCAAGCTTGCAAATGCTGCTCCAGTTTAGTCTGCTGCTGTGGTGCCCTTGCTGCTGTGGTGCCTTAGGCCATGACCTAGGTGGCCTAGGCCTAAATCCTGCAGTGGGCGGTGCCCTTAACCAGTATCAAAATAAAAAGGAGTCTGGTAACTTTCCCAGGCATTTTTTTTAATTGTTATGGTACAGCTAATCTGCTGGAACAGAGGGGAAATTTGGACTATAGTTTCACTTTAAAGCTTCAGCAGTCTGGATTTCTCTATGGGTCTCATACACCATTGCACTCTTCTGCACCATTTCACTGCGATGTTCACTGTGTCTACCCATTTTCCCAAATATATAAATGAATGGGAATTATCTTTTGCTATTTTCTTGTGTTAATAACAGTGCCTGTTATTTCAGCGATGGTACCTATTGATTTGGTGGCTTCTGGTTCCGTAACACCAGGTGCACTGGATGTTGTCTTGGTAACTGTATCTGATTGTATCTGAGGAATTTCTTTCCCAGCAGTCGTGAGATCTTTTTCTTCTCCATGAATGTCACGGTTGTGTTTCCTCTTTACATCAGTAGCAGGAGCACCACCAGACGATGGTGTATGGGGTAAAGCCTGTGAAATATACATAAGATAGTTGTCTTTGTCAACGCTTTACCCAAGGTGGATGGAGATTATTGATTAGATCCTTGGCTAATAACATATGGAGACACTGAGCCTGATGAAGTTTCTATTAAGCCAAAGGACCGCCAGGACCATAAAAGAACCTACAAACCTGCATGGAATTGATCGAAAATAGTTTTCTGTTAGGTGACAACAATTTGAAACCATTGCTAGGTTTAGGGCTATAATAACAAATCATGTCCTCTCATAAACAAAATTTTAATGGGACCTCAGGCCCGCCCCTTCCCCAGTAGTGACTCCCTATGGCCCGGGAGCCCATCTACCATAGTGATCTAACAAATGTCCACCAAGATCCCCTCCTATGACAGTGTGGCCACCATAACTCCCTGACACCATGACAAGTGTGGTCATGTGGTCACCTGCTATGGAGGGGCCCTTTATTGGAGGCAGGCAGGTTGAGTAGGTGTGGTCACCCTAAAGCCCTGGACCCTCTAGTTGCTGCAAGGGCTGCTTTCCTATATTTACACCTCTGACTGGGTCATACTGCACAATAGCAAAGGTAGCTTAAAAAGTTACACATCCACTACACCAGAAACAAAACTGATATTTCTCCCCCTCCTTAAATAATTTTTCCCTTGTTGAACAGTACTGATCCAAGCTGGAAGAGAATTAAATCAAAAATTGCATACAACATGCAGAAGCAGAAGAACCACAGAAAATCTTCAGGTTTTATTTTGCAATAAAATGTAAGGTTATTGTTAGGCAATAGGCATGCTTTAAAGTTTAACTTTAGTGCTAAAGGTTCTTTTCATGCATAGTTTTGGAATTGATCTCAGGCGTTGGTGGATACTGGCAGCACTTGTTTGGTATCATTCCAATATACCTGCACTAAGACAAAGCAAAACTGCAGTTTGTTTAAACCAAGACTATGGTATGTTACAGCGCCTTCTGTACAAAGGGATCTTACCTGATCAGCTTGTCGATGAGCCCCACTTGGTAGACACTGCTCTTCTAAGCGTGCAATGATAATGCTCTGATTGTTGACTAATGAAGCTAGAAAGTTATACTTTTCCTGAAGGTCTTTGTACTTGGAAGCCAGCTTCAGAACTTCAGTGGTGGCATTGACTCCTCTGCTTTCTCCCTGAAAGACGTTGGATGAGTCATTCTTCCTTTGGAGAACTTCATGGAGGAACTGGGTGTGGAGGTGGCTGAGACGGGATCCCATGTTCCTGCTCTCTTTGCGGAGATGGTCCATTTCATTGGCCACATCGTGGTCAACATCTACCATTTTTTTAAGCATTTCTATGTCGATCTGTTGACGGCTCAACTCTTGTTTTAGCTCCTCCACTTCACTTCTGTTTACTCCAAAGGCTTCTGGGAACTTTCCAGTGCTGATGCACAGAGCCCCAGTGATCTTCTGCTGTGGAACAACAAAGGTGTATGTGCATTTGGGTCGATTTCCACCATTATTCTCAGAATGTTCATATACCAGTTGAAGGTGGCAAAGGTGTGGCAGAAAGGTTATCCAGAAAAAGGAATAGAAAATCTTCTTGAGGTTAATGTCGTTAAAAAAAGGTGTCATCACTGTAAGGACAAATTCAAAAGAGTGCAATATTATTTTATTTGGACTATTACACCATTCTTGTTACCATCATTATCACTTAACATTGATAGGCCTTCATTATCCATTATTTGAGTTGCCTAATTACAGTATTCAATAAAACTAGATATGAAATACCTTAACCTCCTTAGCGGTAACCCCGTGTGTGACACGGGGTAAGCCGCCGGAGGGTGCCGCTCAGGCCCTGCTGGGCCGATTTAAATAATTTTTTTTTGCTGGACGCAGCTAGCACTTTGCTAGCTGCGCCAGCACCCCGATCGCCGCCGCTGCGCGCCCGATCGCCGCTATCCGGTGCGGCGCGCGCCCCCCCCCAGACCCTGTGCGCTGCCTGGCCAATCAGTGCCAGGCAGCGCCAAGGGGTGGATCAGGTCTCCCAATGACGTCGCTGACGTCGGTGACGTCATCCCGCCCCGTCGCCATGGCGACGGGGGAAGCCCTCCAGGAAATCCCGTTCTTTGAACGGGATTTCCTGATCGGAGATCGCCGAAGGCGATCGAAGCGGGCGGGGGGATGCCGCTGAGCAGCGGCTATCATGTAGTGAGCCCTGGGCTCGCTACATGATTTAAAAAAAAATTATTTTTTTTTAAAAACTGCTGCGCTGCCCCCTGGCGGTATTTTTCATACCGCCAAGGGGGTTAAAGAACAACCAAGGTGACATGTGACATAATAAGATAGACGTGTATGTACAGTGCCAAGCACACAAATAATTAGGCATTCATGTTCATTTTTTCTTTCTCTGCCTGAAAAAGTCAAACATCAGGTATGCAAGTGACAGTTTCTGCCCGGGTCGGACTGGGTCAGACTATAGCATAACCCTCAATGATAAGTAATTACATCCATAAAACACTTTCCTGTCAGTAAATGGCTTATGAGAGCAGGAAAGAGATAAAATGGTTCAATAATTCATAGATTTGAGCTCTGACATACTTCAATGAAGGTGTCATTGAGCAGAGACCATGAAACAGTAAAAACTTAAAAACTAGATATAAATATAAAATAAAACTGTGGGATATCTAAAAACTCATTTTTAGGACACTGAGGATATATATAATTGTTTTTCTCATCAGTTTATTTTCACTTCGGATGTCCTTTAAAGGTTACAATTTACATTCAGAATACTATCCTCATGTTTAATCACCGGAAAAGTACTCCAGATTCTCCTTGAAACGTCTGCAAAAATGGCTGGAGTCCTGATGTCTTGTGGGTACTATCTCATTGCATCATCCAACAATGCAATTTTAAAAGGGTAAACAATTAACCTAGTCACACTATTGGAGGGGGTGTTACTGTCATTAACCACACCCATTATTCTATAGGAAGGTGTGGCTTCATTGCAGAGATCCATAGTTCCACCTTCAGCTAAATCACCCGAGAGTCCCTGTGAAGGCAGCGCAGCACATGAGTGGCCATGTGGGCTTGGCAGTGGTGGTGCTCTACTTTGTGTCTGATGTGAGCATGATTGCGGGGTGTATCCATGGTTTTGGAAGGATCGGGAACAAAAGACACTGCAGCTGGCTTTCCTCTGGCCCTGCTGGGTGGCACCACTATCTGTGCTGCTGCTGCTGAGCTAGTTGCTGAACCACCCCCCACTTCCACAATGGTGAAGGACAAGTAGTGGCCCTGTCTGAAGTGGCTATTCCATTTCCATAGTGAGATGGACCCTTCTCTCCCAGAGTGATAGAGCGCACAGTACACATTCTCCACTATGAAGTCATGCAGTGCTGGAATAGCCGTCCTGAAAAAGTCCACCACTCAGGAATCCCATACGGCAGCTGCTCATGCATATCGGTCCCCTCCTCCACAAGGGAGAATGGCAGGAGCTGGGAACACATTGCGTGGGTCAGCATCCCATTCAGTTTGCGGATGTGTCTGTTGGTGGGAGGCAGAACCTTGGTCGCAGGAAAGGTCTTGCGGTCTCGCTGAACAACATGGGAAGCCGTGGAGGATGCTGAGGAGGCTACTGAGGGCTGGCTGGCATCACCAGCCTCGATTTCGGAGGGAACAGTAGAGGGTTGGCTGCGTTTCCTGCTGGCTGCTGCTGGACACGCATGAGGATGGCATAGTAGTCCATGGTTTTCTGTATATCGCAGTGGTGTCTCAGGCTGGCAGGATGTGATCACATCCCACCGGCCAACCGTGTTCACTGGATGGTCAGAAATTCAAGTCCTGAGTCATAAATGAAGATGTGCATGACTGGGAGTCAACTGGTGAGTGGAAGACTGTCCCTTACATCTGGGCTATAGCTGTTCTGTGACATGTTGTTGTTGCTTTGTTCACCCGGTACCTGTGGTGGCGTACCTATGAAATCGCTGCCGGGAGACTGGGGCACAGGATACAGCTAATATACGGCTTACCCTGCTCATGCACAAATCTCGGTGGCGTTAATTACTATTCCCCCTCCAGGTCGATGAGGATGGTGGGGAATGATGTAAGTTCGCTTCAAGCTATTGCTGGAGGCTGAATTACAGTGTGTTCAAATTAATTTCAGCTCCGTCTTCTGACTGCGCCGAAGTTACTCACTGTATACCGCTTTAGCTGTAATTCATATTAGGGTCTATGGTGACACCCGCTGCGCCAAAATCTCCTGTGCTGCTATTACAGTGCTCGCCAGTGGCGTAGCAACAGGGGATGCAGAGGTAGCGACCACCCCGGGGCCCCTGGACCAAAGCAACCCACTGGGACCCTCCTTCAACTGCTTTATTTACTCTTTATTGGGGCTACGCTGGTAATGATCACCTCTATATGGGCTTGATTCACTAATAATAGCTCAGCATAACTGCGTGAGTAAGCTACTGTTACGAGCGCTAATGAACTTAATGAGGGCCCCCTGTACGCTACATGCGCTAGTGGCAGCATAGCGTGCATTACCTAGCAGCTGTTGATGAATTAATTGGCCTAGTGGTAGTGACGTATCTCCAGGGGCGTAGCAATAGGGGGTGCAGAGGTTGCGACCGCATCGAGGCCCTTGGGCCAGAGGGGCCCTGAATGGCCCTTCCTCAACTGCAGTATTAGCTCTCTATTGGTCCTGTGCTCATAATAATCACTTCTACAGATACTTTGAATAGTGGTAATCCTTAACAATCTGTTCCCCACCCCCTTCTTGCACCTCTGACACTGTAGTTGCCATTGGCAGGTTTTGGTGTGCCGTATCAATTGTTATGTATAGAGTGCTTGGGGGGCCCCATGTAAAACTTGCACCGGGGCCCACAACTCCTTAGCTACGCCACTGTGTATCTCTACTCCCTTACTTCACTACTACGTTAATGCAGTAGCGGCCACGCTAGTGAAGTATGGCAGTAGCGATATGTCACTACCACGCGGCCAATTAAGGCATCGACAACTGCTAGGTAATGCATGCTATGCTGCCACTAGCGCGTGTAGCGCACAGGGAGCCCTCGTTAAGTTTCGGTGATTCACTAGCACATGTAACAGTAGCTTACTCGCGCTGTTAAGCTGCGATATCGTAAGTAAATGAAGCCCTATGCGCTTTGAGTAGTTGTAACCATTAATAGACTGTTCTCCCCCCAGCCTACACCTCTCTGACACTGTGGATGTCCTTAGCAGCTTTTGGTGCTCCATATTAATTGTTATGTATAGTGTGCTTGAAAGGGGCTCCATGTAAAACTAGCACTGGGGTCCAGAGCTCCTGAGCTACGCCACTGCCCAGTATGTTTCACTCAGGGAATGTCTGCTTGTGCTGAGTTCCCGTTAGACAGAGGCAGGCATAGTTTTGTCTGTTTCAGTTCCAAATTATCCAAAGAAAAAAAAATGGAAAAAAAGAAAGATGGAAGCATAAATACGTCTGATTTCTGCTGACAAACGGAAATGAAGCCAAAACCTCAAAGTCTGAGCCCTGGCAGGCCTTGTGTGTGGTTACGGATATCCAGTTGCAGTCGCCGAGCATTCTAACGTCTTGCTTGTCTCCTAAACAGAATGTATGAGAAGACTAACCTTAAAGAGACACTGAAGCAAAAAAAAATTATTATACAGTATAATGAATTGGTTGTGTAGTAGAGATATTTACTAGAACATTAGAAGCAAATAAAATATTCTCATATTTTTATTTTATTTTATTTTTATATAAAGTAGTTTTTTTTTTTAATAACATTGCATCATTCTCTAATATTTGCAGTTTACACACTACTCAGCATTGTAAATGATTTTACAGAGCAGGCAAGTAAACTTTTAAACTGTCCTCTGCAGAGAAAAAGAAAATACAGAGACTGACAGTTGAGATAACAAGCTTCAGAAGACAGAGCTCTCTGCGACTTTGAAAGTTGTGGAGCTCAATGGCTCTTTTGCATAGATAACAACTGGAGTTTCTTAACTCTTCCTGTACTGGAAACAATATTAGACTTATGTCTCTGCTCCTAATGTTTTATTTCTTAGCTGTACTACACATACAAATCATATCATTTTTTTTTTTTTTGCTTCAGTGTCTCTTTAAAGGACACCTGAACTGAGAGGTGTGTGATTGCTACTTCAGCCAAAGAGATCAGCCAGACAGCCATGCAACTGGTATTGATTAAAAGGAAACAAAGATGGCAGCCTCAATACCACTCAGTTCAGGTGTCCTTTAAACTCAACACAGGGGGGAAAATAATACTTTAGGTTTGAATAGTGGATTCTGTTTTGGATTTTTATTTGCCGCCCTGTGTCCCCACCTGTGAGACATTCATGACTTTCTGTTGGGACAGGCAAGGATCCCATACATGGTACAATTAAAACATTTGATTTTCCTGTTTATTCGATCAAAATGATCGAATTGAGTGAAAATTGAAAAGAATCTTTTTTTTTTATTGAGAAAAAATGAACAATTATTCAGTGTTTTCAATAAAAATCTGATCGGACATGTTGAAAAAATCTGGGTGATTGTTGGTGAAATTGTATGAGAAAATACCATTAGATAAACCAATTTGTTCTTCATATTCGATTGTTTTTCTTGGGTTTTTGGAAAAATTAAATGTTCATGCATGATACACCAAAAATAATTTTAAAAACTATTTGACTAAATGGACTAATTGATCAAATTTATCTGATAAAAAAAAAAGTTCAAAAATTGCACCATGTATGGGCTTCATGTGATTGGCTGAAACTAAAACTTTTTGAAAAAATATTGTGTAATGTGAGAAAAGTTGTCATCTTTGCCCCTCATTTTCCTGTAGCTGGGACAACCAGGAGGTCCGTGAAACAAAAACTGAATGAAAATCGTTCCAATTAGGATACATACAGCAATAAAAACACATTTTCTACATATATATACACACATGAGATAATTGTTGGCTGAAACAATCGATGATTACCGTTTCAGCCAACAGTCTTTCAGTGTGTACAGCGGCCACTGATCGATCCTGTTTAGGTGTCATTAAAGGGACTCTGAGCACCTCTCATGGGCATGCCTTTAAGTCAGAGGACTTCCAACAAAGTCGTGCTATGACCCCTCTGGAGGAGCCTCTTGCAATGGCCATGCGTGTCACTTCCTCTTCCTGCTTCATTCAGTGATGCTTTTCTCTAACAGAGAAGACAGGGTGACCCGGAAGTTATAACATAGCCAAGATGGCAGCTGCGATTTTTAAATTGAAATAGAACGAAAACTATTTGGTGTAGAACGGCGATTTAGGCGTCAAATGAAAGAGGAAACCTATAGAAAGGTATGCATCTTGAAGTACTTAGCAGTACTGGTCGGAATCTTTAAGGCATGCCCATGAGAGGTGCTCAGAGTCCCTTTAAGGGTCCATCTTGCTGGATGCTTAACAACCCCAGAGCAGGATGTAATTTCTGAACCTGGTTCACTATGAGCTTGCTGGGCAATCTGTAACTTTATTTTCAAAAGCACTAGTTACTGAATGGCAGGTGCTTAGTTTTTCTTCCAAATTAGTGAGTAAGCAATTAGGGAGGGCTGGAACCCACTAGAGCGATTTTTTGACCGTTTAGGGAGCGTGATAAATCGCTAGCGATTTCCCTAAATGCTCTGCCAATGTAAATGGATGGTGCAAATTCCGCAGAAGCGATTGCGATTAGCAAAATCGCAAACGCAGGACATGCAGCATTTTGTTAGCATTTGCGCTTCAATGTAAAGTATGTAGTCGCTGGCGTAATCGCTCATCAAAACTTGTACGGAGCGATTTTGCTAGCGTTTTGAAGTTAATGTACACTGTAACAAAATTAAAATTAATAGAAAGGACCAATCAGACTTTAAAGCGCTAATCGATAATCGCTACACAACTGCTGGCAATTTGATACACTTTTTAAAATCGCTCCCTAAAACGCTCAAGGAATCGCTTGCAAACTGCTCATATTAAACGCTAGCGATTGTGATTAGTGATTGCGTTTTGTAGTGGGTTCCAGGCCGGAGGCTGATTGGTATCTTTGCATAGATCATTTCCAGGGAATGCTTTTGTAAAGAATAAAGTAAATGCTGAGAATCCCCAATAAGGAGATGGACTAGTCCAAACCCTGTCAGATCTGTCAGATTTTTCTACTCACTGTGACATGGGAGAAAAGTAAGTTATAGTGTGTTTTAGTTAAAAACAAACAAACAAAAAAACAACATTTTATTCAATAGCTAACAGATGGAAAAGATTTCAATGTGAGAGAAATGTACTTTTTATAAGTATGTGTACACTTTACACATGTATTTAAAATGTTACATTTTCCTTGGGATAGTGGTTCTTTCATCGTCTTGTTTTTGCACAGTATTGGTTTATCTGTACTATGTTATGCTGCCACTTTCACATTAGAGTAAATACACTATAGCGTTTTCTTGAAACATTTCTTCTAAAAATGTTTTTCTTTGCAAAACTTTCATGTTGTTCTTAAAAGGTTTATGTAAAACTTTTATTTTACAGTTTAAGGTTTTCATAATTTTAATATGGGGGTACAGGCCTAATACTGAATGCACAAAATATTCTAAGTAGAAATCATCTGTAGGTACTTGTTTTTTTTTTTCATATATTTGTGTACATATAGATTACTTGTTTGTTTTGTTTACTTTTGTATGTTTACTCTACACAGCCCAGTGAATAATAATACTATTACAGAGGCTGGAGGCAGAGTGACAGTGGAGAGATAAGGTGACAAGACACAGGCCTGGGAAAAGAGACACAATCTGGTGCAAAGGACCAAAGGGGTCAGCACTGTTTATACAGTGGGGTGAAGAAACTCTGTACAGTTATCTCTTCTTAAATTATCCTAAATACAGAGATGATAATTAAAAAGGAGAAGGCTGAAAGCTTAGCTGTAGAGTTTTTCCAGCAGGAACATCTGCCTATTCTTGGCACTGCAACTTGTAAGGTTCTGATGTCCAATCATGTTAGAGAAAACTTGGCAATGTACAGGACGCCTTTGTTGTTTTCCAATCATCTACAACATGAATTACCTACACCAGTGTGGAGTGAAAGCTCTCCCTGCCTCTAGTGACTCATGAGATGGTGAGGCTCAAAGCAACTGCTGGTATGCAAGTCATATGTATCCCCATGGCAACAGTAACACTATTGTCTTCTTTTGAAATTGGGGGTTTCTGGTCCTTTGCGTCTCACCTATCACACTTCCACAAGAGTTTGGGCTGGTGCACACTAGAGCGGTTCTAAAGCATTTTTTAAAACGCTTGCAGGGGGGATAACTGCTTGGCTAATGAAAGTGAATGGGATGGTGCACACTAGAGCGGGTCATTGTTTCCACAAACGCAAACTCCGGGGCTGCAGCATTTTTTAGATTTCTGAGGCGTTTCTGCCTCAATGTTAAAGTATAGGAAAGTGGAAAACAGTTCTGAAAAACACTAGATCAGAGCGATTTTCCAGGCGTTTTTGTTACAGAAGCTGTCCAGTAACAGCTTTTACTGTAACAATATTTGTAGTCTGCTACACAAAAATGCTCCAAAAAACACTAGGCATGTGTGAAAACCTCTCTAAACATGCCTAGAATCGCTCTGAAATCTGCTTCAAAAACCTCTAGCGTTTTGCAGATCTGCTAGAGGTTCTTGGTGTGCACTGGGCCTTAGAGCGTAGGTTCTCAACATGCGGGATTTCACTTGGGCTAAAAGAATACTGGTCATATACCATCTGTGATAAAGAGGTGCAGAAAGAAAGAAAGAAAGAAAGAAAGAAAGAAAGAAAGAAAGATACATGAGAATCACTAACTCATAATTTCCAGTTACTGTTATTTTCCACAAAGAGGAAACACACTGCAATGGAGTTGTGAAATGAGAGACTTACTGAGACATGTAGCTTCTGGTGGCTGTGGTTATCTGTCAGATGCCCGCTGTATTGCCCACTGTGTGCTGCCTGCAGGGATGTCCTCTTGTAGTGGGAGCTCCGGACACTGTCTCTGTGTTTATTGGGGAGTGAAGGATGAGGCTGAGAAACTTTTGAAGATATTCCATGAGCCAACCCTCCCTTTTCTTAAGGAAACGTGATCCTAATAAAGTACTGTAGCCACACACTGCTGGAATATCTGAATTGCTCAGGAGTTAATGCACTCCCCTTCATGTACATACAGTCATTTCTAAGCATGTAAAAAGGGCACTGAGCTCTTCCACAATCATATAAAATGTAAGAAACAAATATTATTATAGTAAATAACTTTTATTTGCGAACTAAAGTTTTTGACAACACTCAGTTCTTTTCCTCTGGCTTCGTGGTTCTTAATATATATACAGCAGAGTCCCTAGTATCCGGCAGGGATCGTCTGATGCCAGATACATGTGCTTGCTGGTTGCTTAAGCAACCGGCCTAAAAAGCACAACCCCCTCAATACTTACCAAGCCTCTGGTGATGTCTTGTAGCCTCCATCTTGCTCTTAGCCACTTTCTGGCTCCCCCCGTGTGCGGAAGCCGGCATGTCACCTGACCCACATCGGGTCACATGACCACCGGAGCTGTGGCGAGGGCACAGGACGGCTGCCACGGGCTGGAGGAAGCCCCAGGTAAGTGGATCTTTATTTATTTATTTTTTTAAGCTTGGATCACTCCTTTAGAAACAGGACTCAACTTACAAACAAATTCAACTTACAAACAGAACCAGCACCCGAACAGAACCTGTTTCTGTTTCTAAGTAGGGGACTGCCAGAATATAAAGAGTGCAGATTAACAGCACTAAAGCTACGTGCACACTAGGGGTTTCCGTCGCCCGGCAGGGGTTGGGGTACGGTCCCTCAGGCGACAGTTAAAGGGGCACTATGGCGAAAAATTGTAAAATTTAAAATATGTGCAAACATAGACAATACGGTACGTTTTCTTCCAGAGTAAAATGAGCCATAAATTACTTTTCTCCTATGTTGCTGTCACTTACAGTAGGTGGTAGAAATCTGACAGAAGCGACAGGTTTTGGACTAGTCCATCTCTTCATAGGGGATTCTGAGCAAGGCTCTAATTCTTTATAAAGATATTCCCTAAAAAGGATGTAAACAATGATGCTGCCCAGCTTCCCTGCAGTTTTTTGGTAGTTGGACAGAGCAACTGCCATTCACTAAGGACCCAGACACACTATAAGCGCTTTTCTGAGCACTCTTTTTAAAAATTTCTCCCATTCACTTTCATTAAAAATTGCCGCGATTTTTCGCGCACGCATTTGCATGATCGCTGGATTTGTACGCAATTTTTAAAGCGATTTTAATTAAAGTGAATGGGAGAAATTTTTAAAAAGCGCTCAGAGAGGGGAAGGTTAGTGTTAGGAGTGGAGAGGGGGGAGGTTAGTGTTAGGAGTGGAGAGGGGGAGGTTAGTGTTAGGAGTGGAGAGGGGGAGGTTAGTGTTAGGAGTGGAGAGGGGGAGACTAGTGTTAGGAGTGGAGAGGGGGAGGTTAGTGTTACGAGTGGAGAGGGAGGAGGTTAGTGTTAGGAATGGAGGGGGGAGGTTAGTGTTAGGAGTGGAGAGAGGGGAGGTTAGTGTTAGGAGTGGTGAGGGGGAGGTTAGTGTTACGAGTGGTGAGGGGGAGACTAGTGTTAGGAGTGGAGAGGGGGAGGTTAGTGTTAGGAGTGGAGAGGGAGGAGGTTAGTGTTAGGAATGGAGGGGGGAGGTTAGTGTTAGGAGTGGAGAGAGGGGAGGTTAGTGTTAGGAGTGGTGAGGGGGAGGTTAGTGTTAGGAGTGGAGAGAGGGGAGGTTAGTGTTAGGAATGGAGGGGGGAGATTAGTGTTACGAGTGGAGAGGGAGTTTAACGATTGTGGAACTTTCTCCGTGATCAGCGCACAACACGTGCGCTGATACGGCGGAAATCCTCCACAAGTGTATAATTGCAGGCACCCAGCAAAAGGTGCTACGCACCCGTAGAGGGAAATTCCTGTCGGCAGATGGCGCTGGGGAGTGCAGAGGAACCAATCCTCTGTACCTCCACAAATGCCAGACAGGAATTGTACGAAGCGCAGAACGCAATCGCAAGAGAAGCAAATGAGAACGAGCAAAGGGACAGGTTGTATGTGTGTGCGCCAATCTAGTCGCCACCCCGCGACCGCGCACACACAACAGCAGATACGAAACAGGAACGCAACCGCAAGAAAGGCGATTGCCAGAAGTGACACAAGGCAGATCAGAACAGAATACGAGGATAGCAAAGGCACAGCAAATCATACAATGAGGAGATACGGAAAATAACAAATGCTAGCTAACCGCGAACACCGCACTCATTCGCAACAGTGCACGCGGTTATGCGCGGTCTCCACGTGATAAGCACAATAGAGACAAGCACGCCTAACTAACCATCTACAGACAAACATGAAACAGAGGACGTGAACGCTTGCTTAACGGTTACCTCACCGAGCCTCCAGCAAGCGTCCGTAGCAGACAAGACAGACACACGAAAACAGGGACAAGCGAGAGATAGGATCCACAGCACTAGCGAAAGTGGCTAGCGCGATCCAGGAAGACAGAACAGAAGGATCCACAGCACTAGCGCGAAGTGAGTGCGATCCAGGTACAGAGTAGCAGAACAGAAGGATCCACAGCGCTAGCGAAAAGTGGTTAGCGCGATCCAAAGAGACAGAACAGAAGGATCCACAGTGCTAGCGAAAAGTGGCTAGCGCGATCCAAAGAGACAGAACAGAAGGATCCACAGCACTAGCGCAGGATGCTAGTGCGATCCAGAGAGGCAGAACAGAAGAGATAGCTGGTAGCAACCACTGCACCAGCTATGCTCCAAGAACAGAGTTCAGAACGATTTCCTGTCGACCACCGTTGGGACAGGACAATCGCAACAGACAAACAAAACAGATAAACAATCCTAACTGCGCTAGGGAATCTGCCTAGCACAGTTTCCAGGAATTACTCTAAGCTGATCTTCAAACAAAGAGCATGGCTGACACTCTCCAGAGTGTTTCACAGGAAGGAATCCATATGAACAGCAAAGCATTGTGGGACACACATAGTACTTATAGTACACGCCTCCAATGAATGTGGCCAGGCAATTTGCATGACAACGTATGCAAATTCCTCAGCAAGCACAAACTGCAAAACTGACAGAAGCTCTTCTTTCCAGAGTCCTGCAGCATGCAAACCTAAACAATGGTCAAAAAGCTGCCTGCATACACAGGCAGCCGAGCAGATCATCACAGTACCCCCCCCCCTCCAGGGTCGAATTTCAGAAGACCCTCAAAACTGCTATTAGCAACAGACTCAAACTGAAGACTCATGAAGGTCGGGACAGCCCGACAAGGTCCAATTCCAGAGTCAGTCAACCCGAAACCGACCTCATCGGAAACAGAAGCCACCGAAACATGCCCATCAGTACTACAAGTCTCAGCGTAACACCCATCAGGACTGTGGATACCAGAGAAGAAGCCATCGACACCCTCCAGACGATACCCACCACCTTCCAAGGAGCGTCCGAAAATACCGAATCTGCCACAAAACCCGTTCGAAGTGTCCCTTACAACACAAAAGCCACCGTTGATCTTATCCAGGGTACCAAGCAAAATTTCTCCCGGAATCTCCCAGAACCTTTTGAAGCTCCACAGAGATCCCAAGAGGGCAGAACAATCACCAGGCTCACATGGAGAACTATCAAGAACCCCTATGGAACCAATGACAATTCCAGACTCAGAATTACGAGGACACCCATCAAGATCAAGACTTTCAGGGACCACTTCTGGGCATGCAAGCAGGCAGGCTAAATCAGAACATGTCTCCACCGAGGAAGCATCTGAGTACGCTGGTAACCGAGGCACACTTGGGCTTTCTGGGTCGCAGAGCACACTGGGGTACACCAGCACAGGAGAAACCTCAGGATATGTCGGGGAACTGCCAACCTCAGAGTCCGGCACGACCAGACCAAAACCAGGACCGGGCAGAAAATCATCACGAGTAGAGGTCACAGGTACTGGTATTTCAAAAGAAGACTCGGTCTCAGGCTTAGAGATCTCAATGACTGTAATGGTATCTGACAGAAATTCATCATTGACTACCCATGACTGAAGCTCCACCAGAGCTGAAAAGGTAGCCAGCAAGCCAGCCTACGGAAGAGGGCAACACCTCAGAAGGACTTGGGGGGCAGGA
The DNA here is from genome assembly GCF_040937935.1 of Hyperolius riggenbachi. Classification (NCBI taxonomy): domain Eukaryota; kingdom Metazoa; phylum Chordata; class Amphibia; order Anura; family Hyperoliidae; genus Hyperolius; species Hyperolius riggenbachi. The sequence continues at coordinate 77,173,791 of NC_090648.1, forward strand.
GACATCTCCTACAAGTTCTGCACCCTTTGGGAGGAACTCGGAGACCTCCAGAACATCAAACAAGACCTCAGGAACATCATTTTCCAGGTTTTCTAAGAAGGATTCTGAACTATCCATGTTACAGGGCTGAACATTAAATACCTCCTGCAGGCAGGGCAGATGTCCCAGGAATGGTTCCACCACAACCTGAGACTGAATTTCATCATCATGAGGGGAATGTACAGGAGTATTTACTGGAACACACACTGACTCCCTAACTTCATTCTCACTGTACCCAGAATTCTGTGTGGTAGTCAAACTAGCTTGTAACTCCAAAACTGCAGAACAACAGGTGAGTATAGTGGCAATACCTAGACGAGCCTCTAGGGACACTGCAGGGGATTCTGAGCAAGGCCACATTGACTCATCCAGAGTACAGGGTGCAGAATCAGCACTTCCCTCAGAGCAAGAAAGGGGCTCACAAACGTCAGTGTGAAAGGAAAACATGTTTTCATTCATGGTACAGGGCAGGTTCAGAGAAAGCGTCTCTGAGTAAGGCAAAGAGGGTTCAGCATCAGATTCGCAAAACCGAAGCGCTGTCTCACTCTTAGATTCGGCTAACAATGTCGAATCCGAGGAATCAGAACGCAAAACCTGCGAACCAAAATTCACTTTAGGTTGTGAAACTGACGCTTCCCTACCACAAATCTCCGCGATCTGCAGAGCAGACTGCAAGGCATCTAGGACCGAAACACTGGAGCAACTGTCCCCAGGCAACGGGCCCTTACAGGTGTGAACAGGTTGAGACAGAGGCTCATTTGCAGAAGAAGTAGTGACATCAACAGAATAAACTTTATTAGGCATATTAATTTTACTTTTGACGCTGCATAGTCGAGAAATTTTCCCCATAGCAGGGTCACAGACGGAAGATCTCAAAGATCTGTTTCTAAATGACAAAGGATCCCACACATCCTTGAGGAAACCGGCAGACTCATGCCGATCACAATCTGCAGGAACATCCGAGAAACAGGCATCAGATCGCACAGATTCAAACTGCACACTGTCAGGAGAGAATCCTTCAGGATTCGCACAGGAATCAACCACAGCGGCACACTCATTCATTTCAGATTGCACAAAGTCAAGACTCTCATGCTTTACCCCAGAAAGGCAGGAACAATCATCCGACAACGATGTCTCTTTATTGGAATCAATTGGTTGGTGTGTGTGCAACTCATCCAAAATCGTTTACCATACATAGATCACCAGATCCACATCATTCTTGTCACATTCATCGGAATCAATCAGAAGGTACATAGAATCGAGACAAGCATTCAAGACATCTTCGCTTTTTGCAATGTAAAAATCGCAAAAAGCTTTCCAATCAAAATCGAATTCCTCCAATAAGGCCCCGACATCCCATGAGGCAAATGGAGGTTCAAACAAGCCAGTATCTAGATAATCTCCATATGGGTGGAGTTCAGGAACAAGAACAGATTTTTTAACTGCTTTAATATAGTGTGCAATCCTACCTATAGCAGGATCCACATAAGCTTTGGATTGGGGCAAAAAACCTGGAGATTGAGCAACATCATCATACACATCATTAGGGAGTGTTTTATTCAGATGTTTGCGCTTTTTAATTTTTCCCTTTTTTGCAACTTTGCATGTCTGCTGTTTAAAACCTGAAGTGGCAACAGACACATTGAACTGATTGTCATACTGAAAGGTTTTGCATGCAAGGGAAAGATCAGCTGACCTATCAGCAGCTACACACTCAATCAGAGCAGGTGGCAAGCCAGGCAGTTTAAACCAGTGAGAGAATATCACTGCAAGAAACTGATACAGATTATCAGTCCAGGAATTGATTTTTAACAGATCATACGCCCAGTTCAGGGGTCGGCAACCCGCGGCTCCGGAGCCGCAAGCGGCTCTTTTTCCCCTTTGCCGCGGCTCAGTCCCGGCTCCGGTGCTGCAGGGCTGCCCATTCTGACACTACACCGGTAGTGGGTGTCAGTGGTTGCGGCGCGCGTGTGACGTTTGCGCGTGTGACGTCACGTGTGCTGCAGCTGGCCGGCAGCCTATCAGAGAGGCCGCCGGACCAGTGCAGGGCTTCGGGCGGCCATTTTCCCGTAGCCCTGCAGTGTAGTGCAGGCAGGACGTGACGTCGGGAAGGAAGAGGAGCCGAAGGAGTTGCGCGCCACAAGGAGGTCGGGACCGGAGGTCGGGACAGGAGGAGATCGTGACAGGAGGTCTTCTTACTAGGTGAGTAAATGGGGTTTTCTTTTCAGATCTGCTGAAGGATTTGTGCATATTGGGGTCATTTCTGCTGAAGGATTTGTGCATATTGGGGTCATTTCTGCTGATGGATTTGTGCATATTGGGGTCATTTCTGCTGAAGGATTTGTGCATATTGGGGTCATATTTGCTAACGATTTGTGCATATTGGGGGTCATTTCTGCATATTGGGGACATATCTGCTAACGATTTGTGCATATTGGGGACATATCTGCTAATGATTTGTGCTTATTGGGGTTATATCTGTATATTGGGGACATATCTGCTAACGATTTGTGCATATTGGGGGTCATTTCTGCATATTGGGGACATATCTGCTAACGATTTGTGCATATTGGGGGTCATTTCTGCATATTGGGGACATATCTGCTAATGATTTGTGCTTATTGGGGTTATATCTGTATATTGGGGACATATCTGCTAACGATTTGTGCATATTGGGGGTCATATCTGCATATTGGGGTCATATCTGCTAACGATTTGTGCATATTGGGGTCATATCTGCATATTGGGGACATATCTGCTAACGATTTGTGCATATTGGGGGTCATTTCTGCATATTGGGGACATATCTGCTAACGATTTGTGCATATTGGGGGTCATTTCTGCATATTGGGGACATATCTGCTAACGATTTGTGCATATTGGGGGTCATTTCTGCATATTGGGGTCATATCTGCTAACGATTTGTGCATATTGGGGACATATCTGCTAATGATTTGTGCTTATTGGGGTTATATCTGTATATTGGGGACATATCTGCTAACGATTTGTGCATATTGGGGGTCATATCTGCATATTGGGGTCATATCTGCTAACGATTTGTGCATATTGGGGACATATCTGCTAACGATTTGTGCATATTGGGGACATATCTGCTAATGATTTGTGCTTATTGGGGTTATATCTGTATATTGGGGACATATCTGCTAACGATTTGTGCATATTGGGGGTCATATCTGCATATTGGGGTCATATCTGCTAACGATTTGTGCATATTGGGGTCATATCTGCATATTGGGGTCATATCTGCTAACGATTTGTGCATATTGGGGACATATCTGCTAACGATTTGTGCATATTGGGGACATATCTGCTAACGATTTGTGCTTATTGGGGTTATATCTGCATATTGGGGACATATCTGCTAACGATTTGTGCATATTGGGGTCATATCTGCTAACGATTTGTGCATATTGGGGACATATCTGCTAACGATTTGTGCATATTGGGGACATATCTGCTAACGATTTGTGCATATTGGGGACATATCTGTTTTATAATGGTTTTGCGGCTCCCAGTTTTTTTTCTCTTTTCGGAAACGGGTCCAAGTGGCTCTTTCATTCTTAAAGGTTGCAGACCCCTGGCCCAGTTGAACAAATCGTCTTTTAAGAGCACATAGGCAAACAGAAGAGCCGACGTGGACGGATCAGAAATCTGAAAGGTGGGATTCAGACAAAACCTCACACATTCAGAAAGAAATTCCGCATTGGTCTCTGAATTTAGCCTTTTAAACCTCTTAAAGACACAGGACCCAAACTCGACAAAATCGTACAAATCAGAAATTCCGTCTACACTGGGGTTTTGGGTTGGGCTGTTCATACTGTAACGATTGTGGAACTTTCTCTGTGATCAGCGCACAACGCGTGCGCTGATACGGCGGAAATCCTCCACAAGCGTATAATTGCAGGCACCCAGCAAAAAGTGCTACGCACCCGTAGAGGGAAATTCCTGTCGGCAGATGGCGCTGGGGAGTGCAGAGGAACCAATCCTCTGTACCTCCACAAATGCCAGACAGGAATTGTACGAAGCGCAGAACGCAATCGCAAGAGAAGCGATTGTGAATGAGAACGAGCAAAGGGACAGGTTGTATGTGTGTGCGCCAATCTAGTCGCCACCCCGCGACCGCGCACACACAACAGCAGATACGAAACAGGAACGCAACCGCAAGAAAGGTGATTGCCAGAAGTGACACAAGGCAGATCAGAACAGAATACGAGAATAGCAAAGGTACAGCAAATCATACAATGAGGAGATACGGAAAATAACAAACGCTAGCTAACCGCGAACACCGCACTCATTCGCAACAGTGCACGCAGTTATGCGTGGTCTCCACGTGATAAGCACAATAGAGACAAGCACGTCTAACTAACCATCGACAGACAAACATGAAACAGAGGACGCAAACGCTTGCTTAACAGTTACCTCACCGAGCCTCCAGCAAGCGGTCCGTAGCAGACAAGACAGACACACGAAAACAGGGACAAGCGAGAGATAGGATCCACAGCACTAGCGAAAGTGGCTAGCGCGATCCAGGAAGACAGAACAGAAGGATCCACAGCACTAGCGCGAAGTGAGTGCAATCCAGGTACCGAGTAGCAGAACAGAAGGATCCACAGCGCTAGCGAAAAGTGGTTAGCGCGATCCAAAGAGACAGAACAGAAGTATCCACAGCGCTAGCGAAAAGTGGCTAGCGCGATCCAAAGAGACAGAACAGAAGGATCCACAGCACTAGCGCAGGATGCTAGTGCGATCCAGAGAGGCAGAACAGAAGAGATAGCTGGTAGCAACCGCTGCACCAGCTATGCTCCAAGAACAGAGATCAGAACGATTTCCTGTCAACTACCGTTGGGACAGGACAATCGCAACAGACAAACAAAACAGATAAACAATCCTAACTGCGCTAGGGAATCTGCCTAGCACAGTTTCCAGGAATTACTCTAAGCTGATCTTCAAACAAAGAGCATGGCTGACACTCTCCAGTGTTTCACAGGAAGGAATCCATATGAACAGCAAAGCATTGTGGGACACACATAGTACTTATAGTACAAGCCTCCAATGAATGTGGCCAGGCAATTTGCATGACAACGTATGCAAATTCCTCAGCAAGCACAAGTTGCAAAACTGACAGAAGCTCTTCTTTCCAGAGTCCTGCAGCATGCAAACCTAAACAATGGTCAAAAAGCTGCCTGCCTACACAGGCAGCCGAGCAGATCATCACAGGGAGGAGGTTAGTGTTAGGAATGGAGAGAGGGGAGGTTAGTGTTACGAGTGGTGAGGGGGAGGCTAGTGTTAGGAGTGTAGAGAAGGGAAGTTACTGTTAGGAGTGCAGGGGTTGGGGGGGAGGTTAGTGTTTGGAAAGTAGACTGCTAGGAATCAAGAGAGGAAAGTTAGGACCAGAGTGGGAGGTTAGTGTTTGGTGCTAAAATAAGAGAAAGTTAGTGTTAGGATTGAGTACAGAGACATTTCCCCAAAAGGTTATTTTACGGCAATATCCAGAGCCAAAAAACACAGGCAACAAATGTACGCAAGAAAGCATGCTGTTTTTAGAGAGGAAGGGGGCTCTGACTGAAGGAGGCACAATTTCAGTGTTTGCCATCGGTGCTATATTACCCAAATATGACCTTAATCAGCCTAGGTTAAACATCACTGGGAGGACAGGGCTACTTTCATTAAGCAGAAATATATAGATATCGAAAGTGTTTCTGATACTGTAACCAGGAAAATTACCAAATAAGTGGTTAGTTAGCCTGATTACCACTTTCTACTATATGTCCCTAGAGTGCCTCTTTAAAGAGACACTGAAGCGAAAAAAAAAAACTATGATATTATGATTTGTATGTGTAGTACAGCTAAGAAATAAAACATTAAGATCAGATACATCAGTCTAATTGTTTCCAGTACAGGAAGAGTTAAGAAACTCCAGTTGTAATCTCTATACAAAAAAGCCATTATCTCTACGACTTTCAAAGTCGTGGAGAGGGCTGTTTTCTGACTTTTATTATCTCCACTGTTATTGAACTATTTACTTTTTCTCTGCCAGAGGAGAGGTCATTAGTTCACAGACTGCTCTGAAAGAATCATTTTGAATGCTGAGTGTTGTGTAATCTGCACATATTAGAGAATGATGCAATGTTAGAAAAACACCATATACCTGAAAATAAAAATATGAGAATATTTTCTTTGCTGCTAATCTTCTAGTAATTATTCATAGTACACAACCAATTCATTATATCATATATTTTTTTTCGCTTCAGTGTCTCTTTAAGTAGTTTGTTGTTTCCACTCCTCTGCCTATAGTGTTAAGCTTGATGACTCTGTAAACGTCTGAGCTTAAAACCCACAAATGGTAAGACAAATAAATAAAAATATGAAACTGCATTTCACATGAAAACATGCAGGTACACAGAATTACTAGAATGTACTTTTTATGTGGATAACTCAAATTGACAACAGAGGCCCTAAGAAAGAAAGTAATTGTGCTGTCAGTGGTCGTGTGCCGTCTTTGTCTTGTGCCATGTCTCCTCCTGTTAAAGGAAAAAAAGGAAGACTTTAGGGTTTGTACTTTGTGGCTTGCAGATGAATTCTTTTCTTTCTTTCCAAAGTCCTGCTACTAAGGCCTGGCTGCACAACTATGTTCTATGGGAAGATGCCAAGCGCTGCAGAATGTGATATTTTTAGCAGCACAGCAGGGTGGATGCCGGCTTTTTAGTGAATGCCTCTTTCCATTAATAAACTAGAATCCACATACCTGCTATTTAACGTATTCTGAATTTATCCAATAATAAGTAAAAATGAAAGAAATATTTCAAGAGACAGAAGGGTTGATTTACTAAAAGAGACCACTAGAAAACTAGGGCTTATTCATGCTATGAGCGTTTGCGCATTTTGTTAAGCGCTGGTGATTTTCAAAAATCGCCCTAAAAGCGATTGTGCAATGATTCCCTATGAGAGTGTTCACATATGAGCTCAATGGAAGGTATAGGGAAATTGCTAAGAGCTTGAAAAGCGCTTTGTATAGTGGTTTCCCGAGCGCTATTAAGAAAATATACATTGCATTTATTCTTTTCCAGGTCAGTGGACCTGATTAACAAAGCGGTGCTAACAGTTAGCACGCTGGTGAAAAGCCCTTTATCATGCCTAAACTCAGTTTAGGCATGATAAGTTTAGGTGTGATAAGTTTAGGCATGTTAAGTTTAGGTGTGATAAGTTTAGGCATGATAAGTTTAAGCACCAACTGGGTTAGCACCGCAGTGCACAGCTGATCAAAAGTTTTGCGCTAGCAAAGTCTGGTGCACTTCGCATAGAGTTTAATGGCGCTGCTTTGCGTGCGGGACTAAACTTATCTAAACTTAGCATGCCTAAACTTAGCATGCCTAAACTTATCACGCCTAAACTGGCTTTTCACCAGCATGGTGCAATGGTTATCATGCCTAAAGTCTTTTAGGTGTGCTAACTGGGTTAGCACCGCTTTGTGAATCAGGCCCAATGAGTTCACTTCCTGAAAAGCGCTTACACAAATTTATCCAACGCTCAGAAAACGCTGGGAATCGCTTGGGGAAAAAAAAATCGCACACAAAAACACTCAGTGTTTGCGATCGCGCTTGCGATTTATAATGTGAAAAATGCCTTTCAGTGAATTCGCCAGCAAACCTAGGGCTCAATTCACAAAGCATTGATGCATGCGGTAAAACCGAAAACAGCTGATTTTACCAAACATACAATATTGTCAAATGTCACTTCACAAAGGCTGTTACCGCATGGAAAACTAAAATTACCAACCAGCAGCGATGAGCGAAAATTCCAATATTCTTTTCGCATTCATTTTCGCAAAAATAATGTTAAATGCAATTCTCGAGTGAAAATTCCATCGAAAATAAGTTATTTTTTTGCGTTTCCGCATTAATTGTGAATTTTTGCGGTAAAATGATCGTTTTTTTGCATCTTTGTGGAAAAATGGCTGCAGTAAAAAATATTGTATTTTTGCGATTTTCATGGGAAATATTGATTTTTTGCATTTTTGCTGTAAAAAATATTGATTTTCTGCATTTTCACAAAAAAACGTGAAAATACAATCTATTTTTAGCGAAAATTTGCAAGCAACACTGCCAACCACTGAGGTAAATTGCCAAACGTGTGAGGCAAATAACAAACTTGTGAGGTAAATAACATACTTGTGAGGTAAATAACAAACTATAGGCAAATACCTACAGCACCATGGAATATGTTGCCGCTTTATAAAGCAATAATAATAATAATAAATACCTCCTAAATATCAATTAACAAAGGATAACACATGTAGTAAAACAAGTGAGATGTTTGGTATTTTATCTTTTTTCTGGAGCGGCCTGTCACTATTGGCCCATACTCACGGGCTACAAATGTCGCCGCAACACAGGTCGCCCGTGAGTATGAGGCGTTGCATGGGCGCGCACCCCGAACCGTTGCTCGTCGCTGATGTCGCCAGGCGATTGACCGCGGTCAATCGCCTGGCGACAGTTGCCGCCGCAACTCCGCCGCAACTGTCGCTAGTCCGCGTGAGTATGCGGACTAGCGACAGCAACATAATTGCAAATAGACGGCGCTTCCGGCGAGGGGGGAGGAACGTCGGCGACAGCTTCCGTCGCACGGCTGGTCCCTCTTCCGTGTGTGTACGCGGAGGGACCTGGCGACGAGCTGTTGCCGGCCTGTCGCGCACACGCTCACGTGTGCTGGCGACAGGCCACTTTTGTAGCCCGTGAGTATGGGCCATAAGATAAAAAACAGCCATATGTGAGGTTACAGAAGAAAGAAGTAGAGAGAAGGGGAAACAGAGGGCAGAGAAAAGTTAACTAAAGAATTTAGGACAGTATATCAATCCACACTATTATTTTGTAGTAATTAAAAATGGTTAATAAGATGCTAATAGTTAAGAGCTGATACAAATTTGATGTTAATTTTATGCAGCTTGGGCTGGCTCTTTACTTGTCAGTATCATAAAGAACACTTTCTGTATCAGATCTGGCTTCCATTTTTCCATGCAATGCAATAATCCACTAAATACTGAATGAAATATAGAAGTATTCTTTAAAATATCCAGTGAAATACCACATGACATGAGGTAAAAATCTTTGCGAATTGTCATTAAATTGTTTGATAATTCAGCAAACTATTACCATATGTATGAAAATCTTTGTGAAAACTCCCCGAAACTTTTTTTTTCTGCCTGAAGTAATTTACTTCACATTACATTTTTACCAAACAGGACTTAGTAAATTGAGCCCTAACACACTGATACGTGATGAGGTAACGTACACGTGTATACACAAACAGTAGCATGTAAAGCATAGACAGGATCAGGCCGTAGTCGTACACAAAGTCAGAGGTGTCGAGGTACAGAGTAGCAAGGCAATATTGTAGTCAATAAACAGGCAGGGTCATACATATAAGTCAGATGTCAGCCGTATTGTAAGGATCAGGCAATAACGAAGTCAGGGACAGGCCAAGTCGAACAAGTGTATCAGATGGCAGTGGTACAGAAGGACAATACAAGAGCAAGGTCAAGAGGCAGGCAAAAAGTCGGTACACAGATAAATATACAATCAGATGTTACTACAACATATTACTAAAATATATAATAAAACTACAAATACAAGACTGACTAACTAGAGTACATATATATTGTGCGTCTACACAATATATAAATGTAGCTCAAATAGTAGCTAGCTAGGCCAAGAGCCAGTGTACTGATTAGTATCAAGGCCAACGAGCAAGTTAATACTCTGGCTTAAAGAGGAACTCCAGTGAAAATAATGTAGTAAAAAAAGTTCTTCATTTTTACCATAATTATATATAAATGATTTAGTCAGTGTTTGCTCATTGAAAAATCTTTTCTCTCCCCGATTTACATTCTGACATTTATTACATGGTGACATTTTCACTGTGGGCAGGTTATGTGGCTGCTCCTAGCTGTTTTGGCTGTTAGAGACAGTAGTAAACAGCTAATTCCTGTCTGTGAACATTGTTACATTGTGTGAAGAAACGCGGAAGAGCCGCCGCTGTAAGTCAGCGGGAAGCGGCTCTTTCTGCGCATGACATAGCGGAACGCGGAAAAACGCAGCGTCGGACGTGGCGGTTAGCGCGCATAGGCCTGATGCGAGTGGTTTGTCCCAGCACGGGGAGGCCGCCGCCGGTGCTGATGGCGGTGCGACCATCCCCGCGCACAGGTCAGCAAATACATTACAAGACAGTACTGGTGTGGCTGGGACTGATAGTCCACCAAGGTTCAGAATGACGCGCGTGCGCGCAGTGAGGCAGGGTTTATATAACAGCCAGAAGTAGGTCAGCTGACCAGGCTGGTCAGCTGACAATTGCAGCACCATTCATTGGTCCAGCACCGAGGGAAGTGCTGGGCAGCTCTTGTGTATATATAGTACTGGCTGTTCAGTTGCTGGTTGTCTGGCTTTGCGATCACAACGTGGTAGCACTCAGACCTGAGTCAGATCCTAAAGTGTGCCGGGACCAGCTGGAGCTGTAATCCTACACTTAGCTAGATTCTATTGATAGTCTAAAGTACTAGTTTGATTGTGATTATCTGTTATGACCTTCTGCTTGCCTGACTATTCTTCTGAACTCTGATCCTGTACCTTGCCATTCTGATACTCTGTTGCCGAACCCCGGCTCGTCCTTAGACTCTGCATCTGCCTCTTGATTTTGTACCTCGATATTTCTGATACCCTGTTACCGAACCCTGCCTATACTTTAGACTCCGCCTCTGCCTTCTGAATCTGTACTTTATCTGTCCGTGTGTATACGACCTGGCTTGTCCGACCTCGAGAACTGACCTTACAGCTAGAGGCAGTTCCTAGATCTGTTAGTGACGCCCCCTCCTGGGTGTCGCCTCCGTTCTCTCCTTCCTACCTTCAGCCTGACTCCTCCCCCGGGAGAGTCCAGGTCTACGGAAGGAATCTGCATTGGTGCAGTACTCTCTGCTGTACGGAACTTGGTTCTGAGGCTCAATCCTCAAAGTATTACAGTTGCACCAAACACTCTAACTTTACTCAGGTGTCCAGAGGTTAGCTTATATATCTGATTATCGGTGATACTGCAGATCATCTATAATCTGGTATATATCTGTATTCCCAGTGATACTGCAGATCACCGGTAATCAGATCCTCTCTGTGTTACACCGATCATTACAGAACACCAGACCAAAAGACAATATGGACGCACGCACTGACCGTCTGGGCGCACTTGCCACTTCGGTGGATAACATCAACCAAGTGCTGGGTAATCACCAGGCGTTAATTGATGCCCTATCAGGGTCTGTACAAGCCCTCCAGACGTCAGTGGATGAGGTGCGATCCCCTCCTAGCGTTGATATACGTATGCCCGTACCGGAAAGATTTTCTGATCACAGATCTGACTTTCGTAATTTTAGGAGTAGAGTGTTATCCTATTTCGAGTTGAGACCCCGATCTTCAGGAACTGAGGCCCAAAAGGTCACATTTATAAAGACCTTGTTATCGGGCGACTCTCAGACATGGGCATACAGTTTGCCCACCGGAGATCTAGCCCTTACCTCCGTAGAGGAATTTTTCAACGCTATGGCAGTAATTTACGACGATCCGGATCTTGCCTCGACTTCTGAGCGGAAGCTCAAGCTGTTGCGTCAAGGCAAAGGTCCGGTCGAAGATTACGCAGCCGAATTTAGGAGATGGTCAGTTACAGCCAGGTGGGACACTTATGCCCTGTTAGATCGTTTCTTGTCAGGGCTGTCTGATGAGGTCTCTGATCTGATGCTAAGTCAGCCCAAGCCCAGAACAGTCGATGAGGCTATCTCAGCGGCCATCCATATCGACCGCAGGCTGCGCTACCAAAAGCAGACCAGAGGTAGTTCCCGGGTCAGAGTGGTGTCTTACACCACAGCCCCAGTGACCCCACCTCCTACTGTCTCATCTCCTCCGGTCTTGCCTCCAACCGAACCGATGCAGATTGGTCGGTCAAAGTTAACCCAGGTGGAATGACCGAACAGTTATGTTTGTATTGTGCTGAAGGGGGGCATAGGGTACGAAATTGCCCCAATAAGCCGGGAAACGAGTTTGCCTAGGAGTAGTGGGGGGTGACACCCTAGGCACACAATTCTCACCTCTTAAAGAAAAAAAATTGCTTCTCCCTTGTACGATTACATGGGATAACAAGTCTGTAGCCACTGAGGCTTTTATTGATTTTGGCTCAGCGGCTAATTTTATGAACTATGAATTTGCTCAGAAATTGGGTATTCCTCTCATCCCTTTGAGACCTCCCATTCAAGTCACAGCAGTGGACGATTCTCCCCTGCAACGAAATCGTTCCCTGTCACAGACCCCAGAGGTGAAGGTCACTATAGGGGTACTGCATGGGGAACAACTACAGTTTTTTGTATTACATATGTCAACCTCCACTATCATCCTAGGCATGCCGTGGTTACAAGTCCATTCACCACAAATAGACTGGGCCACGGGTCAGTTAACAACTTGGTCACCTCATTGTTTTCAGCAGTGTTTAGGGAAGCTGACGTTGGGTCAAACCAGGGTTCAGGTGGAGGGTGTACCAGACCAGTACTCTGAATATTCTGATGTGTTCTGTCCCAAAGCTGCTGATAAGTTGCCTCCACATCGCCCTTTCGACTGTCCCATCGATCTCCGTTCAGGTTGTATGCCTCCCCGGGGCCATTTGTACAATTTATCTGGGCCTGAAAAATTGGCCATGCAGGAATACATCCGTGAAAATTTGGCCAAGGGTTTCATTCGCCCGTCCCGGTCGCCTGCTGGGGCAGGTTTCTTTTTTGTTAAAAAAAAAGACGGAGGTCTGCAGCCCTGCATTGATTACCGGGGCCTGAATAAGATTACGGTGAAGAATCGCTATCCGCTGCCCCTGATAGACGACTTATTCACACAGGTCACCAACGCTAAGGTCTTTTCGAAATTAGACTTACGGGGTACGTACAACCTGATACGAATAAGAAAGGGTGATGAATGGAAAACGGCCTTCAATACACCCGACGGGCATTACGAGTACCTGGTGATGCCCTTCGGGTTATGTAATGCCCCAGCCGTTTTCCAAGAACTCATCAATGAGGTCTTCAGGGAGGTGTTGGGGAGATTCGTTCTAGTTGTATCGATCGGTGAAGCACAGAGAGGATCTGATTACTGGTGATCTGCAGTATCACTGGGAATACAGATGTATACCAGATTATAAGTGATCTGCAGTATCACCGATAATCCGATATACTAGCTAACCTCTGTTCACCTGAGTAGAGTGTAACAGTAACACTTAGAGGACTAGGCCTCAGTGCAGCAAGGAGTACTGCACAGATTCCTTCCGCAGACCTGAGCTCTCCAAGACGGGAGGATTCAGACTGACAGTAGGAAGGATTGTCTGAAAGTGACACTCAGGAGGAGATGTCACTGACAGGACGGGGAACCGCCTCCGAGGGCAAGGTCGGTTCTCGAGGGCGGACAAGCCAGGTCGTACACACACGGACAGACAAAGTACAAGATCATAAAGCAGAGGCGGAGTCTAGGTACAGGCAGAGTTCGGCAACAGGGTATCAGAAATATCGAGGTACAAGATCAGGAGGCAGAAACAGAGTCTAAGGACGAGCCGGGGTTCGGCAACAGAGAATCAGAAATATCGAGGTACAAGGTCAGAGTTCAGGAGGATAGTCAGGCAGGCAAAAAGTCATAACAGATAATCACAATCAAACTAGTACTTTAGCTATCAACAGAATCTAGCTAAGTGTAGGATTACAGCTCCAGCTGGTCCTGGCACACTTGCGGATCTGACTACGGATCTGGGTGCTCCCACATATGTGATCGCACGTCAGACAATGAGCAAGTGAACAACCCGTGGTATATATACACAGGTATTCCCCCAGCACCTCCCTAAGTGCTGGGCCAATGACGAGTGGAGCCAGAGTCAGCTGACCAGCCTGGTCAGCTGACTCCTTTCTGGCTGCCATAAATTCTCTGCCTGAGTGCGCGCGTCACTCTAAAACTAGAGGGACTACGAGTCCCAGCCACAGCAGCCCCGCTCTGCGGTGTCTCCACAGCGGGGGTATGCGCCCTAACCGCCGCGTCCAACGCGGCGGTTTCTCCACGCTCCGCTGAGCCCTGCACGGAAACAGCCGCCTCATACCGAGAGGAGGCGGCTGCCTCTCCGTGTGCAGGCTCACTATGCGCGGAAGGAGCCGCCTGCCGCTGGCTCATGGCGGCGGCTCCTCCACGCTTTCTCACACTAGTATATCTAGATGATATACTTATTTTCTCCAACAACCTTTCTGAACATAGGACCCATGTAAAATTTGTATTGGATAAACTGAGGCGGAACTCACTTTACGCCAAACTGGAGAAATGTATCTTCGAAGTAACCTCTGTCACCTTTCTGGGATACATTATCTCCACCACAGGCCTGTCCATGGACCCAGCCAAGGTTTCCGCGGTTCTGGAATGGCCACAGCCGGTTGGGTTGAAGTCGCTTCAGCGTTTTTTGGGCTTCGCAAATTACTACAGGAGGTTCATTAAAGGGTATTCCACAGTCATTGCACCCCTCACCAGTCTCACCAAGAAAGGGGCAGATACCACTCACTGGTCTCCTGAGGCTCTACATGCCTTCTCCACCCTGAAGGATCTATTCTGCTCAGCACCTATCCTGAGACATGTGGATACCTCATTTCCATTTATTGTTGAGGTAGACGCCTCAGAGGTCGGAGTGGGGGCTGTGCTGTCTCAGCGGTCAGGTTTACAGGGTCGAATGCACCCATGTGCCTACTTCTCTCGTAGGTTCTCCCCAGCTGAGAGAAACTACGATATAGGTAACAGGGAGCTCCTGGCCATTAAATTGGCTTTTGAAGAGTGGCGACATTGGTTAGAGGGAGCAGAACATATGATCACGGCCTACACTGATCACAAGAACCTGGAATACATCGAGGGGGCTAAGAGGTTGAGCCCCCGTCAGGCTCGATGGGCTTTATTTTTTTCTCGATTCAGGTTCATTATTACGTATACTCCAGGGAGCAAGAATGTTAAGGCAGATGCTTTGTCCAGGTGCTTTGACCTAGAGACAGCACAGCCCTCCATCCCTGAAACTATCGTTCCGCAGAGATTGGTGCTGGCTGCAACTGATACTTGGAAAAACTGGAAGGAAGCTTTGGGTCCCTTTCAGCAGGAAATCCCAGAGGGGAAGCCTGAAGGGGTTATGTTCATCCCTCTGCCCTTCCGTCTCCAGATCCTAGAGATGTTCCATGCACACAAGAATGCTGGGCATCCCGGAGCAGCCAGAACACAAGATCTTGTGGCCAGGTGTGCCAGGTGGCCTTCCTTGTCAGCAGACTGCAAAGAGTTTGTTAGGGAGTGTGTAATATGTGCTAAAAGCAGGGGCGCTACGAGGCACCAAGCAGACCACGCGGCCGCTTGGGGCCTCAAGGTCTTAGGGGCCTCGGCAGCTCCGTGACGTCGGCGTGACGTCACTGTTTTCCCGCAGCCCCTCGGGGATGGCAGAGCAGGGCTACGGGAAGATAGCCGCCGCCGAAGCCCTGCTCTGGAGACTGTCTCCAGTACAGGGCTTCGGGTGGCCATCTTCCCGTAGCCCTGCATTCAATCAGCACGGGAGATTGGAGGAGGGAGGGAGCTCCGTGGGAACTGCGCGCCTGAGGAGCCAGCCAGGAGAGGAGACGGGGAGAGAAGACTTCTGCCAGTGCCAGGTGAGTAAATTCTTTTCTTTTTGCAGCCCTAATTGCATTTATCTGCTGAAAATGTGCCTGTAACAATTGTGGAACTTTCTCCGTGATCAGCGCACAACGCGTGCGCTGATACGGCGGAAATCCTCCACAAGCGTATATTTGCAGGCACCCAGCAAAAGGTGCTACGCACCCGTAGAGGGAAAATTCCTGTCGGCAGATGGCGCTGGGTAGTGCAGAGGAACCAATCCTCTGTACCTCCACAAATGCCAGACAGGAATTTGTACGAAGCCCAGAACGCAATTGCAAGAGAGGCGATTGCGAATGAGAACGAGCAAAGGGACAGGTTGTATGTGTGTGCGCCAACCTAGTTGCCACCCCGCGACAGTGCACACACAACAGCAGATATGAAACAGGAACGCGATCGCGAGAGGTGCGATCGCCAGATGTGACAAAAGGCAGATCAGAATAGAATACGAGGATAGCAAAGGCACAGCAAATAATACAATGAGAAGATGCGGAAAATAACAAACGCTAGCTAACCGCGAACACCGCACTCATTCGCAACAGTGCACGCGGTTATGCGTGGTCTCCACGTGATAAGCACAATAGAGACAAGCACGCCTAACTAACCATCGACAGACAAACATGAAACAGAGGACGCGAACGCTTGCTTAACGGTTACCTCACCGAGCCTCCAGCAAGCGGTCGTAGCAGACAAGACAGACACACGAAAACAGGGACAAGCGAGAGATAGGATCCACAGCACTAGCAAAAAGTGGCTAGCGCGATCCAGGTACAGAGTAGCAGAACAGAAGGATCCACAGTACTAGCGAAAAGTGGCTAGCGCGATCCCAGGAGACAGAACAGAAGGATCCACAGCGCTAGCGAAAAGTGGCTAGCGCGATCCCAGGAGACAGAACAGAAGGATCCACAGCGCTAGCGAAAAGTGGCTAGCGCGATCCAGAGAGGCAGAACAGAAGAGATAGCTGGTAGCAACCGCTGCACCAGCTATGCTCCAAGAACAGAGATCAGAACGACTTCCTATCGACCACCGCTGGGACAGGACAATCGCAACAGACAAGCAAAACAGATAAACAATCCTAACTGCACTAGGGAAATCTGCCTAGCACAGTTTCCAGGAATTACTCTAAGCTACTCTTCAAACAGAGAGTAAGGCTGACACCCCACCAGGAGTGTTACATAGGACAAAATCCTTATGAACAGCCAAGCATTGTGGGACACACATAGTACTTATAGTACACGCCTCCAATGAATGTGGCCAGGCAATTTGCATGACAACGTATGCAAATTCCTCAGCAAGCACAAGCTGCAAAACTGACAGAAGCTCTTCTTTCCAGAGTCCTGCAGCATGCAAACCTACACAATGGTCAAAAGGCTGCCTGCCTGCACAGGCAGCTGAGCAAATCATCACAGTACCCCCCCTCCAGGGTCGAATTCCAGACGACCCTCAAAACTGCTATTAGCAACAGACTCAAACTGAAGACTCATGAAGGTCAGGACAGCCCGACAAGGTCCAATTCCAGAGTCAGTCCACCCGAAACCTACCTCATCGGAAACAGAAGCCACCGAAACATGCCCATCAGCACTACAAGTCTCAGTGTAACACCCATCAGGACTGTGGATACCAGAGAAAAAGCCATCGACACCCTCCAGACAATACCCACCACCTTCCAAGGAGCGTCCGAAAATACCAAACCTGCCACAATACCTGTTTGAAGTGTCCCTTACAACACAAAAGCCACCATTGATCTTATCCAGGGGACCAAGCAAAATTTCTCCCGGAATCTCCCAGAACCTTTTGAAGCTCCACAGAGATCCCAAGAGGGCAGAACAATCACCAGGCTCACATGGAGAATTACCAAGAACCCCCATGGAACCAATGACAATTCCGAAATCAGAATTACGAGGACACCCATCAAGATCAAGACTTTCAGGGACCACTTCTGGGCATGCAAGCAGGTAGGCTAAATCAGAACATGTCTCCACCGAGGAAGCATCTGAGTATGCTGGTAACCGAGGCACACTTGGGCTTTCTGGGTCACAGAGCTCATTGGGGTACACCAGCACAGGAGAAACCTCAGGACATGTTGGGGAACTGCCAACCTCAGAGTCCGACACGAGGAAACCAAAACCAGGACCGGGCAGAGAATCATCACGAGCAATGGTCTCAAGCACTGGACTTACAAAAGAAGACTCGGATTCAAATTCGGAAATTTCTGTGACTGCAATATCATCATTGACTACACATGACTGAAGCTCCACCAGAGCTGAAAAGGTAGCCAGCAAGGCAGCAATGCCTACGGAAGAGGGCAACACCTCAGAAGGACTTGGGGGGCAGGCGACATCTCCTACAAGTTCTGCACCCTTTGGGAGGAACTCGGAGACCTCCAGAACATCAAACAAGACCTCAGGAACATCATTTTTCAAGTTTTCTAAGAAGGATTCTGTACTATCCATGTTACAGGGCAAAACTGGAACTTTATTTTGTGGACCGGGCAGATGTCCTAGGAATGGTTCCACCATAACCTGAGACTGGATCTCATCATCATGAGGGGAATGTACAGGTATATTTACTGGAACACACGCTGACTCCCTAACTATAATCTCGCTGCATCCAGAATTCTGCGTAGCAGTCGAACTAGCTTGCAACTCCAAAACTGCAGAAAAACAGGTGAGTATAGTGGCAATACCTAGACGAGCCTCTAGGGACACTGCATGGGATTCTAAGCAAGGCCACATTGACTCATCCAGAGTACAGGGTGCAGAATCAGCACTTCTCTCAGAGCAAAAAAGGGACTCACAAATGTCAGTGTGATTGGACATCATATTGTTATTCATGGTACAGGGCAGGTTCAGAGAAAGCGTCTCTGAATAAGGCAAAGAAGGTTCAGCATCAGATTAGCAAAACCGAAGCGCTGTCTCACTCTTAGATTCGGCTAACACTGTCAAATCCGAGGAGCCAGGACGCAAAACTTGCGAATCAAAAATCACTTTAGGTTGTGAAACTGACGCTTCCATAGCGCAAACCTCCGTGATCTGCGGAGCAGACTGCAAGGCATCCAGGACCGAAACGCTGGAGCAACTGTCCCCAGGCAACGGGCCCTCACAGGTGAGAACAGGGTGAGACAGAGACTCATTTGCAGAAGAAATGGCGACATCAACAGGATAAACTTTATTAAGCATAATAATTTTACTTTTGACGCTGCATAGTCGAGAAATTTTCCCCATAGCAGGGTCACAGACGGAAGATCTCAAAGATCTGTTTCTAAATGACAAAGGATCCCACACATCCTTGAGGAAACCGGCAGACTCATGCCGATCACAATCTGCAGGAACATCCGAGAAACAGGCATCAGATCACACAGATTCAAACTGCACACTGTCAGGAGCGAATCCTTCAGGATTCGCACAGGAATCAACCACAGCGGCACACTCATTCATTTCAGATTGCACAAAGTCAAGACTCACATGCTTTACCCCAGAAAGGCAGGAACAATCATCCGACAACGATGTCTCTTTATTGGAATCAATTGGTTGGTGTGTGTGCAACTCATCCAAAATCGTTTGCCATACATAGATCACCAGATCCACATCATCCTTGTCACATTCATCGGAATCAATCAGAAGGTACATAGAATCGAGACAAGCATTCAAGACATCTTCGCTTTTTGCGATGTAAAAATCGCAAAAGGCTTTCCAATCAAAATTGAATTCTTCCAGCAAGGCCACAATATCCCATGAAGCAAATGGGGGTTCAAACAGGCCAGTATCCAAATAATCTCTATAGGAGTGGAGTTCAGGAACAAGAACAGATTTTTTAACTGCTTTAATATAGTGTGCGATCCTACCTATAGCAGGATCCACATGAGCTTTGGATTGGGGCAAAAAAGCCGGAGACGGAACAACATCATTACAAACATCAATAGGGAGTGTTTTATTCCAATGCTTGCGTTTTTTAGTTTTTCTCTTTTTAGCCACTTTGCATGTCTGCTGTTTAAAACCTGAAGTGGCAACAGACACATTGAACTGATTGTCATACTGAAAAGTTTTGCATGGAAGGGAAAGATCAGCTGACTTATCAGAAGCTACACACTCAATCAGAGCAGGTGGTAAGCCAGGCAGTTTAAACCAGTGAGAGAATATCACTGCAAGCAACTGATACAGATTACCATTCCAAGAATTGATTTTTAACAGATCATACGTCCAGGTGAACAAATTGTCTTTTAAGAGCACATAGGCAAACAGAAGAGCCGACGTGGACGGATCAGAAATCTGAAAGGTGGGATTCGGGCAAAACCTTACACATTCAGAAAGAAATTCCGCCTTGGTCTCTAAATTAAGCCTTTTAAAGCTCTTAAAGACACAGGACCCAAACTCGACAAAATCGTACAAATCGGAATTTCCGTCTACACTGGGGTTTTGGGTTGGGCTGTTCATACTGTAACGATTGTGGAACTTTCTCCGTGATCAGCGCACAACGCGTGCACTGACACGGCGGAAATCCTCCACAAGCGTATATTTGCAGGCACCCAGCAAAAGGTGCTACGCACCCGTAGAGGGAAAATTCCTGTCGGCAGATGGCGCTGGGTAGTGCAGAGGAACCAATCCTCTGTACCTCCACAAATGCCAGACAGGAATTGTACGAAGCGCAGAACGCAATCGAGGCGATTGCGAATGAGAACGAGCAAAGCGACAGATTGTATGTGTGTGCGCCAATCTAGTCGCCACCCCGCGACCGCGCACACACAACAGCAGATATGAAATAGGAACGCGATCGCGAGAGGTGCGATCGCCAGACGTGACACAAGGCAGATCAGAACAGAATACGAGGATAGCAAAGGCACAGCAAATAATACAATGAGAATAACAAGGAAAATAACAAACGCTAGCTAACCGCGGACACCGCACTCATTCGCAACAGTGCACGCGGTTATGCGCGGTCTCCACGTGATAAGCACAATAGAGACAAGCACGCCTAACTAACCATTGACAGACAAACATGAAACAGAGGACGCGTACGCTTGCTTAATGGTTACCTCACCGAGCCTCCAGCAAGCGTCCGTTGCAGACAAGACAGACACACGAAAACAGGGACAAGCGAGAGATAGGATCCACAGCACTAGCGAGAAGCGAGTGCGATCCAGGTACAGAGTAGCAGAACAGAAGGATCCACAGCACTAGCGAAAAGTGGCTAGCGCAATCCCAGGAGACAGAACAGAAGGATCCCCAGCACTAGCGAAAAGTGGCTAGCGCGATCCCAGGAGACAGAACAGAAGGATCCCCAGCGCTAGCGAAAAGTGGCTAGCGCGATCCCAGGAGACAGAACAGAAGGATCCCCAGCGCTAGCGAAAAGTGGCTAGCGCGATCCCAGGAGACAGAACAGAAGGATCCCCAGCGCTAGCGAAAAGTGGCTAGCGCGATCCCAGGAGACAGAACAGAAGAGATAGCTGGTAGCAACCGCTGCAGCAGCCATACTCCAAGAACAGAGATCAGAACCATTTCCTGTCGACCACCGTTGGGACAGGACAATGGCAGCAGAACAAACAAACAGATAAACAATCCTAACTGCACTAGGGAATCTGCCTAGCACAGTTTCCAGGAATTACTCTAAGCTGATCTTATTCAGAATCAAGCTTCCCAGGTGAGCGTACCGGAGCCCAACAAAAGCCTTCTCCTTGGGGGCCTATTAGTGCAGGGGAAGAACGGCTGTTGGCCAGAAAAAGGTCCTCTCTCTGTAATACTGGCTGTTTTCTCTTCGCCCCATCTACAAAAGTTCTCGGCGGGTGACAAGAAAGGCAATGTCCAAAGTCAGATTTTCAGTTGCTCCAAGCCCCTTTTGCAACTCTGCTGCTGATAGCGCTGATGTCCAGACTCTACTCTCAGTGGTATCTCAGTGGGTGGGAAAGTGATCAAAAGTCTCCGCGATAGGCTTGTACGCTTATAGGGTGGACTTGCCCTAACCAAAAGGCTGTCCAAGCATGAGGACAGTGCCCCGTGTGAGGATTGAACTCACGACCTTCAGATTATGAGACTGACGCGCTACCTACTGCGCTAACGAGGCAGTGCTTTTGCCACTGTGCCGCACACGCGCCAGGTAAGTTGGCTCATGGTTTGCTGTCTAGACAGAGCTGATGCCCCCCCTCTGGCTCTCGAGCTCCTTTTTCCCCCAGATGCATTCAGCTCTTACCGAGCGCCTCCCATATGGTCAAGCGGTCAGGATTCCTGGTTTTCACCCAGGCGGCCCGGGTTCGACTCCCGGTATGGGAACGTCCTGCCTTTTGGCTAAGGTGCGCTCATCAGAATCAAGCTTCCCAGGTGAGCGTACCGGAGCCCAACAAAAGCCTTCTCCTTGGGGGCCTATTAGTGCAGGGGAAGAACGGCTGTTGGCCAGAAAAAGGTCCTCCCTCTGTAATACTGGCTGTTTTCTCTTCGCCCCATCTACAAAAGTTCTCGGCGGGTGACAAGAAAGGCAATGTCCAAAGTCAGATTTTCAGTTGCTCCAAGCCCCTTTTGCAACTCTGCTGCTGATAGCGCTGATGTCCAGACTCTACTCTCAGTGGTATCTCAGTGGGTGGGAAAGTGATCAAAAGTCTCCGCGATAGGCTTGTACGCTTATAGGGTGGACTTGCCCTAACCAAAAGGCTGTCCAAGCATGAGGACAGTGCCCCGTGTGAGGATTGAACTCACGACCTTCAGATTATGAGACTGACGCGCTACCTACTGCGCTAACGAGGCAGTGCTTTTGCCACTGTGCCGCACACGCGCCAGGTAAGTTGGCTCATGGTTTGCTGTCTAGACAGAGCTGATGCCCCCCTCTGGCTCTCGAGCTCCTTTTTCCCCCAGATGCATTCAGCTCTTACTGAACGCCTCCCATATGGTCTAGCGGTCAGGATTCCTGGTTTTCACCCAGGCGGCCCGGGTTCGACTCCCGGTATGGGAACGTCCTGCCTTTTGGCTAAGGTGCGCTCATCAGAATTAGGGATGCTCATTCGGATTCCACGGAAATGCAATTTCCGAAATTCCGATCGGAAATTGCATTTCCGCATCGGAATGCGGAAATCGTTAATGCAAGTGCGTTAGGCGGATTTCCGCCGGAAATCGCGGAAATTCCGCCCGACTTTAACATTGATTTTCTCAAAAACTATGAAGTCTTTTTGAAAACTTTTTTTTTGCATCTTGTTCAGGAGATTCTGCTTAATAAACCCTGAAAATTTGGTGTTTCTAGGACTTACGGGGGCTTTGCTATTAACCGCTAAAGTCGGTGGATTTTTACTGTAATGTAAAATGCAGAAAATCCGCATCTGCCTATTTTCTGCATTTACATTACAGTAAAAATCCGCCGACTTTAGCGGTTAATAGCAAAGCCCCCGTAAGTCCTAGAAACACCAAATTTTCAGGGTTTATTAAGCAGAATCTCCTGAACAGGATGCAAAAAAAAGTTTTCAAAAAGACCTTATAGTTTTTGAGAAAATTGATGTTAAAGTCGGGCGGAATTTCCGCGATTTCCGGCGGAAATTCCGCATTGGAATGCGGAAATTGGTAGCGGAAAGCGGAATCGGTATTTGGCAATGGCGGAATGCGGATTTACCGCGGAATCGGAAATTGGCATTTCCGACCATCCCTAATCTTCAAACAAAGAGCATGGCTGACACTCCCGGCAGGAGTGTTACACAGGACTAAATCCTTATGAACAGCCAAGCATTGTGGGACACACATAGTACTTATAGTACACGCCTCCAATGAATGTGGCCAGGCAATTTGCATGACAACGTATGCAAATTCCTCAGCAAGCACAAGCTGCAAAACTGACAGAAGCTCTTCTTTCCAGAGTCCTGCAGCATGCAAACCTATACAATGGTCAAAAGGCTGCCTGCCTGCACAGGCAGCTGAGCAAATCATCACAGCGATGAATGGAAGACGGCCTTTAACACACCCGACGGGCATTACGAGTACTTAGTGATGCCCTTCGGGTTGTGTAATGCGCCAGCCGTCTTCCAGGAATTTATCAATGAGGTATTTAGAGAGGTGTTGGGGAGGTTTGTTCTGGTATACCTCGATGATATACTAATCTACTCCAACAACCGCTCTGAACACAGGATCCATGTTAAATTTGTGCTGAACAAGCTGAGACAGAATATGCTTTATGCCAAGTTGGAGAAGTGTATTTTTGAGGTGACATCCGTCACGTTTTTAGGGTATGTGATTTCTACCTCAGGTCTGTCAATGGATCCTGCTAAAGTCACAGCTGTCCTGGAATGGCCGCAGCCAGTGGGGCTGAAGGCCCTCCAGAGATTTTTGGGTTTTGCGAATTACTATAGAAGGTTCATAAAGGGGTACTCTAAGATCATCGCACCCCTTACCAGTCTCACAAAAAAGGGGGCAGATACCAACCACTGGTCCCCTGAGGCTGTCACAGCCTTCTCCAATCTAAAGAAGTTGTTTTGCTCAGCACCCATTTTGAGACACGTGTATATTTCTTACCCCTTTATTGTGGAGGTTGATGCCTCAGAGGTTGGGGTGGGGGCTGTATTGTCTCAACGTTCAGGGTTACAGGGCAGATTACACCCATGTGCCTATTTCTCCCGCAGGTTCTCACCAGCAGAAAGGAACTACGACATAGGCAACCGGGAACTTCTGGCCATTAAGTTGGCTTTTGAGGAATGGCGTCATTGGTTAGAAGGAGCAGAACATACAATCACGGTTTACACGGATCACAAAAATTTGGAATATATCGAGGGAGCTAAGAGATTAAGTCCCCGTCAGGCCCGATGGTCTTTATTTTTTACGAGGTTCAGTGTGATGATTTGCTCAACTGCCTGTGCAGGCAGCTTTTTGACCATTGTTTAGATTTGCATGCTGCAGGACTCTGGAAAGAAGAGCTTCTGTCAGTTTTGCAGCTTGTGCTTGCTGAGGAATTTGCCTACGTTGTCATGCAAATTGCCTGGCCACATTCATTGGAGGCGTGTACTATAAGTACTATGTGTGTCCCACAATGCTTGGCTGTTAATAAGGATTTAGTCCTGTGTAACACTCCTGCCGGGAGTGTCAGCCATGCTCTTTGTTTGAAGATCAGCTTAGAGTAATTCCTGAATCTGCGCTAGGCAGGTTTTCCCTAGTGCAGTTAGGATTGTTTATCTGTTTGTTTGTTCTGTTGCCATTGTCCTGTCCCAACGGTGGCCGACAGGAAATGGTTCTGATCTCTGTTCTTGGAGTATAGCTGGTGCAGCGGTTGCTACCAGCTATCTCTTCTGATCTGTCTCATTGGATCGCGCTAGCCACTTTTCGCTAGCGCTGTGGATCCTTCTGTTCTGTCTACCGGGATCGCGCTAGCCACTTTCCGCTAGTGCTGTGGATCCTTCTGTTCTGCTACTCTGTACCTGGATTGCGCTAGTCACTTTCGCTAGTGCTGTGGATCCTATCTCCCGCCTGTTCCTGTTTTCGTGTGTCTGTCTTGTCTGCTACGAGTGCTTGCTGGAGGCTCGGTGAGGTAACCGTTGAGCAAGCGCTCGTGTCCTTTGTTTCATGTTTGTCTGTCAATGGTTAGTTAGGCGGGCTTGTCTCTATTGTGCTTATTACGTGGAGACCGCGCATAACCGCGTGCACTGTTGCGAATGAGTGCGGTGTCCGCGGTTAGCTAGCGTTTGTTATTTTCCGTATCTCCTAATTGTATTATTTGCTGTGCCTTTGCTAACCTCGTATTCTGTTCTGATCTGCCTTGTGTCACGTCTGGTGATCGCACCTCTCGCGATCGCGTTCCTGTTTCATATCTGCTGTTGTGTGTGCACTGTCGCGGGGTGGTGACTAGGTTGCGTAGCACCTTTTGCTGGGTGCCTGCAATTCTACGCATGTGGAGGATTTCCGCCGTGTCAGCGCACGCGTTGTGCGCTGCACACGGAGAAAGTTCCACAATCGTTACATTCAGATTTATAATCACGTATACTCCAGGCAGCAAAAACATTAAGGCAGACGCCCTGTCCAGATGTTTTGAGCCGGAGACAGCACAAGCCTCTGCCCCTGAGTCCATCATCCCGCAGAGGTTAGTGTTGGCAGCAACAGAAACCTGGGAAGATTGGACAGAGGTCTTAAGTCCCTTTCAGCAGGATGTTCCTGAGGGAAAACCTGAGGGGGTTATGTTTATTCCTCTGCCATTCCGTCTTCAGATCCTGCAGATGTTTCACGCCCATAAGAATGCTGGTCCCCCTGGAGCTTCCAGAACACAGGACCTGGTCGCCAGGTGTGCGTGGTGGCCTTCCTTGGCAACAGATTGTAGGGAGTATGTCAGGGAATGTGCGGTATGTGCTAAAAGTAAGCTCTCCCGGCTGGCACCTGTTGGAAGGTTACAGCCTTTGTCCACCCCGAGTGAGCCATGGACCCACCTGTCCATGGATTTTGTGGGGTCTGAAGGCATGTCGGTCATTTGGGTGGTGGTCGACCGCTTTAGCAAAATGGCCCATTTTGTGCCCCTAAAAGGACTCCCCTCGGCTCAGGAACTGGCCGATTTGTTCATCATCCACATTTTCCGGTTGCATGGCATTCCGGAAAACATTGTGTCAGATCGGGGAGTCCAATTTGTGTCTGGATTTTGGAGGGCATTTTGTCATCAAATGGGCATGGAACTGTCATTTTCATCGGGCTACCACCCACAGACCAATGGTCAAACGGAGAGGTTTAATCAGTCTTTGGAACAGTTTTTGAGGTGCTATGTTGCTGAGCCGCAGAACAATTGAGTCAAGTTTTTGCCATTCACAGAATTTGCGCACAATAACTTGAAAAGTTCCTCCTCGGGATTCTCTCCGTTTCAGGTGGTGACCGGGAGGTTGCCTAAGTTCTCTCCTTTGCCAGTGGCCTCCACTCCGTTTCCAGCACTGGAGGTCTGGCAGAGGTCACTCAGAGACAATTGGGGAATTGTTAAGAATAATTTGGAAAAAGCGTTCAAAGTCAGAAAGGTCAAGCTGACAAGAAACGTTCCTTGGAATGGAAGTTTCAGCCAGGGGACTTAGTCTGGGTGTCCACACGTCACTTGACTCTGAAGCAGCCATCAGCCAAACTGGGCCCCAGGTTTGTAGGTCCGTTTTCTGTGACTAAGAAAATCAACAACGTCACTTATGCCATAGATCTTCCGGCCAGCATGCGGGGCGTAAGATCTTTTCACGTGTCCCTGCTTAAACCGGCAGTTCATGTGGGTCCCAATCCTCCTGTGATGGTGGATGACCGACCTGAGTACGAAGTAGAGAAAATTTTAGACTCACGCATTGTACAGAACTCAGTACAATACCTGGTGCATTGGAAAGGGTATGGCATTGAGGAAAGGTCATGGGTACCTGGGAGTCGCATGCACGCAGACGAATTAAGAAAGGAGCTTCATGCCTTACATCCCGAGAGGCCGGGTAAGAGCTGTCCGGAGTCCACTCCTCAGGGGGGGGGGGGAGGGGGGGGGTACTGTGAAGAAACGCGGAAAAGCCGCCGCTTCTCATGGTGAGGCGGCTGTTTCCGCGTCCAGCATGGCGTCACAACGCGGAAAAACCGCCGCATGCCGCATAGGCAGAGCGGCGGAATCCGCATTGGAGGCGGCGGACTTGCCGCATGGCTGTGTCCCTGACAAGGGGGGTGAGCGTGGAGAAGCCGCCGCTGGTGTAGTGAGCGGTGCGGCGGCTCCCACGCTCGGTTCGCTGGATACATTGCAAGACAGTACTGGTGTGGCTGGGACTGCTAGTCCACCAAGATTTAGAATGACGCGCATGCGCGCAGAGAGGCAGAGCTTATATGGCAGCCAGAAGAAGGTCAGCTGACCAAGCTGGTCAGCTGACAATTCTGTGTCCTCCCATTGGTCCAGCACTTAGGGAGGTGCTGGAGAGTGTCTGTGTATATATACTGCTGGCTGTTCAGTTGCTGGTTGTCTGGCGTTGTGATCACTACGTGGTAGCACGCAGACCTGAGTCAGATCCGAAAGTGTGCCGGGACCAGCTGGAGCTGTAATCCTACACTTAGTTAGAGTCTGTTGATAGTTTAAAGTACTAGTTGTAACGATCGGTGAGCACAGAGAGTATCTGATTACCGGTGATCTGCAGTATCACTGGGAATACAGATATATACCAGATTATAAGTGATCTGCAGTATCACCGATAAACCGATATACTAGCTAACCTCTGTTCACCTGAGTAGAGTGTAGTGTTTGGTGTGACAGTAACACTTTGAGGACTAGGCCTCAGTGCAGCAAGGAGTACTGCACAGATTCCTTCCGCAGACCTGAGCTCTCCAAGACGGGAGGAGTCAGACTGACAGTAGGAAGGATGTCTGAAAGTGACCCTCAGGAGGAAGGGTCGTTAACAGAGCGAGGAACCGCCTCTAACGGTAAGGTCGGTTCTCGAGGTCGGACAAGCCAGGTCGTACACACACGGACAGATACAGTACAAGATCAGGAGACAAAGGCGGAGTCTAAGTACAGGCAGGGTTCGGCAACGGGGTATCAAAAATATCGAGGTACAGAATCAGGAGGCTGAGGCGGAGTCTAGGAATGAGCCGGGGATCGGCAACAGAGTATCAGAAATATCGAGGTACAAGATCAGAGTTCAGGAGGGTAGTCAAGGCAGGCAAAAGTCATAACAGATAATCACAATCAAACTAGTACTTTAGCTATCAACAGAATCTAGCTAAGTGTAGGATTACAGCTCCAGCTGGTCCCGGCACACTTGCGGATCTGACTACGGATCTGGGTGCTCCCACATATGTGATCGCAACGCCAGACAAAGAGCAAGTGAACAGCCAGCAGTATATATACACAAGGACCTCTCCAGGACCTCCCTAATTGCTGGACCAATGAGAGTTGTGGAAAATGTCAGCTGACCCGCCTGGTCAGCTGACTCACTTCTGGCTGTTATTTAAACTCAGCCTCTGAGCCCGCGCGCGTGTCACTCTGAGCCTTGGTGGACTATCAGTCCCAGCCACACCAGTACTGTCTAGCAATGTATTTTGTGAACCGCTTGCGGGGGCCGCCTCCAATGCGGATTCCGCCGTTCCCAATGCGGATTCCGCCGCTCTGCCTAAGCGGCATGCGGCGGTTTTTCCGCGTTGTGACGCCCTGCTGGACGCGTAAACAGCCGCCTCACTATGAGAGACGGCGGTTCTTCCGCGTTTCCTCACACTAGTTTGATTGTGATTATCTGTTATGACCCTTTGCTTGCCTGACTATCCTGCTGAACTCTGATCCTGTACCTTGCCTTCTGATACTCTGTTGCCGAATCTCGTCTCGTCCTTAGACCCTGCATCTGCCTCCTGATTTTGTACCTCGATATTTCTGATACCCTGTTGCCGAACCCTGCCTGTACTTTAGACTCCGCCTTGCCTTCTGATTCTGTACTTTATCTGTCCGTGTGTTTCCGACCTGGCTTGTCCGACCTCGAGAACTGACCTTACTGTTAGAGGCAGTTCCTAGATCTGTTAGTGACACCCCCTCCTGGGTGTCACTCCCGTTCTGTCCTTCCTACCTTCAGCCTGACTCCTCCCCCGGGAGAGTCCAGGTCTACGGAAGGAATCTGTATTGAGATGTATTGTATGAGAGACGGTGGCTCTTCCGCGTTTCCTCACAGTACCCTCCCCCCGAGGAGTGGACTCCGGACAACTCCCACCAGGTTTCTCGGGATGTAAGGCATGAAATTCTCTCCTTAATTCGTCTGCATGCATGCGCGTCCCCGGAACCCATTGCCTCTCCTCAATGCCGTACCCTTTCCAGTGTACGAGATATTGTACCGAGTTTTGTTCAGAGCGTGAATCTAGAATCTCTTCCACCTCATATTCGGGTTGGGCATTTACCAAGACAGGAGGAGGAGGAGTGGGACCCACCTGGACTGCTGGTTTAAGAAGGGATACATGGAAGGACCTTACCCCCCGCATGCTAGTGGGAAGATCGATGGTATAAGTAACATCGTTGATTTTCTTAGCAACCGGGAATGGACCCACAAACCTGGGACAGAGCTTATTAGAAGGTTGTCTAAGGGTCAAGTGACGTGTGGACACCCAGACCAAGTCTCCTGGTCGGAACTTCCACTCCAACGACCGTCTCTTGTCAGCTGGACCCTTCTGACTCAAAAAGGCCTTCTCCAGCTTACTTCTTACCGTCCCCCAAAGGTCCTTAAATTACCTTTGCCAGGCCTCCAGGGCTGGAAACGGAGTGGAGGCTATAGGTAATGGGGAAAATTTGGGTGATCTCCCCGTCACTACCTGAAAAGGAGAGAACCCGGAGGGCGAGTTTTTTAAATTGTTTTGGGCAAATTCTGCGAAGGGAAGGAATCTGACCCAATCGTCCTGCGCCTCTGCCACATAACACCTTAAAAACTGCTCTAAAGACTAATTTATCCTCTCAGTCTGGCCATTGGTCTGTGGGTGATAGCCAGATGAGAAAGATAGCTTTATTCCCATGAGCTGGCAAAAAGCTTTCCAAAATCGTGAGACAAATTGGACTCCCCTGTCTGAAACTATGTCTTCGGGAATGCCGTGTAATCGGAAGACATGAGTGATAAACAACTCGGCCAATTCCTGAGCCGAGGGGAGTCCTTTCAAAGGCACAAAATGGGCCATTTTGCTAAATCGGTCGACTATCACCCAAATGACCGCCATACCTTCAGATCTGGGAAGCTCACTCACAAAATCCATGGACAGGTGGGTCCACGGCTCACTCGGGGTGGCCAAAGGCTGCAAAGTACCGACAGGTGCCAGCCGGGAGGGTTTACTCTCAGCACATATCACACACTCCTTCATGTATTCCTTGCAATCCGCTGCCAAGGAAGGCCACCACGCGCATCTGGCTACCAGATCCTGTGTTCTAGATGCCCCAGGATGCCCTGCATTCTTATGCGCATGGAACATCTCAAGAACCTGGAGGCGAAATGGCAAAGGCACGAACAGGACCCCTGCGGGCTTCCCTTCCGGGATGTCCTGCTGAAAGGGAGCCAACGTCTCCCTCCAATCCTTCCAAGTTCCAGTGGCTGCCAGAATCAACCTCTGGGGAATAATGGTCTCTGGAACGGAGGGCTGTGCTGTCTCTGACTCAAAACATCGGGATAAAGCATCCGCCTTAACATCCTTGCTCCCCGGGGTGTACGTAATAATAAAACTGAACCGGGAGAAAAATAACGACCATCGAGCCTGACGAGGGCTCAACCTCTTAGCCCCCTCGATGTACTCTAAGTTTTTGGTGATGGTATGCTCAGCTCCCTCTAACCAATGTCGCCATTCCTCGAAAGCCAATTTAATGGCCAGGAGCTCCATGTTGCCAATATCGTAATTCCTCTCTGCAGGGGAGAACCTGCGAGAGAAATAAGCACACGGGTGCATTCTACCCTGCAAGCCTGACCGCTGAGACAGCACAGCCCCCACCCCAACCTCCGAGGCATCCACTAGTGTTGGGCGAACAGTGTTCGCCACTGTTCGGGTTCTGCAGAACATCACCCTGTTCGGGTGATGTTCGGGTTCGGCCGAACACCTGATGGTGTTCGGCCAAACTGTTCGGCCATATGGCGGAACTAAGAGCGCATGGCCGAACGTTACCCGAACGTTCGGCTAGCGCTGTGATTGGCCGAACGGGTCACGTGTAGTGTTGGGCGAACATCTAGATGTTCGGGTTCGGGCCGAACATGGCCGAACTCCGAACATAATGGAAGTCAATGGGGACCCGAACTTTCGTGCTTTGTAAAGCCTCCTTATATGCTACATACCCCAAATTTACAGGGTATGTGCACCTTGGGAGTGGGTAGAAGAGGAAAATTTTTTTTTAGCAAAAAGAGCTTATAGTTTTTGAGAAAATCGATTTTAAAGTTTCAAAGGGAAAACTGTCTTTTAAATGCGGGAAATGTCTGTTTTCTTTGCACAGGTAACATGCTTTTTGTCGGCATGCAGTCATAAATGTAATACATATAAGAGGTTCCAGGAAAAGGGACCGGTAACGCTAACCCAGCAGCAGCACACGTGATGGAACAGGAGGAGGGTGGCGCAGGAGGAGAAGGCCATGCTTTGAGACACAACAACCCAGGCCTTGCATGAGGACAAGAAGCGTGCGGATAGCAATTTGCATTTTGTCGCCATGCAGTCATAAATGTAATACAGATGAGAGGTTCAATAAACAGGGACCGGAAACGCTAACCCATCACAGATGTTCATTGTTCATGTTACTTGGTTGGGGTCCGGGAGTGTTGCGTAGTCGTTTCCAATCCAGGATTGATTCATTTTAATTTGAGTCAGACGGTCTGCATTTTCTGTGGAGAGGCGGATACGCCGCCGATCTGTGACGCTGCCTCCGGGCAGCACTGAAACAGCGTTCCGACATAACGCTGGCTGCCGGGCAAGCCAGCACCTCTATTGCGTACATTGCCAGTTTGTGCCAGGTGTCTAGCTTCGATACCCAATAGTTGAAGGGTGCAGATGGATTGTTCAACACAGCTACGCCATCTGACATGTAGTCCTTGACCATCTTCTCCAGGCGATCGGTGTTGGAGGTGGATCTGCACGCTTGCTGTTCTGTGTGCTGCTGCATGGGTGTCAGAAAATTTTCCCACTCCAAGGACACTGCCGATACCATTCCCTTTTGGGCACTAGCTGCGGCCAGGGGCGTAGGGCCTGTGGTCGCAACGGTCGCCTCGGCGACCGGGCCCGGCTCCTGAATAGGCGGGGGAGGGGCCCGGGGGGCCCATGTCCGTTTGGACTCGGAGATCCCTGCGTGCGTTATTGGGAGGGGGGAGCTGCAGCCGTGGGGAGGGCAGCCCGACCTCTCCCCGGGCCCCCCCCCTCAGATGCAGAGTGCGCGGCGCACGGAAGCGCTGTAGGCAGAACTCACCTGCCTGCGTTCCAAGCGCCGCTGGTCTCCTCCCGCTCTGCATAGATCTGCTGTTACACACTGCTTCCGGCTAAACAGGAAGCAGTGTGTAACAACATCTATACAGAGCGGGAGGAGACCAGCGGCGCAGGGACGGAGGTGAGTTCCGCCTACAGCGCTTCCGTGCGCTGCGCACTCTGCATCTGAGGGGGAGAGGAAGGGAGGGAGAGGGCAGCTAGCGACCTACCTACCTACCTAACCTACCCTGGGGGGCCAGCTACCTACCTAACCTACCCTGGGGGGCCAGCTACCTACCTAACCTATCCTGGGGGGCCAGCTACCTACCTAACCTATCCTGGGGGGCCAGCTACCTACCTAACCTATCCTGGGGGGCCAGCTACCTACCTAACCTATCCTGGGGGGCCAGCTACCTACCTAACCTATCCTGGGGGGCCAGCTACCTACCTAACCTATCCTGGGGGGCCAGCTACCTACCTAACCTATCCTGGGGGGCAGCTACCTACCTAACCTATCCTGGGGGGCCAGCTACCTACCTAACCTATCCTGGGGGGCCAGCTACCTACCTAACCTATCCTGGGGGGCCAGCTACCTACCTAACCTATCCTGGGGGGCCAGCTACCTACCTAACCTATCCTGGGGGGCAGCTACCTACCTAACCTATCCTGGGGGGCAGCTACCTACCTAACCTATCCTGGGGGGCCAGCTACCTACCTAACCTATCCTGGGGGGCCAGCTACCTACCTAACCTATCCTGGGGGGCCAGCTACCTACCTAACCTATCCTGGGGGGCCAGCTACCTACTCTAACCTATCCTGGGGGGCCAGCTACCTACCTAACCTATCCTGGGGGGCCAGCTACCTACCTAACCTATCCTGGGGGGCAGCTACCTACCTAAGCTATCCTGGGGGGGCAGCTACCTAACCTATCCTGGGGGGGCAGCTACCTAACCTATCCTGGGGGGGCAGCTACCTACTTAACCTATCCTGGGGGGCCAGCTACCTACCTAACCTATCCTGGGGGGCCAGCTACCTACCTAACCTATCCTGGGGGGCCAGCTACCTACCTAACCTATCCTGGGGGGCAGCTACCTACTCTAACCTATCCGGGGGGGCAGCTACCTACTCTAACCTATCCTGGGGAAAAGCTACCTAATCTATCCTGGGGGGCAGCTACCTAACCTATCCTGGGGGGCACCTACCTCATCTAACCTATACTGGGGGGCAGCTACCTAATCTAACCTATACTGGGGGGCACCTACCTATCTAACCTGGGGGCACTTAATTGTCTAACCTGTATTCGGGGCACCTAGCTAGCCTATACAGGTGGCAACTATACTGGCTACCTATATTGGAGGCACCTACCTAACTAACCTATACTGGTGGCACCTATCTAACCTATGCTGGGGGCAACTATTCTGGCTACCTATATTAGAGGCACCCACCTAGCTAACCTGTACTGGCGGCGCCTGCCTATCTAACCTATACTGGGGGCAACTATACTGGCTACCTATGCTGGAGGCACCTACCTGGCTAACCTATACCGGGGGCAACTATACTGGCGTACCTATGCCTGGCTACCTATACTGGGGGGACCTATAGCTGGCTATAGGGATTCGGATATGTGTGTGCGTCGGGTGTTGCCGGGGGAGGGGGGGCTGTTGTTGCCGTGGGGGGGGGGGGGCCCACATCCAGATTCCGCATCGGGGCCCAGAGGTTTGTAGCTACGCCACTGGCTGCGGCTTGTGTTGTTTGCTGCCCTCCTGGTCGTCCTGGGTTTGCGGAAGTCAGTCTGTCGGCGTACAACTGGCTAGAGGAGGGGGAGGATGTCAATCTCCTCTCTAAAGTCTCCACAAGGGCCTGCTGGTATTCTTCCATTTTGACCTGTCTGGCTCTTTCTTCAAGCAGTTTTGGAACATTGTGTTTGTACCGTGGATCCAGAAGGGTATAAACCCAGTAATTGGTGTTGTCCAGAATGCGCACAATGCATGGGTCGCGTTCAATGAGGTCCTAGGCCGAAGAGGTCATAGCCTAGGGTCACAAAACCTGTTTATTGGGCAATTTCAATGGTGGCGAGTCTGACGTACATAAATCGCAGCAATGGCAGTTAGCAACGTCTGAATCTCACGAAATGTCTCATGCAGGTAGAAGACATATTGTTAGACTTGGGCTCCAAAGATGGGTTCCCTACATCTCTGCAAACCAGAGTTACAGGGCTCCAAATTTGGTAAAATCCCCCATAGGCTTTCATTGGGCCTCCTATTTACAGTTCTAAAATCTCACATCTTTTCAAAGGGCAATTACTCAGCAGTGGCAAATTTTCTAGCATTGTAGGGACCCTTAGGGGGAACATGACTGGTGAGTTTCGGGCCCCTAGGCCAAAGAGGTCATAGCCTAGGGTCACAAAAACCTGTTTATTTGGGCTATTTCAATGGTAGTGATGGTGACGTACATAAATCGCAGCAATGGCCGTTAGCAAAGTCTGAATCTCACGAAATGTCTCATGCAGGTAGAAGACATATTGTTAGACTTGGATTCCAAAGATGGGGTCCCTACATCTCTGCAAACCAGAGTTACAGGGGTCCAAAATTGGTAAAATCCCCCATAGGATTTCATTGGCTCCCTATTTCACTTTCCAAAATCTCACATCTTTTCAAAGGGCAATGGCTCAGCAGTACCAAATTTCCTAGCATTGTAGGGACCCTTAGGGGGAACATGACTGGTGAGTTTCGGGCCCCTAGGCCGAAGAGGTCATAGCCTAGGGTCACAAAAACCTGTTTATTGGGGCTATTTCAATGGTAGTGATGGTGACGTACATAAATCGCAGCAATGGCCGTTAGCAAAGTCTGAATCTCACGAAATGTCTCATGCAGGTAGAAGACATATTGTTAGACTTGGATTCCAAAGATGGGGTCCCTACATCTCTGCAAACCAGAGTTACAGGGGTCCAAAATTGGTAAAATCCCCCATAGGATTTCATTGCCTCCCTATTTCACTTTCCAAAATCTCACATCTTTTCAAAGGGCAATGGCTCAGCAGTACCAAATTTTCTAGCATTGTAGGGACCCTTAGGGGGAACATGACTGGTGAGTTTCGGGCCCCTAGGCCGAAGAGGTCATAGCCTAGGGTCACAAAAACGTGTTTATTTGGGCTATTTCAATGGTAGTGATGGTGGCGTACATAAATCTCAGCCATGGCCGTTAGCAACGTCTGAATCTCACAAAATGTCTCATGCAGGTAGAAGACATATTGTTAGACTTGGATTCCAAAGATGGGGTCCCTACATCTCTGCAAACCAGAGTTACAGGGGTCCAAAATTGGTAAAATCCCCCATAGGCTTTCATTGGGCCTCCTATTTACCGTTCCAAAATCTCACACCATTTCAAAGGGCAATGGCTCAGCAGTGGCAAAACTTACCAGTCATGATCCCCCTAAGGGTCCCTACAATGCTAGAAAATTTGGTACTGCTGAGCCATTGCCCTTTGAAAAGATGTGAGATTTTGGAAAGTGAAATAGGGAGGCAATGAAATCCTATGGGGGATTTTTACCAATTTTGGACCCCTGTAACTCTGGTTTGCAGAGATGTAGGGACCCCATCTTTGGAATCCAAGTCTAACAATATGTCTTCTACCTGCATGAGACATTTCGTGAGATTCAGACTTTGCTAACGGCCATTGCTGCGATTTATGTACGTCACCATCACTACCATTGAAATAGCCCAAATAAACAGGTTTTTGTGACCCTAGGCTATGACCTCTTCAGCCTAGGGGCCTGAAACTCACCAGTCATGTTCCCCCTAAGGGTCCCTACAATGCTAGAAAATTTGGTACTGCTGAGCCATTGCCCTTTGAAAAGATGTGAGATTTTGGAAAGTGAAATAGGGAGGCAATGAAATCCTATGGGGGATTTTACCAATTTTGGACCCCTGTAACTCTGGTTTGCAGAGATGTAGGGACCCCATCTTTGGAATCCAAGTCTAACAATATGTCTTCTACCTGCATGAGACATTTCGTGAGATTCAGACGTTGCTAACGGCCATGGCTGAGATTTATGTACGCCAGAATCACTACCATTGAAATAGCCCAAATAAACAGGTTTTTGTGACCCTAGGCTATGACCTCTTCGGCCTAGGGGCCCGAAACTCACCAGTCATGTTCCCCCTAAGGGTCCCTACAATGCTAGAAAATTTGCCACTGCTGAGTAATTGCCCTTTGAAAAGATGTGAGATTTTAGAACTGTAAATAGGAGGCCCAATGAAAGCCTATGGGGGATTTTACCAAATTTGGAGCCCTGTAACTCTGGTTTGCAGAGATGTAGGGAACCCATCTTTGGAGCCCAAGTCTAACAATATGTCTTCTACCTGCATGAGACATTTCGTGAGATTCAGACGTTGCTAACGGCCATTGCTGCGATTTATGTACGTCAGACTCGCCACCATTGAAATTGCCCAATAAACAGGTTTTGTGACCCTAGGCTATGACCTCTTCGGCCTAGGACTGCATTGAACGCGACCCACGCATTGTGCGCATTCTGGACAACACCAATTACTGGGTTTATACCCTTCTGGATCCACGGTACAAACACAATGTTCCAAAACTGCTTGAAGAAAGAGCCAGACAGGTCAAAATGGAAGAATACCAGCAGGCCCTTGTGGAGACTTTAGAGAGGAGATTGACATCCTCCCCCTCCTCTAGCCAGTTGTACGCCGACAGACTGACTTCCGCAAACCCAGGACGACCAGGAGGGCAGCAAACAACACAAGCCGCAGCTAGTGCCCAAAAGGGAATGGTATCGGCAGTGTCCTTGGAGTGGGAAAATTTTCTGACACCCATGCAGCAGCACACAGAACAGCAAGCGTGCAGATCCACCTCCAACACCGATCGCCTGGAGAAGATGGTCAAGGACTACATGTCAGATGGCGTAGCTGTGTTGAACAATCCATCTGCACCCTTCAACTATTGGGTATCGAAGCTAGACACCTGGCACAAACTGGCAATGTACGCAATAGAGGTGCTGGCTTGCCCGGCAGCCAGCGTTATGTCGGAACGCTGTTTCAGTGCTGCCGGAGGCATCGTCACAGATCGGCGGCGTATCCGCCTCTCCACAGAAAATGCAGACCGTCTGACTCAAATTAAAATGAATAAATCCTGGATTGGAAACGACTACGCAACACTCCCGGACCCCAACCAAGTAACATTAACAATGAACATCTGTGATGGGTTAGCGTTTCCGGTCCCTGTTTATTGAACCTCTCATCTGTATTACATTTATGACTGCATGGCGACAAAATGCAAATTGCTATCCGCACGCTTCTTGTCCTCATGCAAGGCCTGGGTTGTTGTGTCTCAAAGCGTGGCCTTCTCCTCCTGCGCCACCCTCCTCCTGTTCCATCACGTGTGCTGCTGCTGGGTTAGCGTTACCGGTCCCTTTTCCTGGAACCTCTTATATGTATTACATTTATGACTGCATGCCGACAAAAAGCATGTTACCTGTGCAAAGAAAACAGACATTTCCCGCATTTAAAAGACAGTTTTCCCTTTGAAACTTTAAAATCGATTTTCTCAAAAACTATAAGCTCTTTTTGCTAATTTTTTTTCCTCTTGTACCCACTCCCAAGGTGCACATACCCTGTAAATTTGGGGTATGTAGCATGTAAGGAGGCTTTACAAAGCACAAAAGTTCGGGTCCCCATTGACTTCCATTATGTTCGGAGTTCGGGTCGAACACCCGAACATCGCGGCCATGTTCGGCCTGTTCGGCCCGAACCCGAACATCTAGATGTTCGCCCAACACTAGCATCCACCTCCACAATGAACGGGAAAGACATATCCACATGTCTGAGGATGGGTGCTAAACAGAATAGGCCCTTCAGGGGGGTAAAAGCATGTAAAGCCTCAGGAGACCAGTGAGTGGTATCTGCCCCCTTTTTAGTGAGACTGGTAAGGGGAGAAATGACCGTGGAGTACCCCTTTATAAACCTTCTATAATAATTGGCGAAGCCAAAAAAGCGCTGAAGGGATTTCAACCCAACCGGCTGTGGCCATTCCAGAACAGCGGAGACCTTGGCAGGATCCATAGACAGGCCCGTGGTGGAAATTATGTATCCCAAGAAAGCGACAGATGTTACTTCAAAGATGCACTTTTCAAGCTTTGCGTATAGGGAGTTCTGCCTTAACTGATTCAAAACAAACCTCACATGGTTTCTATGTTCAGAGAGATTGTTGGAGAAGATAAGGATATCATCTAGATAAACTAGAACGAATCTCCCCAACACCTCTCTGAATACCTCGTTAATGAGTTCCTGGAAAACGGCCGGAGCATTACATAGCCCGAAGGGCATCACCAGGTACTCATAATGCCCGTCTGGTGTATTAAAGGCCGTTTTCCACTCATCGCCCCTTCTTATGCGTATCAGATTGTACGCGCCCCGCAAATCTAGCTTAGAAAAGATCTTAGCGTCTGTAATCTGAGTGAACAAATCGTCTATCAGTGGCAGCGGATAGCGATTTTTTACTGTAATCTTGTTAAGACCGCGATAGTCGATGCAGGGTCGCAGGCCTCCGTCCTTCTTTTTAACAAAAAAGAAACCTGCTCCAGCAGGCGACCGGGACGGGCGAATGAATCCCTTGGCCAAATTTTCACGGATGTACTCCTGCATGGCCAATTTTTCGGGCCCTGACAGATTGTACAAATGGCCCTGGGGGGGTTCACAACCTGAACGGAGATCAATGGGACAATCGAAATGGCGATGTGGGGGCAATTTGTCTGCTGCCTTGGGACAGAACACGTCGGAAAATTCAGAGTACTGGTCTGGTACCCCTCCCACCTGAATTCTGGTTTGCCCTAAGGTCAACTTCCCCAAACACCGCTGAAAACAACGAGGTGACCAAGTAGTTAACTGACCCGTGGCCCAGTCTATTTGAGGTGAATGGAGTTGTAACCACGGCATGCCTAGGATAATAGTGGAGGTAGACATGTGCAATGCAAAAAACGATAATTGTTCCCCATGCAATACCTGTGATGATCCGCTCAGCTGGCTGCACAGGCAGACAGCTGTTTGTCCATTCCTCTAGTCTGTGGGCTGCAGGTCTCTGGAACAGAGACCTGTCTTTCCATTGCAAGTTTCTGTTCTGTTCTCTTGCTGGGGAATTTGCATACATTCGTTATGCAAATCCCCTACCTGCCTTCTTTGATGACTGGCACTATAAGAGCTTTATGTTTCCCAGAATGCTTTGCTGGACATTTCCCTTCCATGCTCAGTTCCTGATGGACACTGCTGGAGTGTCAGCCATTGCTATCTAGTATAGTTAATTCCTGGGGGTTGCTTTAGGCTCCCCTGCTAGGTCAGTCAGGTTGTATTATCTGTATTGCCTGTTCTGTCTTGTCTTGCCTGTTTGCCATTGTCCTGTCCCTATGGTGGTCGACAGGAAATGGTTCTGATCTCTGTTCTTGGAGTATAGCTGGTGCAGCGGTTGCTACCAGCTATCTCTTCTGTTCTGTCTTCTGGGATCGCGCTAGCTACTTTTTGCTAGCGCTGGGGATCCTTCTGTTCTGTCTCCTGGGATCGCGCTTGCTACTTTGTGCGAGCGCTGGGGATCCTTCTGTTCTGTCTTGTCTGTCGCGATTGCGCTGTCACCAGCGGCGGTTGATAGCGATTCGCTCTGTCTTGTTTAGATCGCACTAGCCGCTAGCGTTAGCGGCTGTGGATCTTTCTGATCTGTGTTCCTGCTTGGATCACACTTGCTCTGGCGGAAGAGCGGTGGATCCTTTCTGCCTAGTTCCTGTTTTTCGTGTGTCTGTCATGTCCGCTACGCTTGCTGCAGGCTCGGTGAGGTAACCGTTAAGCAAGCGCTCGCGTCCCCTGTTTCATGTTTGTCTGTTTATGGTTAGTTAGGCGTGCTTATCTCTATTGTGCTTATCACGTGGAGATCGCGCATAACCGCGTGCACTGTTGCGAATGAGTGCGGTGTTCGCGGTTAGCTAGCGGTTGTTATTTTCCGTATCTCCTTATTGTATTTGCTGTGCCTTTGCTACCCTCGTATTCTATTCTGTTCTGCCTTGTGTCACGTCTCGCGATCGCACCTCTCGCGATCGCGTTCCTATTTCGTATCTGCTGTTGTGTGTGCGCGGTCGCGGGGTGGTGACTGGATTAACGCACACACATACAACCTATCCCTTTTGCTCAATCTCATTCGCAATCGCCTCTCTTGCGATTGCGTTCTGCGCTTCGTACAATTCCTGTCTGGCACTTGTGGAGGTACAGAGGATTGGTTCCTCTGCACTCCCCAGCGCCATCTGCTGACAGGAATTTCCCTCTACAGGTGCGTAGCACCTTTTGCTGGGTTCCTGCAAATTATACGCTTGTGGAGGATCTCCGCCGTGTCAGCGCACGCGTTGTGCGCTGATCACGGGGAAAGTTCCACAATCGTTACAGAATGTCCAGCCCAACCCAAAACCCCAGTGTAGACGGAATTTCTGATTTGTACGATTTTGTTGAGTATGATTCCTGGGTCTTTAAGAGTTTCAAAATATTAAATTCAGAGACGAAAGAGGATTTTCTCTCTGAATGCGTAAAATTTTGTCTGAATCCTACCTTTCAGATTACTGATCCGTCCACGTCTGCTCTCCAATTAGCTTATGTGCTTTTGAAAGACGATCTGTTTGTATGGGCTCATGAAATCTTGCAAGACAATTCTTGGAATGATAATCTATATCAGTTTCTTACATTTACATTCTCCTACTGGTTTGAGTTGCCTTGCTTGCCACCTGCCCTGTATGAGTGTGTAGTTGCTAATGAGTCAGCTGCTCTACCCACTCCATGCAAAACCTTTCAGTATGGCAATCAGTTCAATGTGTCTGTTGCCACTTCAGGTTTTAAACAGCAGACATGCAAAGTGGCGAAAAAGAGAAAAACTAAAAAACGCAAGCATCGGAATAAAACACTCCCTATTGATGTTTGTAATGATGTTGTTCCGTCTCCGGCTTTTTTGCCCCAATCCAAAGCTTATGTGGATCCTGCTATAGGTAGGATCGCACACTACATTAAAGCAGTTAAAAAATCTGTTCTTGTTCCTGAACTCCAACCCTATGGAGATTATGTGGATACTGGCCTGTTTGAACCCCCATTTGCTTCCTGGGATGTTGGGGCCTTGCTGGAGGAATTCGATTTTGATTGGAAAGCCTTTTGCGATTTTTACATCGCAAAAAGCGAAGATGTCTTGAATGCTTGTCTTGACTCTATGTACCTTCTGATTGATTCCCATTAATGTGACAAGGATGATGTGGATCTGGTGATCTATGTATGGCAAACGATTTTGGATGAGTTGCACACACACCAACCAATTGATTCCAATAAAGAGACATCGTTGTTGGATGATTGTTCCTGCCTTTCTGGGGTAAAGCATGTGAGTCTTGACTTTGTGCAATCTGAAATGAATGAGTGTGTCGCTGTGGTTGATTCCTGTGCGAATCCTGAAGGATTCGCTCCTGACAGTGTGCAGTTTGAATCTGTGCGATCTGATGCCTGTTTCTCGGATGTTCCTGCAGATTGTGATCGGCATAAGTCTGCCGGTTTCCTCAAGGATGTGTGGGATCCTTTGTCATTTAGAAACAGATCTTTGAGATCTTCCGTCTGTGACCCTGCTATGGGGAAAATTT
The DNA here is from genome assembly GCF_040937935.1 of Hyperolius riggenbachi. NCBI lineage: Eukaryota > Metazoa > Chordata > Amphibia > Anura > Hyperoliidae > Hyperolius > Hyperolius riggenbachi. The sequence goes on from NC_090648.1 coordinate 77,216,044, forward strand.
CTCGACTATGCAGCGTTAAAAGTAAAATTATTATGCCTAATAAAGTTTATCCTGTTGATGTCGCCATTTCTTCTGCAAATGAGTCTCTGTTTCACCCTGTTCACACCTGTGCAGGCCTGTTGCCTGATGACAGTTGCTCCAGTGTTTCTGTCCTAGATGCCTTGCAGTCTGCTCCGCAGATCGCGGAAGTTTGCGATATGGAAGCGTCAGTTTCGCAACCTAAAGCGATCTTGGATCCGCAAATTTTGCGTTCTGACTCCTCGGATTCGACATTGTTAGCCGAATCTAAGAGTGAGACAGCGCTTCGGTTTTGCGAATCTGATGCTGAAGCTTCTTTGCCTTGTCCAGAGAAGCTTTCTCTGAACCTGCCCTGTACCATGAATGAAGGCATGATGTCCACTTGCATTGACATTTGCGAGTCTGATTCTGAAGAAAGTATTGACTCTCCACCCAGTACTCTGGATGAGTCAATATTGCCTTGTACAATATCTCCTGCCCTGCCCCTAGAGGCTCGTCTAGGTATTGCTGCTATTTTTACCTGTCTTTCTGCAGTTTTGGAATTGCAAGCTAGTTTGACTACTACGCAGAGTTCTGGGTGCAGCGAGATTAAAGTTAGGGAGTCAGTGTGTGGTCCAGTGAATATTCCTGTACGTTCCACTCATGATGATGAAATTCAGTCTCAGTTTATGGTGAAACCTTCCCTGGGACATCTGCCCTGTTCTCAAAATAAAGTTCCAGTTTTGCCCTGTAACATGGATAGTACAGAATCCTTCTTAGACAACTTGAAAAATGATGTTCCTGAGGTCTTGTTTGATGATCTAAAGGTCTCCGAGTTCCTCCCAAAGGGTGCAGAACTTGTAGGAGATGTCTCCTGCCCCCCAGGTCCTTCTGAGGTGTTGCCCACTTCAGTAGGCATTGCTGCCTTGCTGACTACTTTTGCAGCTCTTGTGGAGCTTCATTCAAGTGTAGTCAATGATGATATTACAGTTACAGAAAATTCTGAATTTGAGTCCGAGTCTTCTTTTGAAAGACCAGTACCTGTGATCTTTACTCGTGATGATTTTCTGCCCGGTACTGGTTTTGGTCTTGTCGTGTCGGACTCTGAGGTTGGCAGTTCCCCGACATGTCCTGAGGTTTCTCCTGTACTAGTGTACCCCGATGTGCTCTGTGACCCAGAAAGCCCAAGTGTGCCTCGGTTACCAGCGTACTCAGATGCTTCCTCAGTGGAGACATGTTCTGATATAGCCTGCCTGCTTGCATGCCCAGAAGTGGTCCCTGAAAGTCCTGATCTTGATGGGTGTCCTGCTAATTTTGAGTCTGGAATGATCATAGGTTCCATAGGGGTTCTTGGTGGTTCTCCATGTGAGCCTGGTGAGCGTTCTGGCTTCTTGGGATCTCTGCGGAGCTTCAAGGCGTTCAGGGAGATTCCGGGAAAGGTTTTGCTTGGTGCCCTGAATACGATCAGCAATGGCTTTGGTGTTGTAAGGGACACTTCGAACAGGTATTGTGGCAGGTTTGGTATTCTTGGACGCTCCTTGGAAGGTGGTGGGTATTGTCTGGAGGGTGTCGAATTGTCGATGGCTCCTTCTCTGGTGTCCACAGTCCTGATGGGTGTTACGCTGAGACTTGCAGTGCTGATGGGCATGTTTCGGTGGCTTTTGCTTCTGATGAGGTCGGTTTCGGATGGATTGACTCTGGAATTGGGCCTTGTCGGGCTGTCCTGACCTTCATGAGTCTTCAGTTAGAGTTTTGTGATGTTACCAGTTTTGAGGGATGTCTGGAATCCATCCCTAGAAGGGGGGGTACTGTGATGATCCGCTCAGCTGGCTGCACAGGCAGACAGCTGTTTGTCCATTCCTCTAGTCTGTGGGCAGCAGGTCTCTGGAACAGAGACCTGTCTTTCCATTGCAAGTTTCTGTTCTGTTCTCTTGCTGGGGAATTTGCATACATTCGTTATGCAAATCCCCTACCTGCCTTCTTTGATGACTGGCACTATAAGAGCTTTATGTTTCCCAGAATGCTTTGCTGGACATTTCCCTTCCATGCTCAGTTCCTGATGGACACTGCTGGAGTGTCAGCCATTGCTATCTAGTATAGTTAATTCCTGGGGGTTGCTTTAGGCTCCCCTGCTAGGTCAGTCAGGTTGTATTATCTGTATTGCCTGTTCTGTCTTGTCTTGCCTGTTTGCCATTGTCCTGTCCCTATGGTGGTCGACAGGAAATGGTTCTGATCTCTGTTCTTGGAGTATAGCTGGTGCAGCGGTTGCTACCAGCTATCTCTTCTGTTCTGTCTTCTGGGATCGCGCTAGCTACTTTTTGCTAGCGCTGGGGATCCTTCTGTTCTGTCTCCTGGGATCGCGCTTGCTACTTTGTGCGAGCGCTGGGGATCCTTCTGTTCTGTCTTGTCTGTCGCGATTGCGCTGTCACCAGCGGCGGTTGATAGCGATTCGCTCTGTCTTGTTTAGATCGCACTAGCCGCTAGCGTTAGCGGCTGTGGATCTTTCTGATCTGTGTTCCTGCTTGGATCACACTTGCTCTGGCGGAAGAGCGGTGGATCCTTTCTGCCTAGTTCCTGTTTTTCGTGTGTCTGTCTTGTCCGCTACGCTTGCTGCAGGCTCGGTGAGGTAACCGTTAAGCAAGCGCTCGCGTCCCCTGTTTCATGTTTGTCTGTTTATGGTTAGTTAGGCGTGCTTATCTCTATTGTGCTTATCACGTGGAGATCGCGCATAACCGCGTGCACTGTTGCGAATGAGTGCGGTGTTCGCGGTTAGCTAGCGGTTGTTATTTTCCGTATCTCCTTATTGTATTTGCTGTGCCTTTGCTACCCTCGTATTCTATTCTGTTCTGCCTTGTGTCACGTCTCGCGATCGCACCTCTCGCGATCGCGTTCCTATTTCGTATCTGCTGTTGTGTGTGCGCGGTCGCGGGGTGGTGACTGGATTAACGCACACACATACAACCTATCCCTTTTGCTCAATCTCATTCGCAATCGCCTCTCTTGCGATTGCGTTCTGCGCTTCGTACAATTCCTGTCTGGCACTTGTGGAGGTACAGAGGATTGGTTCCTCTGCACTCCCCAGCGCCATCTGCTGACAGAAATTTCCCTCTACAGGTGCGTAGCACCTTTTGCTGGGTGCCTGCAATCACACGCTTGTGGAGGATTTCCGCCGTGTCAGCGCACGCGTTGTGCGCTGATCACGGGGAAAGTTCCACAATCGTTACAATACCCCTATGGTGACCTTCACCTCCGGGGTCTATGACAGAGCACGATTCCGTTGCAGAGGGGAATAGTCTACTGCCGTGACCTGAATGGGGGGTCTCACAGGGGTGAGAGGAATACCCAACTCCTGAGCAAACTCAAAGTTCATAAAATTGGCCGCTGAGCCCGAATCAATAAAAGCCTCAGTGGCCACAGATTTATTCTCCCATGTAATAGTACAGGGGAGAAGCAATTTATTTTCTTTAAGGGATGAAAATGGTGTGCCTAGGGTGTCACCCCCCACTACTCCTAGGCAAACTCGTTTCCCGACTTGTTCGGGCAGTTTCGCACCCTATGCCCTGCTTCTGCACAGTGTAGGCATAGTTGTTCCGTCATTCTCCGCCTTCGCTCCACCTGGGTCAATTTTGATCGACCAATCTGCATTGGTTCAGGTGGAGGCAAGGCCGGAGGGGATGAGACAGACGGAGATGGCGTTACTAAAGGTGCGGCGGAGGGTGCCGCATAGAATGTCACCCTGACACGGTGACTGCCCCGAATCTGCCTCTGATGGCGTAATCAGGGGCGTAGCAATAGGGGGTGCAGAGGTAGCCACCGCATCGGGGCCCTTGGGCCAGAGGGGCCCTGAAGGGCCCTCCCTTAACTACAGTATTAGCTCTTTATTGGTCCTGTGCAGGTAATAATCACTTCTATAGATACTTTGAATAGTAGTGATCACTAACAAACAGTTCCCTATCCCCTTCTTGCACCTCTGACACTGTGGTTGTCCTTAGCAGGTGTTGGTGCGCCGTATCAATTGTTATGTATGTAATTAATGTCCAGCGCTGCGTAATATGTTGGCGCTTTATAAATACAATAAATAATATTAATAATGTATATAGTGTTTGGGGGGCCCCATTGTAAAACTTGCATCGGGGCCCACAGCTCCTTAGCTACGCCACTGGGCGTAATCGACGGTCGACTCGAATGGCCGATGTGATGGCCTCATCGACTGTCCTGGGCTCGGGCAAAGTTAACATTAGATCAGAGACCTCCTCTGACAACCCCAGACAAGAAGTAATCCATCAGGGCAAAATTGTCAAACCTGGCGGTGACTGACCATCTGCGAAACTCTGCCGCGTAATCCTCGACTGAGCCTCTGCCTTGTCGCAGAAGTTTGAGCTTGCGCTCAGAGGTTGCCGCAAGGTCAGGGTCGTCGTATATCACGGCCATGGCCTTAAAAAATTCCTCTACCGAGGTCAGAGCTGTATCAGTGGGAGGCAGATTGTATGCCCAGCAGGGGTGAGCCTGGGGTGCCTGGCACCTGGGTGCAAGATTTTCTCTGGCGCCTATGGGAGTGGTTAAATTAACCACGCCCAACCACATAACCACACCCATGTCCTTCCTAATCACACCCACACCTTCCACCTCTTTACGCATGCATGTGATACCCCATTCCTACCCCTCTTCCATGGGCTTGCTCCTGGCTGGCTTTGGCTTCCTGCGAGTCTGCTAGTCTCTGGACTGAATCAGGCTGAGAGGCTCTGCGAGTGCGACGCAGTCACACACTGCGTATTTATGGCTGCCTGCGGCCACCCTACTCTCGCTCGCTGACGTCGGCTCCTCCCCCCTGCCAAGCCCAAGGTGGGCTGCCTGTATCTTTCCCGTTGCGCCACACAGCCTGCTAGTGTTGCCAACCTTTCACGTTATTTTTTACTGACAAATACCTAAAAATTTACTGACAAAAGATTATTTTTACTGACAAAAATTCCCCACTAAATGCACATAAGAGACAGCTTTTCCCCATGTAAATGCACATAACGAGAGACTGCTTTTCCCCATGTAAATGCACATAACGAGAGACTGCTTTTCACCAGCAAATGCACATAACGAGAGACTGCTTTTCACCAGCAAATGCACATAACGAGAGACTGCTTTTCACCAGCAAATGCACATAACAAGAGACTGCTTTTCACCAGCAAATGCACATAACAAGAGACTGCTTTTCACCAGCAAATGCACATAATGACAAACAGCCAGTGTCCCCAGGATATGTAGCCAGGGGGTATATGTGCCCGGGATAGGTAGCCAGGGGGTATATGTGCCCGGGATAGGTAGCCAGGGGGTATATGTGCCCGGGATAGGTAGCCAGGGGGTATATGTGCCCGGGATAGGTAGCCAGGGGGTATATGTGCCCGGGATAGGTAGCCAGGGGGTATATGTGCCCGGGATAGGTAGCCAGGGGGTATATGTGCCCAGGATAGGTAGCCAGGGGGTATTATGTGCCCAGGATAGGTAGCCAGGGGGTATTATGTGCCCAGGATAGATAGCCAGGGGGTATTATGTGCCCAGGATAGATAGCCAGGGGGTATTATGTGCCCAGGATAGGTAGCCAGGGGGTAATATGTGCCCAGGATAGGTAGCCAGAGGGTAATATGTGCCCAGGATAGGTAGCCAGGGGGTAATATGTGCCCAGGATAGGTAGCCAGGGGGTAATATGTGCCCAGGATAGGTAGTCAGGGGGTAATATGTGCCCAGGATAGGTAGCCAGGGGGTAATATGTGCCCAGGATAGGTAGCCAGGGGGTATAGGGTCCCCGTTTAGGTAGTGACAGGAGCGCACCCAACCCTCCCCTCCCGCCGCTGCTGCCTCTGCCGCCGCCGCTCCCCCCTCACCTTGCAGCAGCTTCAGACCTCAATCAGCGGGCGACCCGACCAGTAAGAAGGCGCCAGGCGCACCCGCTCTATATGCGGAAGTGATGTCACTTCCGCATATCAGTGCGGCGTGCTAGGTCCTAGCGCCCGCCCGCCTGATCGAGGTCTGACGCGGCGCCGGCGGCTAGAGGGAGGGAGGGAGCGAGCGGCGGCCACAGGGGGAGAGCGGTGGCCAGGCGGCGCCTCTCAGAGGCAGGCGCCTGGGTGCCTTGCACCCGCAGCACCCGCCCAGGCTCGGCCCTGATGCCCAGGTCTGGGAGTCACCAGTTAACAATGTTTTAATAAAGACGACCCGTTGGGTCTCAGTCCCAGAGGATCGGGGTCTCAACTCGAAGTATGACAACACTCTACTCTTAAAATTCCGGAAGTCAGACTTGTGGCCGGAAAATTTATCTGGTACGGGTATCCGTATGTCATCACTAGGAGGGGATCGCACTGAATCAACTGACGTCTGAAGGGTTTGCACAGAGCCTGTAAGGGCATCAATTAAAGCTTTGTGCTGGCCCAGTGCTTGCTGGATAGTATCCACCGAAGTGGCAAGCACAGTTAGAGGGTCAGCGCGTGCGTCCATAATTAATTGGTCTGGCGTTCTGTAACGATCGGTGAGCACAGAGAGTATCTGATTACCGGTGATCTGCAGTATCACTGGGAATACAGATATTTACCAGATTATGGCTTCTTGCACACTGCAAGCGATTCCGATTCAGATTCCGCTTTTTAATCAGTTTTTACATCCGATTCAGATTCCGATTTGCAGTGTGCAGGGAGCAAAATGCAAATCTGAATCTGAATCGGAAGAAAAAACAGATTAAAAAGCGGAATCTGAATCTGAATCGTTTCAGTGTGCAAGAGGCCTTTAAAGGGGAACTGAAGAGAAAGGTATATGGAGGCTGTCATGTTTATTTCCTTTTAGACAATACCAGTTGCCTGGCAGCCCTGCTGATCCTCTGCCTCTAATACTATTAGCCATAGCCCCTGAACAAGCATGCAGCAGATCAGGTGTTTCAGTGGTTCAGACTTATAAGTCTGATCTGACAAGACTAGCTGCATGCTTGTTTCTGGTTTTAATCAGATACTACTGCAGAGAAATAGACCAGCAGGGCTGCCAGGCAACTGGTATTGATTAAAAGGTAATAAGCATGACAGCCTCCATATACCTCTCTCTTCAGTTCCCCTTTAAGTGATCTGCAGTATCACCGATAAACCAATATACTAGCTAACCTCTGTTCACCTGAGTAGAGTGTAGTGTTTGGTGTGACAGTAACACTTTGAGGACTAGGTCTCAGTGCAGCAAGGAGTACTGCACAGATTCCTTCCGCAGACCTGAGCTCTCCAAGACGGGAGGAGTCAGACTGACAGTAGGAAGGATGTCTGAAAGTGACCCTCAGGAGGAGGAAGGGTCGTTAACAGAGCGAGGAACCGCCTCTAATGGTAAGGTCGGTTCTCGAGGTCGGACAAGCCAGGTCGTACAAACACGGACAGACACAGTACAAGATCAGGAGACAAAGGCGGAGTCTAAGTACAGGCAGGGTTAGGCAACGGGGTATCAGAAATATCTAGGTACAGAATCAGGAGGCTGAGGCGGAGTCTAGGAATGAGCCGGGGATCGGCAACAGAGTATCAGAAATATCGAGGTACAAGATCAGAGTTCAGGAGGGTAGTCAAGGCAGGCAAAAGTCATAACAGATAATCACAATCAAACTAGTACTTTAGCTATCAACAGAATCTAGCTAAGTGTAGGATTACAGCTCCAGCTGGTCCCGGCACACTTGCGGATCTGACTACGGATCTGGGTGCTCCCACATATGTGATCGCAATGCCAGACAAAGAGAAAGTGAACAGCCAGCAGTATATTTACACAAGGACCTCTCCAGGACCTCCCTAATTGCTGGACCAATGAGAGTTGTGGAAAATGTCAGCTGACCCGCCTGGTCAGCTGACTCACTTCTGGCTGTTATTTAAACTCAGCCTCTGAGCGCGCGTGCGTGTCACTCTGAGCCTTGGTGGACTATCAGTCCCAGCCACACCAGTACTGTCTAGCAATGTATTTTGTGAACCGCTTGTGGGGGCCGCCTCCAATGCAGATTCTGCCATTCCCCACGCGGATTCCTCCGTTCCCAATGCGGATTCCGCCGTTCCCAATGCGGATTCCGCCGCTCTGCCTAAGCGGCATGCGGCGGTTTTTCCGCGTTGTGACGCCCTGCTGGACGCGGAAACAGCCGCCTCACTATGAGAGACGGCGGCTCTTCCGCGTTTCCTCACACTAGTTTGATTGTGATTATCTGTTATGACCCTTTGCTTGCCTGACTATCCTGCTGAACTCTGATCCTGTACCTTGCCTTCTGATACTCTGTTGCCGAATCTCGTCTCGTCCTTAGACCCTGCATCTGCCTCCTGATTTTGTACCTCGATATTTCTGATACCCTGTTGCCGAACCCTGCCTGTACTTTAGACTCCGCCTTGCCTTCTGATTCTGTACTTTATCTGTCCGTGTGTTTCCGACCTGGCTTTTCCGACCTCGAGAACTGACCTTACTGTTAGAGGCAGTTCCTAGATCTGTTAGTGACACCCCCTCCTGGGTGTCACTCCCGTTCTGTCCTTCCTACCTTCAGCCTGACTCCTCCTCCGGGAGAGTCCAGGTCTACGGAAGGAATCTGTATTTGTGCAGTACTCCTTGCTGTACGGAACTTGTTCCTGAGGCTCAGTCCTCAAAGTATTACTGTTGCACCAAACACTCTTACTCCACTCAGGTGTCCAGAGGTTAGCTTATATATCTGATTATCGGTGATACTGCAGATCATCAATAATCTGGTATATATCTGTATTCCCAGTGATACTGCAGATCACCGGTAATCAGATCCTATCTGTGTTACCCCGATCGTTACAGCCCCATCTACAAAAGTTCTCGACGGGTGACAAGAAAGGCAATGTCCAAAGTCAGATTTTCAGTTGCTCCAAGCCCCTTTTGCAACTCTGCTGCTGATAGCGCTGATGTCCAGACTCCACTTTCAGTGGTATCTCAGTGGGTGGGAAAGTGATCAAAAGTCTCCGCGATAGGCCTGTACGCTTATAGGGTGGACTTGCCCTAACCAAAAGCCTGTCCAAGCATGAGGACAGTGCTCCGTGTGAGGATTGAACTCACGACCTTCAGATTATGCGACTGACGCGCTACCTACTGTGCTAACGAGGCAGTGCTTTTGCCACTGTGCCGCACATGCGCCAGGTAAGTTGGCTCATGGTTTGCTGTCTAGAGCTGATGCCCCCCTCTGGCTCTCGAGCTCCTTTTTCTCCCAGATGCATTCAGCTCTTGCTGAACGCCTCCCATGTGGTCTAGCGGTCAGGATTCCTGGTTTTCACCCAGGCTGCCCGGGTTCGACTCCCGGTATGGTAACGTCCTGCCTTTTGGCTAAGGTGCGCTCATCAGAATCAAGCTTCCCAGGTGAGCGTACCGGAGCCCAACAAAAGCCTTCTCCTTGGGGGCCTATTAGTGCAGGGGAAGAACGGCTGTTGGCCAGAAAAAGGTCCTCCCTCTGTAATACTGGCTGTTTTCTCTTCGCCCCATCTACAAAAGTTCTCGGCGGGTGACAAGAAGGGCAATGTCCAAAGTCAGATTTTCAGTTGCTCCAAGCCCCTTTTGCAACTCTGCTGCTGATAGCGCTGATGTCCAGACTCTACTCTCAGTGGTATCTCAGTGGGTGGGAAAGTGATCAAAAGTCTCCGCGATAGGCTTGTACGCTTATAGGGTGGACTTGCCCTAACCAAAAGGCTGTCCAAGCATGAGGACAGTGCCCCGTGTGAGGATTGAACTCACGACCTTCAGATTATGAGACTGACGCGCTACCTACTGCGCTACCGAGGCAGTGCTTTTGCCACTGTGCCGCACACACGCCAGGTAAGTTGGCTCATGGTTTGCTGTCTAGACAGAGCTGATGCCCCCCTCTGGCTCTCGAGCTCCTTTTTCCCCCAGATGCATTCAGCTCTTACCGAACGCCTCCCATATGGTCTAGCGGTCAGGATTCCTGGTTTTCACCCAGGCGGCCGGGGTTCGACTCCCGGTATGGGAATGTCCTGCCTTTTGGCTAAGGTGCGCTCATCAGAATCAAGCTTCCCAGGTGAGCGTACCGGAGCCCAACAAAAGCCTTCTCCTTGGGGGCCTATTAGTGCAGGGGAAGAACGGCTGTTGGCCAGAAAAAGGTCCTCCCTCTGTAATACTGGCTGTTTTCTCTTCGCCCCATCTACAAAAGTTCTCGGCGGGTGACAAGAAAGGCAATGTCCAAAGTCAGATTTTCAGTTGCTCCAAGCCCCTTTTGCAACTCTGCTGCTGATAGCGCTGATGTCCAGACTCTACTCTCAGTGGTATCTCAGTGGGTGGGAAAGTGATCAAAAGTCTCCGCGATAGGCTTGTACGCTTATAGGGCGGACTTGCCCTAACCAAAAGGCTGTCCAAGCATGAGGACAGTGCCCCGTGTGAGGATTGAACTCACAACCTTCAGATTATGAGACTGACGCGCTACCTACTGCACTAACGAGGCAGTGCTTTTGCCACTGTGCCGCACACGCGCCAGGTAAGTTGGCTCATGGTTTGCTGTCTAGACAGAGCTGATGCCCCCCTCTGGCTCTCGAGCTCCTTTTTCCCCCAGATGCATTCAGCTCTTACCGAACGCCTCCCATATGGTCTAGCGGTCAGGATTCCTGGTTTTCACCCAGGCGGCCCGGGGTCGACTCCCGGTATGGGAACGTCCTGCCTTTTGGCTAAGGTGCGCTCATCAGAATCAAGCTTCCCAGGTGAGCGTACCGGAGCCCAACAAAAGCCTTCTCCTTGGGGGCCTATTAGTGCAGGGGAAGAACGGCTGTTGGCCAGAAAAAGGTCCTCCCTCTGTAATACTGGCTGTTTTCTCTTCGCCCCATCTACAAAAGTTCTCGGCGGGTGACAAGAAAGGCAATGTCCAAAGTCAGATTTTCAGTTGCTCCAAGCCCCTTTTGCAACTCTGCTGCTGATAGCGCTGATGTCCAGACTCTACTCTCAGTGGTATCTCAGTGGGTGGGAAAGTGATCAAAAGTCTCCGCGATAGGCTTGTACGCTTATAGGGTGGACTTGCCCTAACCAAAAGGCTGTCCAAGCATGAGGACAGTGCCCCGTGTGAGGATTGAACTCACGACCTTCAGATTATGAGACTGACGCGCTTCCTACTGCGCTAACGAGGCAGTGATTTTGCCACTGTGCCGCACACGCGCCAGGTAAGTTGGCTCATGGTTTGCTGTCTAGACAGAGCTGATGCCCCCCTCTGGCTCTCGAGCTCCTTTTTCCCCCAGATGCATTCAGCTCTTACCGAACGCCTCCCATATGGTCTAGCGGTCAGGATTCCTAGTTTTCACCCAGGCGGCCCGGGTTCGACTCCTGGTATGGGAACGTCCTGCCTTTTGGCTAAGGTGCGCTCATCAGAATCAAGCTTCCCAGGTGAGCGTACCGGAGCCCAACAAAAGCCTTCTCCTTGGGGGCCTATTAGTGCAGTGGAAGAACGGCTGTTGGCCAGAAAAAGGTCCTCCCTCTGTAATACTGGCTGTTTTCTCTTCGCCCCATCTTCAAAAGTTCTCGGCGGGTGACAAGAAAGGCAATGTCCAAAGTCAGATTTTCAGTTGCTCCAAGCCCCTTTTGCAACTCTGCTGCTGATAGCGCTGATGTCCAGACTCTACTCTCAGTGGTATCTCAGTGGGTGGGAAAGTGAACAAAAGTCTACGCGATAGGCTTGTACGCTTATAGGGCGGACTTGCCCTAACCAAAATGCTGTCCAAGCATGAGGACAGTGCCCCATGTGAGGATTGAACTCACGACCTTCAGATTATGAGACTGACGCGCTACCTACTGCGCTAACGAGGCAGTGCTTTAGCCACTGTGCCGCACACGCGCCAGGTAAGTTGGCTCATGATTTGCTGTCTAGACAGAGCTGATGCCCCCCTCTGGCTCTCGAGCTCCTTTTTCCCCCAGATGCATTCAGCTCTTACTGAATGCCTCCCATATGGTCTAGCGGTCATTATTCCTGGTTTTCACCCAGGCGGCCCGGGTTCGACTCCCGGTATGGGAATGTCCTGCCTTTTGGCTAAGGTGCGCTCATCAGAATCAAGCTTCCCAGGTGAGCGTACCGGAGCCCAACAAAAGCCTTCTCCTTGGGGGCCTATTAGTGCAGGGAAAGAACGGCTGTTGGCCAGAAAAAGGTCCTCCCTCTGTAATACTGGCTGTTTTCTCTTCGCCCCATCTACAAAAGTTCTCGGCGGGTGACAAGAAAGGCAATGTCCAAAGTCAGATTTTCAGTTGCTCCAAGCCCCTTTTGCAACTCTGCTGCTGATAGCGCTGATGTCCAGACTCTACTCTCAGTGGTATCTCAGTGGGTGGGAAAGTGATCAAAAGTCTCCGCGATAGGCTTGTACGCTTATAGGGTGGACTTGCCCTAACCAAAAGGCTGTCCAAGCATGAGGACAGTGCCCCGTGTGAGGATTGAACTCACGACCTTCAGATTATGAGACTGACACGCTACCTACTGCGCTAACGAGGCAGTGCTTTTGCCACTGTGCCGCACACGCGCCAGGTAAGTTGGCTCATGGTTTGCTGTCTAGACAGAGCTGATGCCCCCCTCTGGCTCTCGAGCTCCTTTTTCCCCCAGATGCATTCAGCTCTTGCCGAACGCCTCCCATATGGTCTAGCGGTCAGGATTCCTGGTTTTCACCCAGGCAGCCCGGGTTCGACTCCTGGTATGGGAACGTCCTGCCTTTTGGCTAAGGTGCGCTCATCAGAATCAAGCTTCCCAGGTGAGCGTACCGGAGCCCAACAAAAGCCTTCTCCTTGGGGGCCTATTAGTGCAGGGGAAGAATGGCTGTTGGCCAGAAAAAGGTCCTCCCTCTGTAATACTGGCTGTTTTCTCTTCGCCCCATCTACAAAAGTTCTCGGCGGGTGACAAGAAAGGCAATGTCCAAAGTCAGATTTTCAGTTGCTCCAAGCCCCTTTTGCAACTCTGCTGCTGATAGCGCTGATGTCCAGACTCTACTCTCAGTGGTATCTCAGTGGGTGGGAAAGTGATCAAAAGTCTCCGCGATAGGCTTGTACGCTTATAGGGTGGACTTGCCCTAACCAAAAGGCTGTCCAAGCATGAGGACAGTGCCCCGTGTGAGGATTGAACTCACGACCTTCAGATTATGAGACTGACGCGCTACCTACTGCGCTAACGAGGCAGTGCTTTTGCCACTGTGCCGCACACGCGCCAGGTAAGTTGGCTCATGGTTTGCTGTCTAGACAGAGCTGATGCCCCCCTCTGGCTCTCGAGCTCCTTTTTCCCCCAGATGCATTCAGCTCTTACCGAACGCCTCCCATATGGTCTAGCGGTCAGGATTCCTGGTTTTCACCCAGGCGGCCCGGGTTCGACTCCCGGTACGGGAACGTCCTGCCTTTTGGCTAAGGTGCGCTCATCAGAATCAAGCTTCCCAGGTGAGCGTACCGGAGCCCAACAAAAGCCTTCTCCTTGGGGGCCTATTAGTGCAGGGGAAGAACGGCTGTTGGCCAGAAAAAGGTCCTCCCTCTGTAATACTGGCTGTTTTCTCTTCGCCCCATCTACAAAAGTTCTCGGCGGGTGACAAGAAAGGCAATGTCCAAAGTCAGATTTTCAGTTGCTCCAAGCCCCTTTTGCAACTCTGCTGCTGATAGCGCTGATGTCCAGACTCTACTCTCAGTGGTATCTCAGTGGGTGGGAAAGTGATCAAAAGTCTCCGCGATAGGCTTGTACGCTTATAGGGTGGACTTGCCCTAACCAAAAGGCTGTCCAAGCATGAGGACAGTGCCCCGTGTGAGGATTGAACTCACGACCTTCAGATTATGAGACTGACGCGCTACCTACTGCGCTAACGAGGCAGTGCTTTTGCCACTGTGCCGCACATGCGCCAGGTAAGTTGGCTCATGGTTTGCTGTCTAGACAGAGCTGATGCCCCCCTCTGGCTCTCGAGCTCCTTTTTCCCCCAGATGCATTCAGCTCTTACCGAACGCCTCCCATATGGTCTAGCGGTCAGGATTCCTGGTTTTCACCCAGGTGGCCCGGGTTCGACTCCCGGTACGGGAATGTCCTGCCTTTTGGCTAAGGTGCGCTCATCAGAATCAAGCTTCCCAGGTGAGCGTACCGGAGCCCAACAAAAGCCTTCTCCTTGGGGGCCTATTAGTGCAGGGGAAGAACGGCTGTTGGCCAGAAAAAGGTCCTCTCTCTGTAATACTGGCTGTTTTCTCTTCGCCCCATCTACAAAAGTTCTCGGCGGGTGACAAGAAAGGCAATGTCCAAAGTCAGATTTTCAGTTGCTCCAAGCCCCTTTTGCAACTCTGCTGCTGATAGCGCTGATGTCCAGACTCTACTCTCAGTGGTATCTCAGTGGGTGGGAAAGTGATCAAAAGTCTCCGCGATAGGCTTGTACGCTTATAGGGTGGACTTGCCCTAACCAAAAGGCTGTCCAAGCATGAGGACAGTGCCCCGTGTGAGGATTGAACTCACGACCTTCAGATTAAGAGACTGACACGCTACCTACTGCGCTAACGAGGCAGTGCTTTTGCCACTGTGCCGCACACGCGCCAGGTAAGTTGGCTCATGGTTTGCTGTCTAGACAGAGCTGATGCCCCCCCTCTGGCTCTCGAGCTCCTTTTTCCCCCAGATGCATTCAGCTCTTACCGAACGCCTCCCATATGGTCAAGCGGTCAGGATTCCTGGTTTTCACCCAGGCGGCCCGGGTTCGACTCCTGGTATGGGAACGTCCTGCCTTTTGGCTAAGGTGCGCTCATCAGAATCAAGCTTCCCAGGTGAGCGTACCGGAGCCCAACAAAAGCCTTCTCCTTGGGGGCCTATTAGTGCAGGGGAAGAACGGCTGTTGGCCAGAAAAAGGTCCTCCCTCTGTAATACTGGCTGTTTTCTCTTCGCCCCATCTACAAAAGTTCTCGGCGGGTGACAAGAAAGGCAATATCCAAAGTCAGATTTTCAGTTGCTCCAAGCCCCTTTTGCAACTCTGCTGCTGATAGCGCTGATGTCCAGACTCTACTCTCAGTAGTATCTCAGTGGGTGGGAAAGTGATCAAAAGTCTCCGCGATAGGCTTGTACGCTTATAGGGTGGACTTGCCCTAACCAAAAGGCTGTCCAAGCATGAGGACAGTGCCCCGTGTGAGGATTGAACTCACGACCTTCAGATTATGAGACTGACGCGCTACCTACTGCGCTAACGAGGCAGTGCTTTTGCCACTGTGCCGCACACGCGCCAGGTAAGTTGGCTCATGGTTTGCTGTCTAGACAGAGCTGATGCCCCCCTCTGGCTCTCGAGCTCCTTTTTCCCCCAGATGCATTCAGCTCTTACCGAATGCCTCCCATATGGTCTAGTGGTCAGGATTCCTGGTTTTCACCCAGGCGGCCCGGGTTCGACTCCCGGTACGGGAACGTCCTGCCTTTTGGCTAAGGTGCGCTCATCAGAATCAAGCTTCCCAGGTGAGCGTACCGGAGCCCAACAAAAGCCTTCTCCTTGGGGGCCTATTAGTGCAGGGGAAGAACGGCTGTTGGCCAGAAAAAGGTCCTCCCTCTGTAATACTGGCTGTTTTCTCTTCGCCCCATCTACAAAAGTTCTCGGCGGGTGACAAGAAAGGCAATGTCCAAAGTCAGATTTTCAGTTGCTCCAAGCCCCTTTTGCAACTCTGCTGCTGATAGCGCTGATGTCCAGACTCTACTCTCAGTGGTATCTCAGTGGGTGGGAAAGTGATCAAAAGTCTCCGCGATAGGCTTGTACGCTTATAGGGTGGACTTGCCCTAACCAAAAGGCTGTCCAAGCATGAGGACAGTGCCCCGTGTGAGGATTGAACTCACGACCTTCAGATTATGAGACTGACGCGCTACCTACTGCGCTAACGAGGCAGTGCTTTTGCCACTGTGCCGCACATGCGCCAGGTAAGTTGGCTCATGGTTTGCTGTCTAGACAGAGCTGATGCCCCCCTCTGGCTCTCGAGCTCCTTTTTCCCCCAGATGCATTCAGCTCTTACCGAACGCCTCCCATATGGTCTAGCGGTCAGGATTCCTGGTTTTCACCCAGGTGGCCCGGGTTCGACTCCCGGTACGGGAATGTCCTGCCTTTTGGCTAAGGTGCGCTCATCAGAATCAAGCTTCCCAGGTGAGCGTACCGGAGCCCAACAAAAGCCTTCTCCTTGGGGGCCTATTAGTGCAGGGGAAGAACGGCTGTTGGCCAGAAAAAGGTCCTCTCTCTGTAATACTGGCTGTTTTCTCTTCGCCCCATCTACAAAAGTTCTCGGCGGGTGACAAGAAAGGCAATGTCCAAAGTCAGATTTTCAGTTGCTCCAAGCCCCTTTTGCAACTCTGCTGCTGATAGCGCTGATGTCCAGACTCTACTCTCAGTGGTATCTCAGTGGGTGGGAAAGTGATCAAAAGTCTCCGCGATAGGCTTGTACGCTTATAGGGTGGACTTGCCCTAACCAAAAGGCTGTCCAAGCATGAGGACAGTGCCCCGTGTGAGGATTGAACTCACGACCTTCAGATTATGAGACTGACACGCTACCTACTGCGCTAATGAGGCAGTGCTTTTGCCACTGTGCCGCACACGCGCCAGGTAAGTTGGCTCATGGTTTGCTGTCTAGACAGAGCTGATGCCCCCCTCTGGCTCTCGAGCTCCTTTTTCCCCCAGATGCATTCAGCTCTTACCGAACGCCTCCCATATGGTCAAGCGGTCAGGATTCCTGGTTTTCACCCAGGCGGCCCGGGTTCGACTCCCGGTATGGGAACGTCCTGCCTTTTGGCTAAGGTGCGCTCATCAGAATCAAGCTTCCCAGGTGAGCGTACCGGAGCCCAACAAAAGCCTTCTCCTTGGGGGCCTATTAGTGCAGGGGAAGAACGGCTGTTGGCCAGAAAAAGGTCCTCCCTCTGTAATACTGGCTGTTTTCTCTTCGCCCCATCTACAAAGTTCTCGGCGGGTGACAAGAAAGGCAATGTCCAAAGTCAGATTTTCAGTTGCTCCAAGCCCCTTTTGCAACTCTGCTGCTGATAGCGCTGATGTCCAGACTCTACTCTCAGTGGTATCTCAGTGGGTGGGAAAGTGATCAAAAGTCTCCGCGATAGGCTTGTACGCTTATAGGGTGGACTTGCCCTAACCAAAAGGCTGTCCAAGCATGAGGACAGTGCCCCGTGTGAGGATTGAACTCACGACCTTCAGATTATGAGACTGACACGCTACCTACTGCGCTAACGAGGCAGTGCTTTTGCCACTGTGCCGCACACTCGCCAGGTAAGTTGGCTCATGGTTTGCTGTCTAGACAGAGCTGATGCCCCCCCTCTGGCTCTCGAGCTCCTTTTTACCCCAGATGCATTCAGCTCTTACCGAACGCCTCCCATATGGTCAAGCGGTCAGGATTCCTGGTTTTCACCCAGGCGGCCCGGGTTCGACTCCCGGTATGGGAACGTCCTGCCTTTTGGCTAAGGTGCGCTCATCAGAATCAAGCTTCCCAGGTGAGCGTACCGGAGCCCAACAAAAGCCTTCTCCTTGGGGGCCTATTAGTGCAGGGGAAGAACGGCTGTTGGCCAGAAAAAGGTCCTCCCTCTGTAATACTGGCTGTTTTCTCTTCGCCCCATCTACAAAAGTTCTCGGCGGGTGACAAGAAAGGCAATGTCCAAAGTCAGATTTTCAGTTGCTCCAAGCCCCTTTTGCAACTCTGCTGCTGATAGCGCTGATGTCCAGACTCTACTCTCAGTGGTATCTCAGTGGGTGGGAAAGTGATCAAAAGTCTCCGCGATAGGCTTGTACGCTTATAGGGTGGACTTGCCCTAACCAAAAGGCTGTCCAAGCATGAGGACAGTGCCCCGTGTGAGGATTGAACTCACAACCTTCAGATTATGAGACTGACGCGCTACCTACTGCGCTAACGAGGCAGTGCTTTTGCCACTGTGCCGCACACGCGCCAGGTAAGTTGGCTCATGGTTTGCTGTCTAGACAGAGCTGATGCCCCCCTCTGGCTCTCGAGCTCCTTTTTCCCCCAGATGCATTCAGCTCTTACCGAATGCCTCCCATATGGTCTAGTGGTCAGGATTCCTGGTTTTCACCCAGGCGGCCCGGGTTCGACTCCCGGTACGGGAACATCCTGCCTTTTGGCTAAGGTGCGCTCATCAGAATCAAGCTTCCCAGGTGAGCGTACCGGAGCCCAACAAAAGCCTTCTCCTTGGGGGCCTATTAGTGCAGGGGAAGAACGGCTGTTGGCCAGAAAAAGGTCCTCCCTCTGTAATACTGGCTGTTTTCTCTTCGCCCCATCTACAAAAGTTCTCGGCGGGTGACAAGAAAGGCAATGTCCAAAGTCAGATTTTCAGTTGCTTCAAGCCCCTTTTGCAACTCTGCTGCTGATAGCGCTGATGTCCAGACTCTACTCTCAGTGGTATCTCAGTGGGTGGGAAAGTGATCAAAAGTCTCCGCGATAGGCTTGTACGCTTATAGGGTGGACTTGCCCTAACCAAAAGGCTGTCCAAGCATGAGGACAGTGCCCCGTGTGAGGATTGAACTCACGACCTTCAGATTATGAGACTGACGCGCTACCTACTGCGCTAACGAGGCAGTGCTTTTGCCACTGTGCCGCACATGCGCCAGGTAAGTTGGCTCATGGTTTGCTGTCTAGACAGAGCTGATGCCCCCCTCTGGCTCTCGAGCTCCTTTTTCCCCCAGATGCATTCAGCTCTTACCGAACGCCTCCCATATGGTCTAGCGGTCAGGATTCCTGGTTTTCACCCAGGTGGCCCGGGTTCGACTCCCGGTACGGGAATGTCCTGCCTTTTGGCTAAGGTGCGCTCATCAGAATCAAGCTTCCCAGGTGAGCGTACCGGAGCCCAACAAAAGCCTTCTCCTTGGGGGCCTATTAGTGCAGGGGAAGAACGGCTGTTGGCCAGAAAAAGGTCCTCTCTCTGTAATACTGGCTGTTTTCTCTTCGCCCCATCTACAAAAGTTCTCGGCGGGTGACAAGAAAGGCAATGTCCAAAGTCAGATTTTCAGTTGCTCCAAGCCCCTTTTGCAACTCTGCTGCTGATAGCGCTGATGTCCAGACTCTACTCTCAGTGGTATCTCAGTGGGTGGGAAAGTGATCAAAAGTCTCCGCGATAGGCTTGTACGCTTATAGGGTGGACTTGCCCTAACCAAAAGGCTGTCCAAGCATGAGGACAGTGCCCCGTGTGAGGATTGAACTCACGACCTTCAGATTATGAGACTGACTTGCTACCTACTGCGCTAACGAGGCAGTGCTTTTGCCACTGTGCCGCACATGCGCCAGGTAAGTTGGCTCATGGTTTGCTGTCTAGACAGAGCTGATGCCCCCCTCTGGCTCTCGAGCTCCTTTTTCCCCCAGATGCATTCAGCTCTTACCGAACGCCTCCCATTTGGTCTAGCGGTCAGGATTCCTGGTTTTCACCCAGGCGGCCCGGGTTCGACTCCCGGTATGGGAATGTCCTTCCTTTTGGCTAAGGTGCGCTCATCAGAATCAAGCTTCCCAGGTGAGCGTACCGGAGCCCAACAAAAGCCTTCTCCTTGGGGGCCTATTAGTGCAGGGGAAGAACGGCTGTTGGCAAGAAAAAGGTCCTCTCTCTGTAATACTGGCTGTTTTCTCTTCGCCCCATCTACAAAAGTTCTCGGCGGGTGACAAGAAAGGCAATGTCCAAAGTCAGATTTTCAGTTGCTCCAAGCCCCTTTTGCAACTCTGCTGCTGATAGCGCTGATGTCCAGACTCTACTCTCAGTGGTATCTCAGTGGGTGGGAAAGTGATCAAAAGTCTCCGCGATAGGCTTGTACGCTTATAGGGTGGACTTGCCCTAACCAAAAGGCTGTCCAAGCATGAGGACAGTGCCCCGTGTGAGGATTGAACTCACGACCTTCAGATTATGAGACTGACGCGCTACCTACTGCGCTAACGAGGCAGTGCTTTTGCCACTGTGCCGCACATGCGCCAGGTAAGTTGGCTCATGGTTTGCTGTCTAAACAGAGCTGATGCCCCCCTCTGGCTCTCGAGCTCCTTTTTCCCCCAGATGCATTCAGCTCTTACCGGACGCCTCCCATATGGTCTAGCGGTCAGGATTCCTGGTTTTCACCCAGCCGGCCCGGGTTTGACTCCTGGTATGGGAACGTCCTGCCTTTTGGCTAAGGTGCGCTCATCAGAATCAAGCTTCCCAGGTGAGCGTACCGGAGCCCAACAAAAGCCTTCTCCTTGGGGGCCTATTAGTGCAGGGGAAGAACGGCTGTTGGCCAGAAAAAGGTCCTCCCTCTGTAATACTGGCTGTTTTCTCTTCGCCCCATCTACAAAAGTTCTCGGCGGGTGACAAGAAAGGCAATGTCCAAAGTCAGATTTTCAGTTGCTCCAAGCCCCTTTTGCAACTCTGCTGCTGATAGCGCTGATGTCCAGACTCTACTCTCAGTGGTATCTCAGTGGGTGGGAAAGTGATCAAAAGTCTCCGCGATAGGCTTGTACGCTTATAGGGTGGACTTGCCCTAACCAAAAGGCTGTCCAAGCATGAGGACAGTGCCCCGTGTGAGGATTGAACTCACGACCTTCAGATTATGAGACTGACGCGCTACCTACTGCGCTAACGAGGCAGTGCTTTTGCCACTGTGCCGCACACGCGCCAGGTAAGTTGGCTCATGGTTTGCTGTCTAGACAGAGCTGATGCCCCCCTCTGGCTCTCGAGCTCCTTTTTCCCCCAGATGCATTCAGCTCTTACCGAACGCCTCCCATATGGTCAAGCGGTCAGGATTCCTGGTTTTCACCCAGGCGGCCCGGGTTCGACTCCCGGTATGGAAACGTCCTGCCTTTTGGCTAAGGTGCGCTCATCAGAATCAAGCTTCCCAGGTGAGCGTACCGGAGCCCAACAAAAGCCTTCTCCTTGGGGGCCTATTAGTGCAGGGGAAGAACGGCTGTTGGCCAGAAAAAGGTCCTCCCTCTGTAATACTGGCTGTTTTCTCTTCGCCCCATCTACAAAAGTTCTCGGCGGGTGACAAGAAAGGCAATGTCCAAAGTCAGATTTTCAGTTGCTCCAAGCCCCTTTTGCAACTCTGCTGCTGATAGCGCTGATGTCCAGACTCTACTCTCAGTGGTATCTCAGTGGGTGGGAAAGTGATCAAAAGTCTCCGCGATAGGCTTGTACGCTTATAGGGTGGACTTGCCCTAACCAAAAGGCTGTCCAAGCATGAGGACAGTGCCCCGTGTGAGGATTGAACTCACGACCTTCAGATTATGAGACTGACGCGCTACCTACTGCGCTAACGAGGCAGTGCTTTTGCCACTGTGCCGCACACGCGCCAGGTAAGTTGGCTCATGGTTTGCTGTCTAGACAGAGCTGATGCCCCCCTCTGGCTCTCGAGCTCCTTTTTCCCCCAGATGCATTCAGCTCTTACCGAACGCTTCCCATATGGTCTAGCGGTCAGGATTCCTGGTTTTCACCCAGGCGGCCTGGGTTCGACTCCCGGTACGGGAACGTCCTGCCTTTTGGCTAAGGTGCGCTCATCAGAATCAAGCTTCCCAGGTGAGCGTACCGGAGCCCAACAAAAGCCTTCTCCTTGGGGGCCTATTAGTGCAGGGGAAGAACGGCTGTTGGCCAGAAAAAGGTCCTCCCTCTGTAATACTGGCTGTTTTCTCTTCGCCCCATCTACAAAAGTTCTCGGCGGGTGACAAGAAAGGCAATGTCCAAAGTCAGATTTTCAGTTGCTCCAAGCCCCTTTTGCAACTCTGCTGCTGATAGCGCTGATGTCCAGACTCTACTCTCAGTGGTATCTCAGTGGGTGGGAAAGTGATCAAAAGTCTCCGCGATAGGCTTGTACGCTTATAGGGTGGACTTGCCCTAACCAAAAGGCTGTTCAAGCATGAGGACAGTGCCCCGTGTGAGGATTGAACTCACGACCTTCAGATTATGAGACTGACGCGCTACCTACTGCGCTAACGAGGCAGTGCTTTTGCCACTGTGCCGCACACGCGCCAGGTAAGTTGGCTCATGGTTTGCTGTCTAGACAGAGCTGATGCCCCCCTCTGGCTCTCGAGCTCCTTTTTCCCCCAGATGCATTCAGCTCTTACCGAACGCCTCCCATATGGTCTAGCGGTCAGGATTCCTGGTTTTCACCCAGGTGGCCCGGGTTCGACTCCCGGCACGGGAACGTCCTGCCTTTTGGCTAAGGTGCGCTCATCAGAATCAAGCTTCCCAGGTGAGCGTACCGGAGCCCAACAAAAGCCTTCTCCTTGGGGGCCTATTAGTGCAGGGGAAGAACGGCTGTTGGCCAGAAAAAGGTCCTCCCTCTGTAATACTGGCTGTTTTCTCTTCGCCCCATCTACAAAAGTTCTCGGCGGGTGACAAGAAAGGCAATGTCCAAAGTCAGATTTTCAGTTGCTCCAAGCCCCTTTTGCAACTCTGCTGCTGATAGCGCTGATGTCCAGACTCTACTCTCAGTGGTATCTCAGTGGGTGGGAAAGTGATCAAAAGTCTCCGCGATAGGCTTGTACGCTTATAGGGTGGACTTGCCCTAACCAAAAGGCTGTCCAAGCATGAGGACAGTGCCCCGTGTGAGGATTGAACTCACGACCTTCAGATTATGAGACTGACGCGCTACCTACTGCGCTAACGAGGCAGTGCTTTGCCACTGTGCCGCACACGCGCCAGGTAAGTTGGCTCATGGTTTGCTGTCTAGACAGAGCTGATGCCCCCCTCTGGCTCTCGAGCTCCTTTTTCCCCCAGATGCATTCAGCTCTTACCGAACGCCTCCCATATGGTCTAGCGGTCAGGATTCCTGGTTTTCACCCAGGCGGCCCGGGTTCGACTCCCGGTACAGGAACGTCCTGCCTTTTGGCTAAGGTGCGCTCATCAGAATCAAGCTTCCCAGGTGAGCGTACCGGAGCCCAACAAAAGCCTTCTCCTTGGGGGCCTATTAGTGCAGGGGAAGAACGGCTGTTGGCCAGAAAAAGGTCCTCCCTCTGTAATACTGGCTGTTTTCTCTTCGCCCCATCTACAAAAGTTCTCGGCGGGTGACAAGAAAGGCAATGTCCAAAGTCAGATTTTCAGTTGCTCCAAGCCCCTTTTGCAACTCTGCTGCTGATAGCGCTGATGTCCAGACTCTACTCTCAGTGGTATCTCAGTGGGTGGGAAAGTGATCAAAAGTCTCCGCGATAGGCTTGTACGCTTATAGGGTGGACTTGCCCTAACCAAAAGGCTGTCCAAGCATGAGGACAGTGCCCCGTGTGAGGATTGAACTCACGACCTTCAGATTATGAGACTGACGCGCTACCTACTGCGCTAACGAGGCAGTGCTTTTGCCACTGTGCCGCACACGCGCCAGGTAAGTTGGCTCATGGTTTGCTGTCTAGACAGAGCTGATGCCACCCTCTGGCTCTCGAGCTCCTTTTCCCCCCAGATGCATTCAGCTCTTACCGAACGCCTCCCATATGGTCAAGCGGTCAGGATTCCTGGTTTTCACCCAGGCGGCCCGGGTTCGACTCCCGGTATGGGAACGTCCTGCCTTTTGGCTAAGGTGCGCTCATCAGAATCAAGCTTCCCAGGTGAGCGTACCGGAGCCCAACAAAAGCCTTCTCCTTGGGGGCCTATTAGTGCAGGGGAAGAACGGCTGTTGGCCAGAAAAAGGTCCTCCCTCTGTAATACTGGCTGTTTTCTCTTCGCCCCATCTACAAAAGTTCTCGGCGGGTGACAAGAAAGGCAATGTCCAAAGTCAGATTTTCAGTTGCTCCAAGCCCCTTTTGCAACTCTGCTGCTGATAGCGCTGATGTCCAGACTCTACTCTCAGTGGTATCTCAGTGGGTGGGAAAGTGATCAAAAGTCTCCGCGATAGGCTTGTACGCTTATAGGGTGGACTTGCCCTAACCAAAAGGCTGTCCAAGCATGAGGACAGTGCCCCGTGTGAGGATTGAACTCACGACCTTCAGATTATGAGACTGACGCGCTACCTACTGCGCTAACGAGGCAGTGCTTTTGCCACTGTGCCGCACACGCGCCAGGTAAGTTGGCTCATGGTTTGCTGTCTAGACAGAGCTGATGCCCCCCTCTGGCTCTCGAGCTCCTTTTTCCCCCAGATGCATTCAGCTTTTACCAAACGCCTCCCATATGGTCTAGCGGTCAGGGTTCCTGGTTTTCACCCAGGCGGCCCGGGTTCGACGTACGGGAACGTCCCGCCTTTTGGCTAAGGTGCGCTCATCAGAATCAAGCTTCCCAGGTGAGCGTACCGGAGCCCAACAAAAGCCTTCTCCTTGGGGGCCTATTAGTGCAGGGGAAGAACGGCTGTTGGCCAGAAAAAGGTCCTCCCTCTGTAATACTGGCTGTTTTCTCTTCGCCCCATCTACAAAAGTTCTCGGCGGGTGACAAGAAAGGCAATGTCCAAAGTCAGATTTTCAGTTGCTCCAAGCCCCTTTTGCAACTCTGCTGCTGATAGCGCTGATGTCCAGACTCTACTCTCAGTGGTATCTCAGTGGGTGGGAAAGTGATCAAAAGTCTCCGCGATAGGCTTGTACGCTTATAGGGTGGACTTGCCCTAACCAAAAGGCTGTCCAAGCATGAGGACAGTGCCCCGTGTGAGGATTGAACTCACGACCTTCAGATTATGAGACTGACGCGCTACCTACTGCGCTAACGAGGCAGTGCTTTTGCCACTGTGCCGCACACGCGCCAGGTAAGTTGGCTCATGGTTTGCTGTCTAGACAGAGCTGATGCCCCCCTCTGGCTCTCGAGCTCCTTTTTCCCCCAGATGCATTCAGCTCTTACCGAACGCCTCCCATATGGTCTAGCGGTCAGGATTCCTGGTTTTCACCCAGGCGGCCTGGGTTCGACTCCCGGTACGGGAACGTCCTGCCTTTTGGCTAAGGTGCGCTCATCAGAATCAAGCTTCCCAGGTGAGCGTACCGGAGCCCAACAAAAGCCTTCTCCTTGGGGGCCTATTAGTGCAGGGGAGGAACGGCTGTTGGCCAGAAAAAGGTCCTCCCTCTGTAATACTGGCTGTTTTCTCTTCGCCCCATCTACAAAAGTTCTCGGCGGGTGACAAGAAAGGCAATGTCCAAAGTCAGATTTTCAGTTGCTCCAAGCCCCTTTTGCAACTCTGCTGCTGATAGCGCTGATGTCCAGACTCTACTCTCAGTGGTATCTCAGTGGGTGGGAAAGTGATCAAAAGTCTCCGCGATAGGCTTGTACGCTTATAGGGTGGACTTGCCCTAACCAAAAGGCTGTCCAAGCATGAGGACAGTGCCCCGTGTGAGGATTGAACTCACGACCTTCAGATTATGAGACTGACGCGCTACCTACTGCGCTAACGAGGCAGTGCTTTTGCCACTGTGCCGCACACGCGCCAGGTAAGTTGGCTCATGGTTTGCTGTCTAGACAGAGCTGATGCCCCCCTCTGGCTCTCGAGCTCCTTTTTCCCCCAGATGCATTCAGCTCTTACCGAACGCCTCCCATATGGTCAAGCGGTCAGGATCCCTGGTTTTCACCCAGGCGGGCCGGGTTCGACTCCCGGTATGGGAACGTCCTGCCTTTTGGCTAAGGTGCGCTCATCAGAATCAAGCTTCCCAGGTGAGCGTACCGGAGCCCAACAAAAGCCTTCTCCTTGGGGGCCTATTAGTGCAGGGGAAGAACGGCTGTTGGCCAGAAAAAGGTCCTCCCTCTGTAATACTGGCTGTTTTCTCTTCGCCCCATCTACAAAAGTTCTCGGCGGGTGACAAGAAAGGCAATGTCCAAAGTCAGATTTTCAGTTGCTCCAAGCCCCTTTTGCAACTCTGCTGCTGATAGCGCTGATGTCCAGACTCTACTCTCAGTGGTATCTCAGTGGGTGGGAAAGTGATCAAAAGTCTCCGCGATAGGCTTGTACGCTTATAGGGTGGACTTGCCCTAACCAAAAGGCTGTCCAAGCATGAGGACAGTGCCCCGTGTGAGGATTGAACTCACGACCTTCAGATTATGAGACTGACACGCTACCTACTGCGCTAACGAGGCAGTGCTTTTGCCACTGTGCCGCACACGCGCCAGGTAAGTTGGCTCATGGTTTGCTGTCTAGACAGAGCTGATGCCCCCCTCTGGCTCTCGAGCTCCTTTTTCCCCCAGATGCATTCAGCTCTTACCGAACGCCTCCCATATGGTCAAGCGGTCAGGATTCCTGGTTTTCACCCAGGCGGCCCGGGTTCGACTCCCGGTACGGGAACGTCCTGCCTTTTGGCTAAGGTGCGCTCATCAGAATCAAGCTTTCCAGGTGAGCGTACCGGAGCCCAACAAAAGCCTTCTCCTTGGGGGCCTATTAGTGCAGGGGAAGAACGGCTGTTGGCCAGAAAAAGGTCCTCCCTCTGTAATACTGGCTGTTTTCTCTTCGCCCCATCTACAAAAGTTCTCGGCGGGTGACAAGAAAGGCAATGTCCAAAGTCAGATTTTCAGTTGCTCCAAGCCCCTTTTGCAACTCTGCTGCTGATAGCGCTGATGTCCAGACTCTACTCTCAGTGGTATCTCAGTGGGTGGGAAAGTGATCAAAAGTCTCCGCGATAGGCTTGTACGCTTATAGGGTGGACTTGCCCTAACCAAAAGGCTGTCCAAGCATGAGGACAGTGCCCCGTGTGAGGATTGAACTCACGACCTTCAGATTATGAGACTGACACGCTACCTACTGCGCTAACGAGGCAGTGCTTTTGCCATTGTGCCGCACACGCGCCCGGTAAGTTGGCTCATGGTTTGCTGTCTAGACAGAGCTGATGCCCCCCTCTGGCTCTCGAGCTCCTTTTTCCCCCAGATGCATTCAGCTCTTACCCAACGCCTCCCATATGGTCTAGCGGTCAGGATTCCTGGTTTTCACCCAGGCGGCCCGGGTTCGACTCCCGGTACGGGAACGTCCTGCCTTTTTGCTAAGGTGCGCTCATCAGAATCAAGCTTCCCAGGTGAGCGTACCGGAGCCCAACAAAAGCCTTCTCCTTGGGGGCCTATTAGTGCAGGGGAAGAACGGCTGTTGGCCAGAAAAAGGTCCTCCCTCTGTAATACTGGCTGTTTTCTCTTCGCCCCATCTACAAAAGTTCTCGGCGGGTGACAAGAAAGGCAATGTCCAAAGTCAGATTTTCAGTTGCTCCAAGCCCCTTTTGCAACTCTGCTGCTGATAGCGCTGATGTCCAGACTCTACTCTCAGTGGTATCTCAGTGGGTGGGAAAGTGATCAAAAGTCTCCGCGATAGGCTTGTACGCTTATAGGGTGGACTTGCCCTAACCAAAAGGCTGTCCAAGCATGAGGACAGTGCCCCGTGTGAGGATTGAACTCACGACCTTCAGATTATGAGACTGACGCGCTACCTACTGCGCTAACGAGGCAGTGCTTTTGCCACTGTGCCGCACATGCGCCAGGTAAGTTGGCTCATGGTTTGCTGTCTAGACAGAGCTGATGCCCCCCTCTGGCTCTCGAGCTCCTTTTTCCCCCAGATGCATTCAGCTCTTACCGAACGCCTCCCATATGGTCTAGCGGTCAGGATTCCTGGTTTTCACCCAGGCGGCCCGGGTTCGACTCCCGGTATGAGAACGTCCTGCCTTTTGGCTAAGGTGCGCTCATCAGAATCAAGCTTCCCAGGTGAGCGTACCGGAGCCCAACAAAAGCCTTCTCCTTGGGGGCCTATTAGTGCAGGGGAAGAACGGCTGTTGGCCAGAAAAAGGTCCTCTCTCTGTAATACTGGCTGTTTTCTCTTCGCCCCATCTACAAAAGTTCTCGGCGGGTGACAAGAAAGGCAATGTCCAAAGTCAGATTTTCAGTTGCTCCAAGCCCCTTTTGCAACTCTGCTGCTGATAGCGCTGATATCCAGACTCTACTCTCAGTGGTATCTCAGTGGGTGGGAAAGTGATCAAAAGTCTCCGCGATAGGCTTGTACGCTTATAGGGTGGACTTGCCCTAACCAAAAGGCTGTCCAAGCATGAGGACAGTGCCCCGTGTGAGGATTGAACTCACGACCTTCAGATTATGAGACTGACACGCTACCTACTGCGCTAACGAGGCAGTGCTTTTGCCACTGTGCCGCATACGCGCCAGGTAAGTTGGCTCATGGTTTGCTGTCTTGACAGAGCTGATGCCCCCCTCTGGCTCTCGAGCTCCTTTTTCCCCCAGATGCATTCAGCTCTTACCGAACGCCTCCCATATGGTCAAGCGGTCAGGATTCCTGGTTTTTACCCAGGCGGCCCGGGTTCGACTCCCGGTACGGGAACGTCCTGCCTTTTGGCTAAGGTGCGCTCATCAGAATCAAGCTTCCCAGGTGAGCGTACCGGAGCCCAACAAAAGCCTTCTCCTTGGGGGCCTATTAGTGCAGGGGAAGAACGGCTGTTGGCCAGAAAAAGGTCCTCCCTCTGTAATACTGGCTGTTTTCTCTTCGCCCCATCTACAAAAGTTCTCGGCGGGTGACAAGAAAGGCAATGTCCAAAGTCAGATTTTCAGTTGCTCCAAGCCCCTTTTGCAACTCTGCTGCTGATAGCGCTGATGTCCAGACTCTACTCTCAGTGGTATCTCAGTGGGTGGGAAAGTGATCAAAAGTCTCCGCGATAGGCTTGTACGCTTATAGGGTGGACTTGCCCTAACCAAAAGGCTGTCCAAGCATGAGGACAGTGCCCCGTGTGAGGATTGAACTCACGACCTTCAGATTATGAGACTGACGCGCTACCTACTGCGCTAACGAGGCAGTGCATTTGCCACTGTGCCGCACACGCGCCAGGTAAGTTGGCTCATGGTTTGCTGTCTAGACAGAGCTGATGCCCCCCTCTGGCTCTCGAGCTCCTTTTTCCCCCAGATGCATTCAGCTCTTACCGAACGCCTCCCATATGGTCTAGCGGTCAGGATTCCTGGTTTTCACCCAGGCGGCCTGGGTTCGACTCCCGGTATGGGAACGTCCTGCCTTTTGGCTAAGGTGCGCTCATCTGAATCAAGCTTCCCAGGTGAGCGTACCGGAGCCCAACAAAAGCCTTCTCCTTGGGGGCCTATTAGTGCAGGGGAAGAACGGCTGTTGGCCAGAAAAAGGTCCTCCCTCTGTAATACTGGCTGTTTTCTCTTCGCCCCATCTACAAAAGTTCTCGGCGGGTGACAAGAAAGGCAATGTCCAAAGTCAGATTTTCAGTTGCTCCAAGCCCCTTTTGCAACTCTGCTGCTGATAGCGCTGATGTCCAGACTCTACTCTCAGTGGTATCTCAGTGGGTGGGAAAGTGATCAAAAGTCTCCGCGATAGGCTTGTACGCTTATAGGGTGGACTTGCCCTAACCAAAAGGCTGTCCAAGCATGAGGACAGTGCCCCGTGTGAGGATTGAACTCACGACCTTCAGATTATGAGACTGACACGCTACCTACTGCGCTAACGAGGCAGTGCTTTTGCCACTGTGCCGCACACGCGCCAGGTAAGTTGGCTCATGGTTTGCTGTCTAGACAGAGCTGATGCCCCCCTCTGGCTCTCGAGCTACTTTTTCCCCCAGATGCATTCAGCTCTTACCGAGCGCCTCCCATATGGTCTAGAGGTCAGGATTCCTGGTTTTCACCCAGGCGGCCCGGGTTCGACTCCCGGTATGGGAACGCCCTGCCTTTTGGCTAAGGTGCGCTCATCAGAATCAAGCTTCCCAGGTGAGCGTACCGGAGCCCAACAAAAGCCTTCTCCTTGGGGGCCTATTAGTGCAGGGGAAGAACGGCTGTTGGCCAGAAAAAGGTCCTCCCTCTGTAATACTGTCTGTTTTCTCTTCGCCCCATCTACAAAAGTTCTCGGCGGGTGACAAGAAAGGCAATGTCCAAAGTCAGATTTTCAGTTGCTCCAAGCCCCTTTTGCAACTCTGCTGCTGATAGCGCTGATGTCCAGACTCTACTCTCAGTGGTATCTCAGTGGGTGGGAAAGTGATCAAAAGTCTCTGCGATAGGCTTGTACGCTTATAGGGTGGACTTGCCCTAACCAAAAGGCTGTCCAAGCATGAGGACAGTGCCCCGTGTGAGGATTGAACTCACGACCTTCAGATTATGAGACTGACGCGCTACCTACTGCGCTAACGAGGCAGTGCTTTTGCCACTGTGCCGCACACGTGCCAGGTAAGTTGGCTCATGGTTTGCTGTCTAGACAGAGCTGATGCCCCCCTCTGGCTCTCGAGCTCCTTTTTCCCCCAGATGCATTCAGCTCTTACCGAACGCCTCCCATATGGTCTAGCGGTCAGGATTCCTGGTTTTCACCCAGGCGGCCCGGGTTCGACTCCCGGTACGGGAACGTCCTGCCTTTTGGCTAAGGTGCGCTCATCAGAATCAAGCTTCCCAGGTGAGCGTACCGGAGCCCAACAAAAGCCTTCTCCTTGGGGGCCTATTAGTGCAGGGGAAGAACGGCTGTTGGCCAGAAAAAGGTCCTCCCTCTGTAATACTGGCTGTTTTCTCTTCGCCCCATCTACAAAAGTTCTCGGCGGGTGACAAGAAAGGCAATGTCCAAAGTCAGATTTTCAGTTGCTCCAAGCCCCTTTTGCAACTCTGCTGCTGATAGCGCTGATGTCCAGACTCTACTCTCAGTGGTATCTCAGTGGGTGGGAAAGTGATCAAAAGTCTCCGCGATAGGCTTGTACGCTTATAGGGTGGACTTGCCCTAACCAAAAGGCTGTCCAAGCATGAGGACAGTGCCCCGTGTGAGGATTGAACTCACGACCTTCAGATTATGAGACTGACACGCTACCTACTGCGCTAACGAGGCAGTGCTTTTGCCCCTGTGCCGCACACGCGCCAGGTAAGTTGGCTCATGGTTTGCTGTCTAGACAGAGCTGATGCCCCCCTCTGGCTCTCGAGCTCCTTTTTCCCCCAGATGCATTCAGCTCTTACCGAACGCCTCCCATATGGTCTAGCGGTCAGGATTCCTGGTTTTCACCCAGGCGGCCCGGGTTCGACTCCCGGTACGGGAACGTCCTGCCTTTTGGCTAAGGTGCGCTCATCAGAATCAAGCTTCCCAGGTGAGCGTACCGGAGCCCAACAAAAGCCTTCTCCTTGGGGGCCTATTAGTGCAGGGGAAGAACGGCTGTTGGCCAGAAAAAGGTCCTCCCTCTGTAATACTGGCTGTTTTCTCTTCGCCCCATCTACAAAAGTTCTCGGCGGGTGACAAGAAAGGCAATGTCCAAAGTCAGATTTTCAGTTGCTCCAAGCCCCTTTTGCAACTCTGCTGCTGATAGCGCTGATGTCCAGACTCTACTCTCAGTGGTATCTCAGTGGGTGGGAAAGTGATCAAAAGTCTCCGCGATAGGCTTGTACGCTTATAGGGTGGACTTGCCCTAACCAAAAGGCTGTCCAAGCATGAGGACAGTGCCCCGTGTGAGGATTGAACTCACGACCTTCAGATTATGAGACTGACACGCTACCTACTGCGCTAACGAGGCAGTGCTTTTGCCACTGTGCCGCACACGCGCCAGGTAAGTTGGCTCATGGTTTGCTGTCTAGACAGAGCTGATGCCCCCCTCTGGCTCTCGAGCTCCTTTTTCCCCCAGATGCATTCAGCTCTTACCGAACGCCTCCCATATGGTCTAGCGGTCAGGATTCCTGGTTTTCACCCAGGCGGCCTGGGTTCGACTCCCGGTACGGGAACATCGTGCCTTTTGGCTAAGGTGCGCTCATCAGAATCAAGCTTCCCAGGTGAGCGTACCGGAGCCCAACAAAAGCCTTCTCCTTGGGGGCCTATTAGTGCAGGGGAAGAACGGCTGTTGGCCAGAAAAAGGTCCTCCCTCTGTAATACTGGCTGTTTTCTCTTCGCCCCATCTACAAAAGTTCTCGGCGGGTGACAAGAAAGGCAATGTCCAAAGTCAGATTTTCAGTTGCTCCAAGCCCCTTTTGCAACTCTGCTGCTGATAGCGCTGATGTCCAGACTCTACTCTCAGTGGTATCTCAGTGGGTGGGAAAGTGATCAAAAGTCTCCGCGATAGGCTTGTACGCTTATAGGGTGGACTTGCCCTAACCAAAAGGCTGTCCAAGCATGAGGACAGTGCCCCGTGTGAGGATTGAACTCACGACCTTCAGATTATGAGACTGACGCGCTACCTACTGCGCTAACGAGGCAGTGCTTTTGCCACTGTGCCGCACATGCGCCAGGTAAGTTGGCTCATGGTTTGCTGTCTAGACAGAGCTGATGCCCCCCTCTGGCTCTCGAGCTCCTTTTTCCCCCAGATGCATTCAGCTCTTACCGAAAGCCTCCCATATGGTCTAGCGGTCAGGATTCCTGGTTTTCACCCAGGCGGCCCGGGTTCGACTCCCGGTATGGGAACGTCCTGCCTTTTGGCTAAGGTGCGCTCATCAGAATCAAGCTTCCCAGGTGAGCGTACCGGAGCCCAACAAAAGCCTTCTCCTTGGGGGCCTATTAGTGCAGGGGAAGAACGGCTGTTGGCCAGAAAAAGGTCCTCTCTCTGTAATACTGGCTGTTTTCTCTTCGCCCCATCTACAAAAGTTCTCGGCGGGTGACAAGAAAGGCAATGTCCAAAGTCAGATTTTCAGTTGCTCCAAGCCCCTTTTGCAACTCTGCTGCTGATAGCGCTGATGTCCAGACTCTACTCTCAGTGGTATCTCAGTGGGTGGGAAAGTGATCAAAAGTCTCCGCGATAGGCTTGTACGCTTATAGGGTGGACTTGCCCTAACCAAAAGGCTGTCCAAGCATGAGGACAGTGCCCCGTGTGAGGATTGAACTCACGACCTTCAGATTATGAGACTGACACGCTACCTACTGCGCTAACGAGGCAGTGCTTTTGCCACTGTGCCGCACACGCGCCAGGTAAGTTGGCTCATGGTTTGCTGTCTAGACAGAGCTGATGCCCCCCCTCTGGCTCTCGAGCTCCTTTTTCCCCCAGATGCATTCAGCTCTTACCGAACGCCTCCCATATGGTCAAGCGGTCAGGATTCCTGGTTTTCACCCAGGCGGCCCGGGTTCGACTCCCGGTATGGGAACATCCTGCCTTTTGGCTAAGGTGCGCTCATCAGAATCAAGCTTCCCAGGTGAGCGTACCGGAGCCCAACAAAAGCCTTCTCCTTGGGGGCCTATTAGTGCAGGGGAAGAACGGCTGTTGGCCAGAAAAAGGTCCTCCCTCTGTAATACTGGCTGTTTTCTCTTCGCCCCATCTACAAAAGTTCTCGGCGGGTGACAAGAAAGGCAATGTCCAAAGTCAGATTTTCAGTTGCTCCAAGCCCCTTTTGCAACTCTGCTGCTGATAGCGCTGATGTCCAGACTCTACTCTCAGTGGTATCTCAGTGGGTGGGAAAGTGATCAAAAGTCTCCGCGATAGGCTTGTACGCTTATAGGGTGGACTTGCCCTAACCAAAAGGCTGTCCAAGCATGAGGACAGTGCCCCGTGTGAGGATTGAACTCACGACCTTCAGATTATGAGACTGACGCGCTACCTACTGCGCTAACGAGGCAGTGCTTTTGCCACTGTGCCGCACACGCGCCAGGTAAGTTGGCTCATGGTTTGCTGTCTAGACAGAGCTGATGCCCCCCTCTGGCTCTCGAGCTCCTTTTTCCCCCAGATGCATTCAGCTCTTACCGAACGCCTCCCATATGGTCTAGCGGTCAGGATTCCTGGTTTTCACCCAGGCGGCCCGGGTTCGACTCCCGGTACGGGAATGTCCTGCCTTTTGGCTAAGGTGCGCTCATCAGAATCAAGCTTCCCAGGTGAGCGTACCGGAGCCCAACAAAAGCCTTCTCCTTGGGGGCCTATTAGTGCAGGGGAAGAACGGCTGTTGGCCAGAAAAAGGTCCTCCCTCTGTAATACTGGCTGTTTTCTCTTCGCCCCATCTACAAAAGTTCTCGGCGGGTGACAAGAAAGGCAATGTCCAAAGTCAGATTTTCAGTTGCTCCAAGCCCCTTTTGCAACTCTGCTGCTGATAGCGCTGATGTCCAGACTCTACTCTCAGTGGTATCTCAGTGGGTGGGAAAGTGATCAAAAGTCTCCGCGATAGGCTTGTACGCTTATAGGGTGGACTTGCCCTAACCAAAAGGCTGTCCAAGCATGAGGACAGTGCCCCGTGTGAGGATTGAACTCACGACCTTCAGATTATGAGACTGACGCGCTACCTACTGCGCTAACGAGGCAGTGCTTTTGCCACTGTGCCGCACATGCGCCAGGTAAGTTGGCTCATGGTTTGCTGTCTAGACAGAGCTGATGCCCCCCTCTGGCTCTCGAGCTCCTTTTTCCCCCAGATGCATTCAGCTCTTACCGAACGCCTCCCATATGGTCTAGCGGTCAGGATTCCTGGTTTTCACCCAGGTGGCCCGGGTTCGACTCCCGGTACGGGAATGTCCTGCCTTTTGGCTAAGGTGCGCTCATCAGAATCAAGCTTCCCAGGTGAGCGTACCGGAGCCCAACAAAAGCCTTCTCCTTGGGGGCCTATTAGTGCAGGGGAAGAACGGCTGTTGGCCAGAAAAAGGTCCTCTCTCTGTAATACTGGCTGTTTTCTCTTCGCCCCATCTACAAAAGTTCTCGGCGGGTGACAAGAAAGGCAATGTCCAAAGTCAGATTTTCAGTTGCTCCAAGCCCCTTTTGCAACTCTGCTGCTGATAGCGCTGATGTCCAGACTCTACTCTCAGTGGTATCTCAGTGGGTGGGAAAGTGATCAAAAGTCTCCGCGATAGGCTTGTACGCTTATAGGGTGGACTTGCCCTAACCAAAAGGCTGTCCAAGTATGAGGACAGTGCCCCGTGTGAGGATTGAACTCACGACCTTCAGATTATGAGACTGACGCGCTACCTACTGCGCTAACGAGGCAGTGCTTTTGCCGCTGTGCCGCACACGCGCCAGGTAAGTTGGCTCATGGTTTGCTGTCTAGACAGAGCTGATGCCCCCCTCTGGCTCTCGAGCTCCTTTTTCCCCCAGATGCATTCAGCTCTTACCGAACGCCTCCCATATGGTCAAGCGGTCAGGATTCCTGGTTTTCACCCAGGCGGCCCGGGTTCGACTCCCGGTATGGGAACGTCCTGCCTTTTGGCTAAGGTGCGCTCATCAGAATCAAGCTTCCCAGGTGAGCGTACCGGAGCCCAACAAAAGCCTTCTCCTTGGGGGCCTATTAGTGCAGGGGAAGAACGGCTGTTGGCCAGAAAAAGGTCCTCCCTCTGTAATACTGTCTGTTTTCTCTTCGCCCCATCTACAAAAGTTCTCGGCGGGTGACAAGAAAGGCAATGTCCAAAGTCAGATTTTCAGTTGCTCCAAGCCCCTTTTGCAACTCTGCTGCTGATAGCGCTGATGTCCAGACTCTACTCTCAGTGGTATCTCAGTGGGTGGGAAAGTGATCAAAAGTCTCCGCGATAGGCTTGTACGCTTATAGGGTGGACTTGCCCTAACCAAAAGGCTGTCCAAGCATGAGGACAGTGCCCCGTGTGAGGATTGAACTCACGACCTTCAGATTATGAGACTGACACGCTACCTACTGCGCTAACGAGGCAGTGCTTTTGCCACTGTGCCGCACACGCGCCAGGTAAGTTGGCTCATGGTTTGCTGTCTAGACAGAGCTGATGCCCCCCTCTGGCTCTCGAGCTCCTTTTTCCCCCAGATGCATTCAGCTCTTACCGAACGCCTCCCATATGGTCTAGCGGTCAGGATTCCTGGTTTTCACCCAGGCGGCCCGGGTTCGACTCCCGGTACGGGAACGTCCTGCCTTTTGGCTAAGGTGCGCTCATCAGAATCAAGCTTCCCAGGTGAGCGTACCGGAGCCCAACAAAAGCCTTCTCCTTGGGGGCCTATTCGTGCAGGGGAAGAACGGCTGTTGGCCAGAAAAAGGTCCTCCCTCTGTAATACTGGCTGTTTTCTCTTCGCCCCATCTACAAAAGTTCTCGGCGGGTGACAAGAAAGGCAATGTCCAAAGTCAGATTTTCAGTTGCTCCAAGCCCCTTTTGCAACTCTGCTGCTGATAGCGCTGATGTCCAGACTCTACTCTCAGTGGTATCTCAGTGGGTGGGAAAGTGATCAAAAGTCTCCGCGATAGGCTTGTACGCTTATAGGGTGGACTTGCCCTAACCAAAAGGCTGTCCAAGCATGAGGACAGTGCCCCGTGTGAGGATTGAACTCACGACCTTCAGATTATGAGACTGACACGCTACCTACTGCGCTAACGAGGCAGTGGTTTTGCCACTGTGCCGCACACGCGCCAGGTAAGTTGGCTCATGGTTTGCTGTCTAGACAGAGCTGATGCCCCCCCTCTGGCTCTCGAGCTCCTTTTTCCCCCAGATGCATTCAGCTCTTACCGAACGCCTCCCATATGGTCTAGCGGTCAGGATTCCTGGTTTTCACCCAGGCGGCCCGGGTTCGACTCCCGGTATGGGAACGTCCTGCCTTTTGGCTAAGGTGCGCTCATCAGAATCAAGCTTCCCAGGTGAGCGTACCGGAGCCCAACAAAAGCCTTCTCCTTGGGGGCCTATTAGTGCAGGGGAAGAACGGCTGTTGGCCAGAAAAAGGTCCTCCCTCTGTAATACTGGCTGTTTTCTCTTCGCCCCATCTACAAAAGTTCTCGGCGGGTGACAAGAAAGGCAATGTCCAAAGTCAGATTTTCAGTTGCTCCAAGCCCCTTTTGCAACTCTGCTGCTGATAGCGCTGATGTCCAGACTCTACTCTCAGTGGTATCTCAGTGGGTGGGAAAGTGATCAAAAGTCTCCGCGATAGGCTTGTACGCTTATAGGGTGGACTTGCCCTAACCAAAAGGCTGTCCAAGCATGAGGACAGTGCCCCGTGTGAGGATTGAACTCACGACCTTCAGATTATGAGACTGACGCGCTACCTACTGCGCTAACGAGGCAGTGCTTTTGCCACTGTGCCGCACACGCGCCAGGTAAGTTGGCTCATGGTTTGCTGTCTAGACAGAGCTGATGCCCCCCTCTGGCTCTCGAGCTCCTTTTTCCCCCAGATGCATTCAGCTCTTACCGAACGCCTCCCATATGGTCTAGCGGTCAGGATTCCTGGTTTTCACCCAGGCGGCCCGGGTTCGACTCCCGGTACGGGAACGTCCTGCCTTTTGGCTAAGGTGCGCTCATCAGAATCAAGCTTCCCAGGTGAGCGTACCGGAGCCCAACAAAAGCCTTCTCCTTGGGGGCCTATTAGTGCAGGGGAAGAACGGCTGTTGGCCAGAAAAAGGTCCTCCCTCTGTAATACTGGCTGTTTTCTCTTCGCCCCATCTACAAAAGTTCTCGGCGGGTGACAAGAAAGGCAATGTCCAAAGTCAGATTTTCAGTTGCTCCAAGCCCCTTTTGCAACTCTGCTGCTGATAGCGCTGATGTCCAGACTCTACTCTCAGTGGTATCTCAGTGGGTGGGAAAGTGATCAAAAGTCTCCGCGATAGACTTGTACGCTTATAGGGTGGACTTGCCCTAACCAAAAGGCTGTCCAAGCATGAGGACAGTGCCCCGTGTGAGGATTGAACTCACGACCTTCAGATTATAAGACTGATGCGCTACCTACTGCGCTAACGAGGCAGTGCTTTTGCCACTGTGCCGCACATGCGCCAGGTAAGTTGGCTCATGGTTTGCTGTCTAGACAGAGCTGATGCCCCCCTCTGGCTCTCGAGCTCCTTTTTCCCCCAGATGCATTCAGCTCTTACCGAACGCCTCCCATATGGTCTAGCGGTCAGGATTCCTGGTTTTCACCCAGGTGGCCCGGGTTCGACTCCCGGTACGGGAATGTCCTGCCTTTTGGCTAAGGTGCGCTCATCAGAATCAAGCTTCCCAGGTGAGCGTACCGGAGCCCAACAAAAGCCTTCTCCTTGGGGGCCTATTAGTGCAGGGGAAGAACGGCTGTTGGCCAGAAAAAGGTCCTCTCTCTGTAATACTGGCTGTTTTCTCTTCGCCCCATCTACAAAAGTTCTCGGCGGGTGACAAGAAAGGCAATGTCAAAAGTCAGATTTTCAGTTGCTCCAAGCCCCTTTTGCAACTCTGCTGCTGATAGCGCTGATGTCCAGACTCTACTCTCAGTGGTATCTCAGTGGGTGGGAAAGTGATCAAAAGTCTCCGCGATAGGCTTGTACGCTTATAGGGTGGACTTGCCCTAACCAAAAGGCTGTCCAAGCATGAGGACAGTGCCCCGTGTGAGGATTGAACTCACGACCTTCAGATTATGAGACTGACACGCTACCTACTGCGCTAACGAGGCAGTGCTTTTGCCACTGTGCCGCACACGCGCCAGGTAAGTTGGCTCATGGTTTGCTGTCTAGACAGAGCTGATGCCCCCCTCTGGCTCTCGAGCTCCTTTTTCCCCCAGATGCATTCAGCTCTTACCGAACGCCTCCCATATGGTCAAGCGGTCAGGATTCCTGGTTTTCACCCAGGCGGCCCGGGTTCGACTCCCGGTATGGGAACGTCCTGCCTTTTGGCTAAGGTGCGCTCATCAGAATCAAGCTTCCCAGGTGAGCGTACCGGAGCCCAACAAAAGCCTTCTCCTTGGGGGCCTATTAGTGCAGGGGAAGAACGGCTGTTGGCCAGAAAAAGGTCCTCCCTCTGTAATACTGGCTGTTTTCTCTTCGCCCCATCTACAAAAGTTCTCGGCGGGTGACAAGAAAGGCAATGTCCAAAGTCAGATTTTCAGTTGCTCCAAGCCCCTTTTGCAACTCTGCTGCTGATAGCGCTGATGTCCAGACTCTACTCTCAGTGGTATCTCAGTGGGTGGGAAAGTGATCAAAAGTCTCCGCGATAGGCTTGTACGCTTATAGGGTGGACTTGCCCTAACCAAAAGGCTGTCCAAGCATGAGGACAGTGCCCCGTGTGAGGATTGAACTCACGACCTTCAGATTATGAGACTGACGCGCTACCTACTGCGCTAACGAGGCAGTGCTTTTGCCACTGTGCCGCACATGCGCCAGGTAAGTTGGCTCATGGTTTGCTGTCTAGACAGAGCTGATGCCCCCCTCTGGCTCTCGAGCTCCTTTTTCCCCCAGATGCATTCAGCTCTTACCGAACGCCTCCCATATGGTCTAGCGGTCAGGATTCCTGGTTTTCACCCAGGCGGCCCGGGTTCGATTCCCGGTATGGGAAGGTCCTGCTTTTTGGCTAAGGTGCGCTCATCAGAATCAAGCTTCCCAGGTGAGCGTACCGGAGCCCAACAAAAGCCTTCTCCTTGGGGGCCTATTAGTGCAGGGGAAGAACGGCTGTTGGCCAGAAAAAGGTCCTCTCTCTGTAATACTGGCTGTTTTCTCTTCGCCCCATCTACAAAAGTTCTCGGCGGGTGACAAGAAAGGCAATGTCCAAAGTCAGATTTTCAGTTGCTCCAAGCCCCTTTTGCAACTCTGCTGCTGATAGCGCTGATGTCCAGACTCTACTCTCAGTGGTATCTCAGTGGGTGGGAAAGTGATCAAAAGTCTCCGCGATAGGCTTGTACGCTTATAGGGTGGACTTGCCCTAACCAAAAGGCTGTCCAAGCATGAGGACAGTGCCCCGTGTGAGGATTGAACTCACGACCTTCAGATTATGAGACTGACACGCTACCTACTGCGCTAACGAGGCAGTGCTTTTGCCACTGTGCCGCACACGCGCCAGGTAAGTTGGCTCATGGTTTGCTGTCTAGACAGAGCTGATGCCCCCCCTCTGGCTCTCGAGCTCCTTTTTCCCCCAGATGCATTCAGCTCTTACCGAACGCCTCCCATATGGTCAAGCGGTCAGGATTCCTGGTTTTCACCCAGGCGGCCCGGGTTCAACTCCCGGTATGGGAACGTCCTGCCTTTTGGCTAAGGTGCGCTCATCAGAATCAAGCTTCCCAGGTGAGCGTACCGGAGCCCAACAAAAGCCTTCTCCTTGGGGGCCTATTAGTGCAGGGGAAGAACGGCTGTTGGCCAGAAAAAGGTCCTCCCTCTGTAATACTGGCTGTTTTCTCTTCGCCCCATCTACAAAAGTTCTCGGCGGGTGACAAGAAAGGCAATGTCCAAAGTCAGATTTTCAGTTGCTCCAAGCCCCTTTTGCAACTCTGCTGCTGATAGCGCTGATGTCCAGACTCTACTCTCAGTGGTATCTCAGTGGGTGGGAAAGTGATCAAAAGTCTCCGCGATAGGCTTGTACGCTTATAGGGTGGACTTGCCCTAACCAAAAGGCTGTCCAAGCATGAGGACAGTGCCCCGTGTGAGGATTGAACTCACGACCTTCAGATTATGAGACTGACGCGCTACCTACTGCGCTAACGAGGCAGTGCTTTTGCCACTGTGCCGCACACGCGCCAGGTAAGTTGGCTCATGGTTTGCTGTCTAGACAGAGCTGATGCCCCCCTCTGGCTCTCGAGCTCCTTTTTCCCCCAGATGCATTCAGCTCTTACCGAACGCCTCCCATATGGTCTAGCGGTCAGGATTCCTGGTTTTCACCCAGGCGGCCCGGGTTCGACTCCCAGTACGGGAATGTCCTGCCTTTTGGCTAAGGTGCGCTCATCAGAATCAAGCTTCCCAGGTGAGCGTACCGGAGCCCAACAAAAGCCTTCTCCTTGGGGGCCTATTAGTGCAGGGGAAGAACGGCTGTTGGCCAGAAAAAGGTCCTCTCTCTGTAATACTGGCTGTTTTCTCTTCGCCCCATCTACAAAAGTTCTCGGCGGGTGACAAGAAAGGCAATGTCCAAAGTCAGATTTTCAGTTGCTCCAAGCCCCTTTTGCAACTCTGCTGCTGATAGCGCTGATGTCCAGACTCTACTCTCAGTGGTATCTCAGTGGGTGGGAAAGTGATCAAAAGTCTCCGCGATAGGCTTGTACGCTTATAGGGTGGACTTGCCCTAACCAAAAGGCTGTCCAAGCATGAGGACAGTGCCCCGTGTGAGGATTGAACTCACGACCTTCAGATTATGAGACTGACACGCTACCTACTGCGCTAACGAGGCAGTGCTTTTGCCACTGTGCCGCACACGCGCCAGGTAAGTTGGCTCATGGTTTGCTGTCTAGACAGAGCTGATGCCCCCCTCTGGCTCTCGAGCTCCTTTTTCCCCCAGATGCATTCAGCTCTTACCGAACGCCTCCCATATGGTCAAGCGGTCAGGATTCCTGGTTTTCACCCAGGCGGCCCGGGTTCGACTCCCGGTATGGGAACGTCCTGCCTTTTGGCTAAGGTGCGCTCATCAGAATCAAGCTTCCCAGGTGAGCGTACCGGAGCCCAACAAAAGCCTTCTCCTTGGGGGCCTATTAGTGCAGGGGAAGAACGGCTGTTGGCCAGAAAAAGGTCCTCCCTCTGTAATACTGGCTGTTTTCTCTTCGCCCCATCTACAAAAGTTCTCGGCGGGTGACAAGAAAGGCAATGTCCAAAGTCAGATTTTCAGTTGCTCCAAGCCCCTTTTGCAACTCTGCTGCTGATAGCGCTGATGTCCAGACTCTACTCTCAGTGGTATCTCAGTGGGTGGGAAAGTGATCAAAAGTCTCCGCGATAGGCTTGTACGCTTATAGGGTGGACTTGCCCTAACCAAAAGGCTGTCCAAGCATGAGGACAGTGCCCCGTGTGAGGATTGAACTCACGACCTTCAGATTATGAGACTGACACGCTACCTACTGCGCTAACGAGGCAGTGCTTTTGCCACTGTGCCGCACACGCGCCAGGTAAGTTGGCTCATGGTTTGCTGTCTAGACAGAGCTGATGCCCCCCCTCTGGCTCTCGAGCTCCTTTTTCCCCCAGATGCATTCAACTCTTTCCGAACGCCTCCCATATGGTCAAGCGGTCAGGATTCCTGGTTTTCACCCAGGCGGCCCGGGTTCGACTCCCGGTATGGGAACGTCCTGCCTTTTGGCTAAGGTGCGCTCATCAGAATCAAGCTTCCCAGGTGAGCGTACCGGAGCCCAACAAAAGCCTTCTCCTTGGGGGCCTATTAGTGCAGGGGAAGAACGGCTGTTGGCCAGAAAAAGGTCCTCCCTCTGTAATACTGGCTGTTTTCTCTTCGCCCCATCTACAAAAGTTCTCGGCGGGTGACAAGAAAGGCAATGTCCAAAGTCAGATTTTCAGTTGCTCCAAGCCCCTTTTGCAACTCTGCTGCTGATAGCGCTGATGTCCAGACTCTACTCTCAGTGGTATCTCAGTGGGTGGGAAAGTGATCAAAAGTCTCCGCGATAGGCTTGTACGCTTATAGGGTGGACTTGCCCTAACCAAAAGGCTGTCCAAGCATGAGGACAGTGCCCCGTGTGAGGATTGAACTCACGACCTTCAGATTATGAGACTGACGCGCTACCTACTGCGCTAACGAGGCAGTGCTTTTGCCACTGTGCCGCACACGCGCCAGGTAAGTTGGCTCATGGTTTGCTGTCTAGACAGAGCTGATGCCCCCCTCTGGCTCTCGAGCTCCTTTTTCCCCCAGATGCATTCAGCTCTTACCAAACGCCTCCCATATGGTCTAGCGGTCAGGATTCCTGGTTTTCACCCAGGCGGCCCGGGTTCGACTCCCGGTACGGGAACGTCCTGCCTTTTGGCTAAGGTGCGCTCATCAGAATCAAGCTTCCCAGGTGAGCGTACCGGAGCCCAACAAAAGCCTTCTCCTTGGGGGCCTATTAGTGCAGGGGAAGAACGGCTGTTGGCCAGAAAAAGGTCCTCCCTCTGTAATACTGGCTGTTTTCTCTTCGCCCCATCTACAAAAGTTCTCGGCGGGTGACAAGAAAGGCAATGTCCAAAGTCAGATTTTCAGTTGCTCCAAGCCCCTTTTGCAACTCTGCTGCTGATAGCGCTGATGTCCAGACTCTACTCTCAGTGGTATCTCAGTGGGTGGGAAAGTGATCAAAAGTCTCCGCGATAGGCTTGTACGCTTATAGGGTGGACTTGCCCTAACCAAAAGGCTGTCCAAGCATGAGGACAGTGCCCCGTGTGAGGATTGAACTCACGACCTTCAGATTATAAGACTGACGCGCTACCTATTGCGCTAACGAGGCAGTGCTTTTGCCACTGTGCCGCACATGCGCCAGGTAAGTTGGCTCATGGTTTGCTGTCTAGACAGAGCTGATGCCCCCCTCTGGCTCTCGAGCTCCTTTTTCCCCCAGATGCATTCAGCTCTTACCGAACGCCTCCCATATGGTCAAGCGGTCAGGATTCCTGGTTTTCACCCAGGTGGCCTGGGTTCGACTCCCGGTATGGGAACGTCCTGCCTTTTGGCTAAGGTGCGCTCATCAGAATCAAGCTTCCCAGGTGAGCGTACCGGAGCCCAACAAAAGCCTTCTCCTTGGGGGCCTATTAGTGCAGGGGAAGAACGGCTGTTGGCCAGAAAAAGGTCCTCCCTCTGTAATACTGGCTGTTTTCTCTTCGCCCCATCTACAAAAGTTCTCGGCGGGTGACAAGAAAGGCAATGTCCAAAGTCAGATTTTCAGTTGCTCCAAGCCCCTTTTGCAACTCTGCTGCTGATAGCGCTGATGTCCAGACTCTACTCTCAGTGGTATCTCAGTGGGTGGGAAAGTGATCAAAAGTCTCCGCGATAGGCTTGTACGCTTATAGGGTGGACTTGCCCTAACCAAAAGGCTGTCCAAGCATGAGGACAGTGCCCCGTGTGAGGATTGAACTCACGACCTTCAGATTATGAGACTGACACGCTACCTACTGCGCTAACGAGGCAGTGCTTTTGCCACTGTGCCGCACACGCGCCAGGTAAGTTGGCTCATGGTTTGCTGTCTAGACAGAGCTGATGCCCCCCTCTGGCTCTCGAGCTCCTTTTTCCCCCAGATGCATTCAGCTCTTACCGAACGCCTCCTATATGGTCAAGCGGTCAGGATTCCTGGTTTTAACCCAGGCGGCCCGGGTTCGACTCCCGGTATGGGAACGTCCTGCCTTTTGGCTAA
Organism: Hyperolius riggenbachi; assembly: GCF_040937935.1. NCBI lineage: Eukaryota > Metazoa > Chordata > Amphibia > Anura > Hyperoliidae > Hyperolius > Hyperolius riggenbachi. Next base: position 77,259,685 of record NC_090648.1, read on the forward strand.
GGTGCGCTCATCAGAATCAAGCTTCCCAGGTGAGCGTACCGGAGCCCAACAAAAGCCTTCTCCTTGGGGGCCTATTAGTGCAGGGGAAGAACGGCTGTTGGCCAGAAAAAGGTCCTCCCTCTGTAATACTGGCTGTTTTCTCTTCGCCCCATCTACAAAAGTTCTCGGCGGGTGACAAGAAAGGCAATGTCCAAAGTCAGATTTTCAGTTGCTCCAAGCCCCTTTTGCAACTCTGCTGCTGATAGCGCTGATGTCCAGACTCTACTCTCAGTGGTATCTCAGTGGGTGGGAAAGTGATCAAAAGTCTCCGCGATAGGCTTGTACGCTTATAGGGTGGACTTGCCCTAACCAAAAGGCTGTCCAAGCATGAGGACAGTGCCCCGTGTGAGGATTGAACTCACGACCTTCAGATTATGAGACTGACACGCTACCTACTGCGCTAACGAGGCAGTGCTTTTGCCACTGTGCCGCACACGCGCCAGGTAAGTTGGCTCATGGTTTGCTGTCTAGACAGAGCTGATGCCCCCCTCTGGCTCTCGAGCTCCTTTTTCCCCCAGATGCATTCAGCTCTTACCGAACGCCTCCCATATGGTCAAGCGGTCAGGATTCCTGGTTTTCACCCAGGCGGCCCGGGTTCGACTCCCGGTATGGGAACGTCCTGCCTTTTGGCTAAGGTGCGCTCATCAGAATCAAGCTTCCCAGGTGAGCGTACCGGAGCCCAACAAAAGCCTTCTCCTTGGGGGCCTATTAGTGCAGGGGAAGAACGGCTGTTGGCCAGAAAAAGGTCCTCCCTCTGTAATACTGGCTGTTTTCTCTTCGCCCCATCTACAAAAGTTCTCGGCGGGTGACAAGAAAGGCAATGTCCAAAGTCAGATTTTCAGTTGCTCCAAGCCCCTTTTGCAACTCTGCTGCTGATAGCGCTGATGTCCAGACTCTACTCTCAGTGGTATCTCAGTGGGTGGGAAAGTGATCAAAAGTCTCCGCGATAGGCTTGTACGCTTATAGGGTGGACTTGCCCTAACCAAAAGGCTGTCCAAGCATGAGGACAGTGCCCCGTGTGAGGATTGAACTCACGACCTTCAGATTATGAGACTGACGCGCTACCTACTGCGCTAACGAGGCAGTGCTTTTGCCACTGTGCCGCACACGCGCCAGGTAAGTTGGCTCATGGTTTGCTGTCTAGACAGAGCTGATGCCCCCCTCTGGCTCTCGAGCTCCTTTTTCCCCCAGATGCATTCAGCTCTTACCGAACGCCTCCCATATGGTCAAGCGGTCAGGATTCCTGGTTTTCACCCAGGCGGCCCGGGTTCGACTCCCGGTATGGGAACGTCCTGCCTTTTGGCTAAGGTGCGCTCATCAGAATCAAGCTTCCCAGGTGAGCGTACCGGAGCCCAACAAAAGCCTTCTCCTTGGGGGCCTATTAGTGCAGGGGAAGAACGGCTGTTGGCCAGAAAAAGGTCCTCCCTCTGTAATACTGGCTGTTTTCTCTTCGCCCCATGTACAAAAGTTCTCGGCGGGTGACAAGAAAGGCAATGTCCAAAGTCAGATTTTCAGTTGCTCCAAGCCCCTTTTGCAACTCTGCTGCTGATAGCGCTGATGTCCAGACTCTACTCTCAGTGGTATCTCAGTGGGTGGGAAAGTGATCAAAAGTCTCCGCGATAGGCTTGTACGCTTATAGGGTGGACTTGCCCTAACCAAAAGGCTGTCCAAGCATGAGGACAGTGCCCCGTGTGAGGATTGAACTCACGACCTTCAGATTATAAGACTGACGCGCTACCTACTGCGCTAACGAGGCAGTGCTTTTGCCACTGTGCCGCACATGCGCCAGGTAAGTTGGCTCATGGTTTGCTGTCTAGACAGAGCTGATGCCCCCCTCTGGCTCTCGAGCTCCTTTTTCCCCCAGATGCATTCAGCTCTTACCGAACGCCTCCCATATGGTCTAGCGGTCAGGATTCCTGGTTTTCACCCAGGTGGCCCGGGTTCGACTCCCGGTACGGGAATGTCCTGCCTTTTGGCTAAGGTGCGCTCATCAGAATCAAGCTTCCCAGGTGAGCGTACCGGAGCCCAACAAAAGCCTTCTCCTTGGGGGCCTATTAGTGCAGGGGAAGAACGGCTGTTGGCCAGAAAAAGGTCCTCTCTCTGTAATACTGGCTGTTTTCTCTTCGCCCCATCTACAAAAGTTCTCGGCGGGTGACAAGAAAGGCAATGTCCAAAGTCAGATTTTCAGTTGCTCCAAGCCCCTTTTGCAACTCTGCTGCTGATAGCGCTGATGTCCAGACTCTACTCTCAGTGGTATCTCAGTGGGTGGGAAAGTGATCAAAAGTCTCCGCGATAGGCTTGTACGCTTATAGGGTGGACTTGCCCTAACCAAAAGGCTGTCCAAGCATGAGGACAGTGCCCCGTGTGAGGATTGAACTCACGACCTTCAGATTATGAGACTGACACGCTACCTACTGCGCTAACGAGGCAGTGCTTTTGCCACTGTGCCGCACACGCGCCAGGTAAGTTGGCTCATGGTTTGCTGTCTAGACAGAGCTGATGCCCCCCTCTGGCTCTCGAGCTCCTTTTTCCCCCAGATGCATTCAGCTCTTACCGAACGCCTCCCATATGGTCAAGCGGTCAGGATTCCTGGTTTTCACCCAGGCGGCCCGGGTTTGACTCCCGGTATGGGAACGTCCTGCCTTTTGGCTAAGGTGCGCTCATCAGAATCAAGCTTCCCAGGTGAGCGTACCGGAGCCCAACAAAAGCCTTCTCCTTGGGGGCCTATTAGTGCAGGGGAAGAACGGCTGTTGGCCAGAAAAAGGTCCTCCCTCTGTAATACTGGCTGTTTTCTCTTCGCCCCATCTACAAAAGTTCTCGGCGGGTGACAAGAAAGGCAATGTCCAAAGTCAGATTTTCAGTTGCTCCAAGCCCCTTTTGCAACTCTGCTGCTAATAGCGCTGATGTCCAGACTCTACTCTCAGTGGTATCTCAGTGGGTGGGAAAGTGATCAAAAGTCTCCGCGATAGGCTTGTACGCTTATAGGGTGGACTTGCCCTAACCAAAAGGCTGTCCAAGCATGAGGACAGTGCCCCGTGTGAGGATTGAACTCACGACCTTCAGATTATGAGATTGACACGCTACCTACTGCGCTAACGAGGCAGTGCTTTTGCCACTGTGCCGCACACGCGCCAGGTAAGTTGGCTCATGGTTTGCTGTCTAGACAGAGCTGATGCCCCCCCTCTGGCTCTCGAGCTCCTTTTTCCCCCAGATGCATTCAGCTCTTACCGAACGCCTCCCATATGGTCAAGCGGTCAGGATTCCTGGTTTTCACCCAGGCGGCCCGGGTTCGACTCCCGGTATGGGAACGTCCTGCCTTTTGGCTAAGGTGCGCTCATCAGAATCAAGCTTCCCAGGTGAGCGTACCGGAGCCCAACAAAAGCCTTCTCCTTGGGGGCCTATTAGTGCAGGGGAAGAACGGCTGTTGGCCAGAAAAAGGTCCTCCCTCTGTAATACTGGCTGTTTTCTCTTCGCCCCATCTACAAAAGTTCTCGGCGGGTGACAAGAAAGGCAATGTCCAAAGTCAGATTTTCAGTTGCTCCAAGCCCCTTTTGCAACTCTGCTGCTAATAGCGCTGATGTCCAGACTCTACTCTCAGTGGTATCTCAGTGGGTGGGAAAGTGATCAAAAGTCTCCGCGATAGGCTTGTACGCTTATAGGGTGGACTTGCCCTAACCAAAAGGCTGTCCAAGCATGAGGACAGTGCCCCGTGTGAGGATTGAACTCACAACCTTCAGATTATAAGACTGACGCGCTACCTACTGCGCTAACGAGGCAGTGCTTTTGCCACTGTGCCGCACATGCGCCAGGTAAGTTGGCTCATGGTTTGCTGTCTAGACAGAGCTGATGCCCCCCTCTGGCTCTCGAGCTCCTTTTTCCCCCAGATGCATTCAGCTCTTACCGAACGCCTCCCATATGGTCTAGCGGTCAGGATTCCTGGTTTTCACCCAGGTGGCCCGGGTTCGACTCCCGGTACGGGAATGTCCTGCCTTTTGGCTAAGGTGCGCTCATCAGAATCAAGCTTCCCAGGTGAGCGTACCGGAGCCCAACAAAAGCCTTCTCCTTGGGGGCCTATTAGTGCAGGGGAAGAACGGCTGTTGGCCAGAAAAAGGTCCTCTCTCTGTAATACTGGCTGTTTTCTCTTCGCCCCATCTACAAAAGTTCTCGGCGGGTGACAAGAAAGGCAATGTCCAAAGTCAGATTTTCAGTTGCTCCAAGCCCCTTTTGCAACTCTGCTGCTGATAGCGCTGATGTCCAGACTCTACTCTCAGTGGTATCTCAGTGGGTGGGAAAGTGATCAAAAGTCTCCGCGATAGGCTTGTACGCTTATAGGGTGGACTTGCCCTAACCAAAAGGCTGTCCAAGCATGAGGACAGTGCCCCGTGTGAGGATTGAACTCACGACCTTCAGATTATGAGACTGACACGCTACCTACTGCGCTAACGAGGCAGTGCTTTTGCCACTGTGCCGCACACGCACCAGGTAAGTTGGCTCATGGTTTGCTGTCTAGACAGAGCTGATGCCCCCCTCTGGCTCTCGAGCTCCTTTTTCCCCCAGATGCATTCAGCTCTTACCGAACGCCTCCCATATGGTCAAGCGGTCAGGATTCCTGGTTTTCACCCAGGCGGCCCGGGTTTGACTCCCGGTATGGGAACGTCCTGCCTTTTGGCTAAGGTGCGCTCATCAGAATCAAGCTTCCCAGGTGAGCGTACCGGAGCCCAACAAAAGCCTTCTCCTTGGGGGCCTATTAGTGCAGGGGAAGAACGGCTGTTGGCCAGAAAAAGGTCCTCCCTCTGTAATACTGGCTGTTTTCTCTTCGCCCCATCTACAAAAGTTCTCGGCGGGTGACAAGAAAGGCAATGTCCAAAGTCAGATTTTCAGTTGCTCCAAGCCCCTTTTGCAACTCTGCTGCTAATAGCGCTGATGTCCAGACTCTACTCTCAGTGGTATCTCAGTGGGTGGGAAAGTGATCAAAAGTCTCCGCGATAGGCTTGTACGCTTATAGGGTGGACTTGCCCTAACCAAAAGGCTGTCCAAGCATGAGGACAGTGCCCCGTGTGAGGATTGAACTCACGACCTTCAGATTATGAGACTGACACGCTACCTACTGCGCTAACGAGGCAGTGCTTTTGCCACTGTGCCGCACACGCGCCAGGTAAGTTGGCTCATGGTTTGCTGTCTAGACAGAGCTGATGCCCCCCCTCTGGCTCTCGAGCTCCTTTTTCCCCCAGATGCATTCAGCTCTTACCGAACGCCTCCCATATGGTCAAGCGGTCAGGATTCCTGGTTTTCACCCAGGCGGCCCGGGTTCGACTCCCGGTATGGGAACGTCCTGCCTTTTGGCTAAGGTGCGCTCATCAGAATCAAGCTTCCCAGGTGAGCGTACCGGAGCCCAACAAAAGCCTTCTCCTTGGGGGCCTATTAGTGCAGGGGAAGAACGGCTGTTGGCCAGAAAAAGGTCCTCCCTCTGTAATACTGGCTGTTTTCTCTTCGCCCCATCTACAAAAGTTCTCGGCGGGTGACAAGAAAGGCAATGTCCAAAGTCAGATTTTCAGTTGCTCCAAGCCCCTTTTGCAACTCTGCTGCTGATAGCGCTGATGTCCAGACTCTACTCTCAGTGGTATCTCAGTGGGTGGGAAAGTGATCAAAAGTCTCCGCGATAGGCTTGTACGCTTATAGGGTGGACTTGCCCTAACCAAAAGGCTGTCCAAGCATGAGGACAGTGCCCCGTGTGAGGATTGAACTCACGACCTTCAGATTATGAGACTGACGCGCTACCTACTGCGCTAACGAGGCAGTGCTTTTGCCACTGTGCCGCACACGCGCCAGGTAATTTGGCTCATGGTTTGCTGTCTAGACAGAGCTGATGCCCCCCTCTGGCTCTCGAGCTCCTTTTTCCCCCAGATGCATTCAGCTCTTACCGAACGCCTCCCATATGGTCTAGCGGTCAGGATTCCTGGTTTTCACCCAGGCGGCCCGGGTTCGACTCCCGGTACGGGAACGTCCTGCCTTTTGGCTAAGGTGCGCTCATCAGAATCAAGCTTCCCAGGTGAGCGTACCGGAGCCCAACAAAAGCCTTCTCCTTGGGGGCCTATTAGTGCAGGGGAAGAACGGCTGTTGGCCAGAAAAAGGTCCTCCCTCTGTAATACTGGCTGTTTTCTCTTCGCCCCATCTACAAAAGTTCTCGGCGGGTGACAAGAAAGGCAATGTCCAAAGTCAGATTTTCAGTTGCTCCAAGCCCCTTTTGCAACTCTGCTGCTGATAGCGCTGATGTCCAGACTCTACTCTCAGTGGTATCTCAGTGGGTGGGAAAGTGATCAAAAGTCTCCGCGATAGGCTTGTACGCTTATAGGGTGGACTTGCCCTAACCAAAAGGCTGTCCAAGCATGAGGACAGTGCCCCATGTGAGGATTGAACTCACGACCTTCAGATTATAAGACTGACGCGCTACCTACTGCGCTAACGAGGCAGTGCTTTTGCCACTGTGCCGCACATGCGCCAGGTAAGTTGGCTCATGGTTTGCTGTCTAGACAGAGCTGATGCCCCCCTCTGGCTCTCGAGCTCCTTTTTCCCCCAGATGCATTCAGCTCTTACCGAACGCCTCCCATATGGTCAAGCGGTCAGGATTCCTGGTTTTCACCCAGGCGGCCCGGGTTCGACTCCCGGTATGGGAACGTCCTGCCTTTTGGCTAAGGTGCGCTCATCAGAATCAAGCTTCCCAGGTGAGCGTACCGGAGCCCAACAAAAGCCTTCTCCTTGTGGGCCTATTAGTGCAGGGGAAGAACGGCTGTTGGCCAGAAAAAGGTCCTCCCTCTGTAATACTGGCTGTTTTCTCTTCGCCCCATCTACAAAAGTTCTCGGCGGGTGACAAGAAAGGCAATGTCCAAAGTCAGATTTTCAGTTGCTCCAAGCCCCTTTTGCAACTCTGCTGCTGATAGCGCTGATGTCCAGACTCTACTCTCAGTGGTATCTCAGTGGGTGGGAAAGTGATCAAAAGTCTCCGCGATAGGCTTGTACGCTTATAGGGTGGACTTGCCCTAACCAAAAGGCTGTCCAAGCATGAGGACAGTGCCCCGTGTGAGGATTGAACTCACGACCTTCAGATTATGAGACTGACACGCTACCTACTGCGCTAACGAGGCAGTGCTTTTGCCACTGTGCCGCACACGCGCCAGGTAAGTTGGCTCATGGTTTGCTGTCTAGACAGAGCTGATGCCCCCCTCTGGCTCTCGAGCTCCTTTTTCCCCCAGATGCATTCAGCTCTTACCGAACGCCTCCCATATGGTCAAGCGGTCAGGATTCCTGGTTTTCACCCAGGCGGCCCGGGTTCGACTCCCGGTATGGGAACGTCCTGCCTTTTGGCTAAGGTGCGCTCATCAGAATCAAGCTTCCCAGGTGAGCGTACCGGAGCCCAACAAAAGCCTTCTCCTTGGGGGCCTATTAGTGCAGGGGAAGAACGGCTGTTGGCCAGAAAAAGGTCCTCCCTCTGTAATACTGGCTGTTTTCTCTTCGCCCCATCTACAAAAGTTCTCGGCGGGTGACAAGAAAGGCAATGTCCAAAGTCAGATTTTCAGTTGCTCCAGGCCCCTTTTGCAACTCTGCTGCTGATAGCGCTGATGTCCAGACTCTACTCTCAGTGGTATCTCAGTGGGTGGGAAAGTGATCAAAAGTCTCCGCGATAGGCTTGTACGCTTATAGGGTGGACTTGCCCTAACCAAAAGGCTGTCCAAGCATGAGGACAGTGCCCCGTGTGAGGATTGAACTCACAACCTTCAGATTATAAGACTGACGCGCTACCTACTGCGCTAACGAGGCAGTGCTTTTGCCACTGTGCCGCACATGCGCCAGGTAAGTTGGCTCATGGTTTGCTGTCTAGACAGAGCTGATGCCCCCCTCTGGCTCTCGAGCTCCTTTTTCCCCCAGATGCATTCAGCTCTTACCCAACGCCTCCCATATGGTCTAGCGGTCAGGATTCCTGGTTTTCACCCAGGTGGCCCGGGTTCGACTCCCGGTACGGGAATGTCCTGCCTTTTGGCTAAGGTGCGCTCATCAGAATCAAGCTTCCCAGGTGAGCGTACCGGAGCCCAACAAAAGCCTTCTCCTTGGGGGCCTATTAGTGCAGGGGAAGAACGGCTGTTGGCCAGAAAAAGGTCCTCTCTCTGTAATACTGGCTGTTTTCTCTTCGCCCCATCTACAAAAGTTCTCGGCGGGTGACAAGAAAGGCAATGTCCAAAGTCAGATTTTCAGTTGCTCCAAGCCCCTTTTGCAACTCTGCTGCTGATAGCGCTGATGTCCAGACTCTACTCTCAGTGGTATCTCAGTGGGTGGGAAAGTGATCAAAAGTCTCCGCGATAGGCTTGTACGCTTATAGGGTGGACTTGCCCTAACCAAAAGGCTGTCCAAGCATGAGGACAGTGCCCCGTGTGAGGATTGAACTCACGACCTTCAGATTATGAGACTGACACGCTACCTACTGCGCTAACGAGGCAGTGCTTTTGCCACTGTGCCGCACACGCGCCAGGTAAGTTGGCTCATGGTTTGCTGTCTAGACAGAGCTGATGCCCCCCTCTGGCTCTCGAGCTCCTTTTTCCCCCAGATGCATTCAGCTCTTACCGAACGCCTCCCATATGGTCAAGCGGTCAGGATTCCTGGTTTTCACCCAGGCGGCCCGGGTTCGACTCCCGGTATGGGAACGTCCTGCCTTTTGGCTAAGGTGCGCTCATCAGAATCAAGCTTCCCAGGTGAGCGTACCGGAGCCCAACAAAAGCCTTCTCCTTGGGGGCCTATTAGTGCAGGGGAAGAACGGCTGTTGGCCAGAAAAAGGTCCTCCCTCTGTAATACTGGCTGTTTTCTCTTCGCCCCATCTAAAAAAGTTCTCGGCGGGTGACAAGAAAGGCAATGTCCAAAGTCAGATTTTCAGTTGCTCCAAGCCCCTTTTGCAACTCTGCTGCTGATAGCGCTGATGTCCAGACTCTACTCTCAGTGGTATCTCAGTGGGTGGGAAAGTGATCAAAAGTCTCCGCGATAGGCTTGTACGCTTATAGGGTGGACTTGCCCTAACCAAAAGGCTGTCCAAGCATGAGGACAGTGCCCCGTGTGAGGATTGAACTCACGACCTTCAGATTATGAGACTGACACGCTACCTACTGCGCTAACGAGGCAGTGCTTTTGCCACTGTGCCGCACACGCGCCAGGTAAGTTGGCTCATGGTTTGCTGTCTAGACAGAGCTGATGCCCCCCTCTGGCTCTCGAGCTCCTTTTTCCCCCAGATGCATTCAGCTCTTACCGAACGCCTCCCATATGGTCAAGCGGTCAGGATTCCTGGTTTTCACCCAGGCGGCCCGGGTTCGACTCCCGGTATGGGAACGTCCTGCCTTTTGGCTAAGGTGCGCTCATCAGAATCAAGCTTCCCAGGTGAGCGTACCGGAGCCCAACAAAAGCCTTCTCCTTGGGGGCCTATTAGTGCAGGGGAAGAACGGCTGTTGGCCAGAAAAAGGTCCTCCCTCTGTAATACTGGCTGTTTTCTCTTCGCCCCATCTACAAAAGTTCTCGGCGGGTGACAAGAAAGGCAATGTCCAAAGTCAGATTTTCAGTTGCTCCAAGCCCCTTTTGCAACTCTGCTGCTGATAGCGCTGATGTCCAGACTCTACTCTCAGTGGTATCTCAGTGGGTGGGAAAGTGATCAAAAGTCTCCGCGATAGGCTTGTACGCTTATAGGGTGGACTTGCCCTAACCAAAAGGCTGTCCAAGCATGAGGACAGTGCCCCGTGTGAGGATTGAACTCACGACCTTCAGATTATGAGACTGACACGCTACCTACTGCGCTAACGAGGCAGTGCTTTTGCCACTGTGCCGCACACGCGCCAGGTAAGTTGGCTCATGGTTTGCTGTCTAGACAGAGCTGATGCCCCCCTCTGGCTCTCGAGCTCCTTTTTCCCCCAGATGCATTCAGCTCTTACCGAACGCCTCCCATATGGTCTAGCGGTCAGGATTCCTGGTTTTCACCCAGGCGGCCCGGGTTCGACTCCCGGTACGGGAACGTCCTGCCTTTTGGCTAAGGTGCGCTCATCAGAATCAAGCTTCCCAGGTGAGCGTACCGGAGCCCAACAAAAGCCTTCTCCTTGGGGGCCTATTAGTGCAGGGGAAGAACGGCTGTTGGCCAGAAAAAGGTCCTCCCTCTGTAATACTGGCTGTTTTCTCTTCGCCCCATCTACAAAAGTTCTCGGCGGGTGACAAGAAAGGCAATGTCCAAAGTCAGATTTTCAGTTGCTCCAAGCCCCTTTTGCAACTCTGCTGCTGATAGCGCTGATGTCCAGACTCTACTCTCAGTGGTATCTCAGTGGGTGGGAAAGTGATCAAAAGTCTCCGCGATAGGCTTGTACGCTTATAGGGTGGACTTGCCCTAACCAAAAGGCTGTCCAAGCATGAGGACAGTGCCCCGTGTGAGGATTGAACTCACGACCTTCAGATTATAAGACTGACGCGCTACCTACTGCGCTAACGAGGCAGTGCTTTTGCCACTGTGCCGCACATGCGCCAGGTAAGTTGGCTCATGGTTTGCTGTCTAGACAGAGCTGATGCCCCCCTCTGGCTCTCGAGCTCCTTTTTCCCCCAGATGCATTCACCTCTTACCCAACGCCTCCCATATGGTCTAGCGGTCAGGATTCCTGGTTTTCACCCAGGTGGCCCGGGTTCGACTCCCGGTATGGGAACGTCCTGCCTTTTGGCTAAGGTGCGCTCATCAGAATCAAGCTTCCCAGGTGAGCGTACCGGAGCCCAACAAAAGCCTTCTCCTTGGGGGCCTATTAGTGCAGGGGAAGAACGGCTGTTGGCCAGAAAAAGGTCCTCCCTCTGTAATACTGGCTGTTTTCTCTTCGCCCCATCTACAAAAGTTCTCGGCGGGTGACAAGAAAGGCAATGTCCAAAGTCAGATTTTCAGTTGCTCCAAGCCCCTTTTGCAACTCTGCTGCTGATAGCGCTGATGTCCAGACTCTACTCTCAGTGGTATCTCAGTGGGTGGGAAAGTGATCAAAAGTCTCCGCGATAGGCTTGTACGCTTATAGGGTGGACTTGCCCTAACCAAAAGGCTGTCCAAGCATGAGGACAGTGCCCCGTGTGAGGATTGAACTCACGACCTTCAGATTATGAGACTGACACGCTACCTACTGCGCTAACGAGGCAGTGCTTTTGCCACTGTGCCGCACACGCGCCAGGTAAGTTGGCTCATGGTTTGCTGTCTAGACAGAGCTGATGCCCCCCTCTGGCTCTCGAGCTCCTTTTTCCCCCAGATGCATTCAGCTCTTACCGAACGCCTCCCATATGGTCAAGCGGTCAGGATTCCTGGTTTTCACCCAGGCGGCCCGGGTTCGACTCCCGGTATGGGAACGTCCTGCCTTTTGGCTAAGGTGCGCTCATCAGAATCAAGCTTCCCAGGTGAGCGTACCGGAGCCCAACAAAAGCCTTCTCCTTGGGGGCCTATTAGTGCAGGGGAAGAACGGCTGTTGGCCAGAAAAAGGTCCTCCCTCTGTAATACTGGCTGTTTTCTCTTCGCCCCATCTACAAAAGTTCTCGGCGGGTGACAAGAAAGGCAATGTCCAAAGTCAGATTTTCAGTTGCTCCAGGCCCCTTTTGCAACTCTGCTGCTGATAGCGCTGATGTCCAGACTCTACTCTCAGTGGTATCTCAGTGGGTGGGAAAGTGATCAAAAGTCTCCGCGATAGGCTTGTACGCTTATAGGGTGGACTTGCCCTAACCAAAAGGCTGTCCAAGCATGAGGACAGTGCCCCGTGTGAGGATTGAACTCACGACCTTCAGATTATAAGACTGACGCGCTACCTACTGCGCTAACGAGGCAGTGCTTTTGCCACTGTGCCGCACATGCGCCAGGTAAGTTGGCTCATGGTTTGCTGTCTAGACAGAGCTGATGCCCCCCTCTGGCTCTCGAGCTCCTTTTTCCCCCAGATGCATTCAGCTCTTACCCAACGCCTCCCATATGGTCTAGCGGTCAGGATTCCTGGTTTTCACCCAGGTGGCCCGGGTTCGACTCCCGGTACGGGAATGTCCTGCCTTTTGGCTAAGGTGCGCTCATCAGAATCAAGCTTCCCAGGTGAGCGTACCGGAGCCCAACAAAAGCCTTCTCCTTGGGGGCCTATTAGTGCAGGGGAAGAACGGCTGTTGGCCAGAAAAAGGTCCTCTCTCTGTAATACTGGCTGTTTTCTCTTCGCCCCATCTACAAAAGTTCTCGGCGGGTGACAAGAAAGGCAATGTCCAAAGTCAGATTTTCAGTTGCTCCAAGCCCCTTTTGCAACTCTGCTGCTGATAGCGCTGATGTCCAGACTCTACTCTCAGTGGTATCTCAGTGGGTGGGAAAGTGATCAAAAGTCTCCGCGATAGGCTTGTACGCTTATAGGGTGGACTTGCCCTAACCAAAAGGCTGTCCAAGCATGAGGACAGTGCCCCGTGTGAGGATTGAACTCACGACCTTCAGATTATGAGACTGACACGCTACCTACTGCGCTAACGAGGCAGTGCTTTTGCCACTGTGCCGCACACGCACCAGGTAAGTTGGCTCATGGTTTGCTGTCTAGACAGAGCTGATGCCCCCCTCTGGCTCTCGAGCTCCTTTTTCCCCCAGATGCATTCAGCTCTTACCGAACGCCTCCCATATGGTCAAGCGGTCAGGATTCCTGGTTTTCTCCCAGGCGGCCCGGGTTCGACTCCCGGTATGGGAACGTCCTGCCTTTTGGCTAAGGTGCGCTCATCAGAATCAAGCTTCCCAGGTGAGCGTACCGGAGCCCAACAAAAGCCTTCTCCTTGGGGGCCTATTAGTGCAGGGGAAGAACGGCTGTTGGCCAGAAAAAGGTCCTCCCTCTGTAATACTGGCTGTTTTCTCTTCGCCCCATCTAAAAAAGTTCTCGGCGGGTGACAAGAAAGGCAATGTCCAAAGTCAGATTTTCAGTTGCTCCAAGCCCCTTTTGCAACTCTGCTGCTGATAGCGCTGATGTCCAGACTCTACTCTCAGTGGTATCTCAGTGGGTGGGAAAGTGATCAAAAGTCTCCGCGATAGGCTTGTACGCTTATAGGGTGGACTTGCCCTAACCAAAAGGCTGTCCAAGCATGAGGACAGTGCCCCGTGTGAGGATTGAACTCACGACCTTCAGATTATGAGACTGACACGCTACCTACTGCGCTAACGAGGCAGTGCTTTTGCCACTGTGCCGCACACGCGCCAGGTAAGTTGGCTCATGGTTTGCTGTCTAGACAGAGCTGATGCCCCCCTCTGGCTCTCGAGCTCCTTTTTCCCCCAGATGCATTCAGCTCTTACCGAACGCCTCCCATATGGTCAAGCGGTCAGGATTCCTGGTTTTCACCCAGGCGGCCCGGGTTCGACTCCCGGTATGGGAACGTCCTGCCTTTTGGCTAAGGTGCGCTCATCAGAATCAAGCTTCCCAGGTGAGCGTACCGGAGCCCAACAAAAGCCTTCTCCTTGGGGGCCTATTAGTGCAGGGGAAGAACGGCTGTTGGCCAGAAAAAGGTCCTCCCTCTGTAATACTGGCTGTTTTCTCTTCGCCCCATCTACAAAAGTTCTCGGCGGGTGACAAGAAAGGCAATGTCCAAAGTCAGATTTTCAGTTGCTCCAAGCCCCTTTTGCAACTCTGCTGCTGATAGCGCTGATGTCCAGACTCTACTCTCAGTGGTATCTCAGTGGGTGGGAAAGTGATCAAAAGTCTCCGCGATAGGCTTGTACGCTTATAGGGTGGACTTGCCCTAACCAAAAGGCTGTCCAAGCATGAGGACAGTGCCCCGTGTGAGGATTGAACTCACGACCTTCAGATTATGAGACTGACACGCTACCTACTGCGCTAACGAGGCAGTGCTTTTGCCACTGTGCCGCACACGCGCCAGGTAAGTTGGCTCATGGTTTGCTGTCTAGACAGAGCTGATGCCCCCCTCTGGCTCTCGAGCTCCTTTTTCCCCCAGATGCATTCAGCTCTTACCGAACGCCTCCCATATGGTCTAGCGGTCAGGATTCCTGGTTTTCACCCAGGCGGCCCGGGTTCGACTCCCGGTACGGGAACGTCCTTCCTTTTGGCTAAGGTGCGCTCATCAGAATCAAGCTTCCCAGGTGAGCGTACCGGAGCCCAACAAAAGCCTTCTCCTTGGGGGCCTATTAGTGCAGGGGAAGAACGGCTGTTGGCCAGAAAAAGGTCCTCCCTCTGTAATACTGGCTGTTTTCTCTTCGCCCCATCTACAAAAGTTCTCGGCGGGTGACAAGAAAGGCAATGTCCAAAGTCAGATTTTCAGTTGCTCCAAGCCCCTTTTGCAACTCTGCTGCTGATAGCGCTGATGTCCAGACTCTACTCTCAGTGGTATCTCAGTGGGTGGGAAAGTGATCAAAAGTCTCTGCGATAGGCTTGTACGCTTATAGGGTGGACTTGCCCTAACCAAAAGGCTGTCCAAGCATGAGGACAGTGCCCCGTGTGAGGATTGAACTCACGACCTTCAGATTATAAGACTGACGCGCTACCTACTGCGCTAACGAGGCAGTGCTTTTGCCACTGTGCCGCACATGCGCCAGGTAAGTTGGCTCATGGTTTGCTGTCTAGACAGAGCTGATGCCCCCCTCTGGCTCTCGAGCTCCTTTTTCCCCAGATGCATTCACCTCTTACCCAACGCCTCCCATATGGTCTAGCGGTCAGGATTCCTGGTTTTCACCCAGGTGGCCCGGGTTCGACTCCCGGTACGGGAATGTCCTGCCTTTTGGCTAAGGTGCGCTCATCAGAATCAAGCTTCCCAGGTGAGCGTACCGGAGCCCAACAAAAGCCTTCTCCTTGGGGGCCTATTAGTGCAGGGGAAGAACGGCTGTTGGCCAGAAAAAGGTCCTCTCTCTGTAATACTGGCTGTTTTCTCTTCGCCCCATCTACAAAAGTTCTCGGCGGGTGACAAGAAAGGCAATGTCCAAAGTCAGATTTTCAGTTGCTCCAAGCCCCTTTTGCAACTCTGCTGCTGATAGCGCTGATGTCCAGACTCTACTCTCAGTGGTATCTCAGTGGGTGGGAAAGTGATCAAAAGTCTCCGCGATAGGCTTGTACGCTTATAGGGTGGACTTACCCTAACCAAAAGACTGTCCAAGCATGAGGACAGTGCCCCGTGTGAGGATTGAACTCACGACCTTCAGATTATGAGACTGACACGCTACCTACTGCGCTAACGAGGCAGTGCTTTTGCCACTGTGCCGCACACGCGCCAGGTAAGTTGGCTCATGGTTTGCTGTCTAGACAGAGCTGATGCCCCCCTCTGGCTCTCGAGCTCCTTTTTCCCCCAGATGCATTCACCTCTTACCCAACGCCTCCCATATGGTCTAGCGGTCAGGATTCCTGGTTTTCACCCAGGTGGCCCGGGTTCGACTCCCGGTATGGGAACGTCCTGCCTTTTGGCTAAGGTGCGCTCATCAGAATTAGGGATGCTCATTCGGATTCCACGGAATGCAATTTCCGAAATTCCGATCGGAAATTGCATTTCCGCATCGGAATGCGGAAATCGTTAATGCAAGTGCGTTAGGCGGATTTCCGCCGGAAATCGCGGAAATTCCGCCCGACTTTAACATTGATTTTCTCAAAACTATGAAGTCTTTTTGAAAACTTTTTTTTTGCATCTTGTTCAGGAGATTCTGCTTAATAACCTGAAAATTTGGTGTTTCTAGGACTTACGGGGGCTTTGCTATTAACCGCTAAAATCGGTTGGATTTTTTACTGTAATGTAAAATGCAGAAAATCCGCATCTGCCTATTTTCTGCATTTACATTACAGTAAAATACGCCGACTTTAGCGGTTAATAGCAAAGCCCCCGTAAGTCCTAGAAACACCAAATTTTCAGGGTTTATTAAGCAGAATCTCCTGAACAGGATGCAAAAAAAAGTTTTCAAAAAGACCTTATAGTTTTTGAGAAAATTGATGTTAAAGTCGGGCGGAATTTCCGCGATTTCCGGCGGAAATTCCGCATTGGAATGCGGAAATTGGTAGCGGAAAGCGGAATCGGTATTTGGCAATGGCGGAATGCGGATTTACCGCGGAATCGGAAATTGGCATTTCCGACCATCCCTAATCAGAATCAAGCTTCCCAGGTGAGCGTACCGGAGCCCAACAAAAGCCTTCTCCCTCTGGGGGCCTATTAGTGCAGGGGAAGAACGGCTCGTTGGCCAGAAAAAGGTCCTCTCTCTGTAATACTGGCTGTTTTCTCTTCGCCCCATCTACAAAAGTTCTCGGCGGGTGACAAGAAAGGCAATGTCCAAAGTCAGATTTTCAGTTGCTCCAAGCCCCTTTTGCAACTCTGCTGCTGATAGCGCTGATGTCCAGACTCTACTCTCAGTGGTATCTCAGTGGGTGGGAAAGTGATCAAAAGTCTCCGCGATAGGCTTGTACGCTTATAGGGTGGACTTGCCCTAACCAAAAGGCTGTCCAAGCATGAGGACAGTGCCCCGTGTGAGGATTGAACTCACGACCTTCAGATTATGAGACTGACACGCTACCTACTGCGCTAACGAGGCAGTGCTTTTGCCACTGTGCCGCACACGCGCCAGGTAAGTTGGCTCATGGTTTGCTGTCTAGACAGAGCTGATGCCCCCCCTCTGGCTCTCGAGCTCCTTTTTCCCCCAGATGCATTCAGCCTCTTACCGAACGCCTCCCATATGGTCAAGTGGTCAGGATTCCTGGTTTTCACCCAGGCGGCCCGGGTTCGACTCCCGGTATGGGAACGTCCTGCCTTTTGGCTAAGGTGCGCTCATCAGAATCAAGCTTCAGGTGAGCGTTACGGAGCCCAACAAAAGCCTTCTCCTTGGGGGCCTATTAGTGCAGGGGAAGAACGGCTGTTGGCCAGAAAAAGGTCCTCCCTCTGTAATACTGGCTGTTTTCTCTTCGCCCCATCTACAAAAGTTCTCGGCGGGTGACAAGAAAGGCAATGTCCAAAGTCAGATTTTCAGTTGCTCCAAGCCCTTTTGCAACTCTGCTGCTGATAGCGCTGATGTCCAGACTCTACTCTCAGTGGTATTCTCAGTGGGTGGGAAAGTGATCAAAAGTCTCCGCGTTAGGCTTGTACGCTTATAGGGTGGACTTGCCCTAACCAAAAGGCTGTCCAAGCATGAGGACAGTGCCCCGTGTGAGGATTGAACTCACGACCTTCAGATTATGAGACTGACGCGCTACCTACTGCACTAACGAGGCAGTGCTTTTGCCACTGTGCCGCACACGCGCCAGGTAAGTTGGCTCATGGTTTGCTGTCTAGACAGAGCTGATGCCCCCCTCTGGCTCTCGAGCTCTCTTTTCCCCCAGATGCATTCAGCTCTTACCGAACGCCTCCCATATGGTCTAGCGGTCAGGATTCCTGGTTTTCACCCAGGCGGCCGGGTTCGACTCCCGGTATGGGAACGTCCTGCCTTTTGGCTAAGGTGCGCTCATCAGAATCAAGCTTCCCAGGTGAGCGTACCGGAGCCCAACAAAAGCCTTCTCCTTGGGGGCCTATTAGTGCAGGGGAAGAACGGCTGTTGGCCAGAAAAAGGTCCTCCCTCTGTAATACTGTCTGTTTTCTCTTCGCCCCATCTACAAAAGTTCTCGGCGGGTGACAAGAAAGGCAATGTCCAAAGTCAGATTTTCAGTTGCTCCAAGCCCCTTTTGCAACTCTGCTGCTGATAGCGCTGATGTCCAGACTCTACTCTCAGTGGTATCTCAGTGGGTGGGAAAGTGATCAAAAGTCTCCGCGATAGGCTTGTACGCTTATAGGGTGGACTTGCCCTAACCAAAAGGCTGTCCAAGCATGAGGACAGTGCCCCGTGTGAGGATTGAACTCACGACCTTCAGATTATGAGACTGACGACGCTACCTACTGCGCTAACGAGGCAGTGCTTTTGCCACTGTGCCGCACACGTGCCAGGTAAGTTGGCTCATGGTTTGCTGTCTAGACAGAGCTGATGCCCCCCCCTCTGGCTCTCGAGCTCCTTTTTCCCCCAGATGCATTCAGCTCCTACCGAACGCCTCCCATATGGTCTAGCGGTCAGGATTCCTGGTTTTCACCCAGGCGGCCCCGGGTTCGACTCCCGGTACGGGAACGTCCTGCCTTTTGGCTAAGGTGCGCTCATCAGAATCAAGCTTCCCAGGTGAGCGTACCGGAGCCCAACAAAAGCCTTCTCCTTGGGGGCCTATTAGTGCAGGGGAAGAACGGCTGTTGGCCAGAAAAAGGTCCTCCCTCTGTAATACTGGCTGTTTTCTCTTCGCCCCATCTACAAAAGTTCTCGGCGGGTGACAAGAAAGGCAATGTCCAAAGTCAGATTTTCAGTTGCTCCAAGCCCCTTTTGCAACTCTGCTGCTGATAGCGCTGATGTCCAGACTCTACTCTCAGTGGTATCTCAGTGGGTGGGAAAGTGATCAAAAGTCTCCGCGATAGGCTTGTACGCTTATAGGGTGGACTTGCCCTAACCAAAAGGCTGTCCAAGCATGAGGACAGTGCCCCGTGTGAGGATTGAACTCACGACCTTCAGATTATGAGACTGACGCGCTACCTACTGCGCTAACGAGGCAGTGCTTTTGCCACTGTGCCGCACACGCGCCAGGTAAGTTGGCTCATGGTTTGCTGTCTAGACAGAGCTGATGCCCCCCTCTGGCTCTCGAGCTCCTTTTTCCCCCAGATGCATTCAGCTCTTACCGAACGCCTCCCATATGGTCTAGCGGTCAGGATTCCTGGTTTTCACCCAGGCGGCCCGGGTTCGACTCCCGGTATGGGAACGTCCTGCCTTTTGGCTAAGGTGCGCTCATCAGAATCAAGCTTCCCAGGTGAGCGTACCGGAGCCCAACAAAAGCCTTCTCCTTGGGGGCCTATTAGTGCAGGGGAAGAACGGCTGTTGGCCAGAAAAAGGTCCTCCCTCTGTAATACTGTCTGTTTTCTCTTCGCCCCATCTACAAAAGTTCTCGGCGGGTGACAAGAAAGGCAATGTCCAAAGTCAGATTTTCAGTTGCTCCAAGCCCCTTTTGCAACTCTGCTGCTGATAGCGCTGATGTCCAGACTCTACTCTCAGTGGTATCTCAGTGGGTGGGAAAGTGATCAAAAGTCTCCGCGATAGGCTTGTACGCTTATAGGGTGGACTTGCCCTAACCAAAAGGCTGTCCAAGCATGAGGACAGTGCCCCGTGTGAGGATTGAACTCACGACCTTCAGATTATGAGACTGACGCGCTACCTACTGCGCTAACGAGGCAGTGCTTTTGCCACTGTGCCGCACACGTGCCAGGTAAGTTGGCTCATGGTTTGCTGTCTAGACAGAGCTGATGCCCCCCTCTGGCTCTCGAGCTCCTTTTTCCCCCAGATGCATTCAGCTCCTACCGAACGCCTCCCATATGGTCTAGCGGTCAGGATTCCTGGTTTTCACCCAGGCGGCCCGGGTTCGACTCCCGGTACGGGAACGTCCTGCCTTTTGGCTAAGGTGCGCTCATCAGAATCAAGCTTCCCAGGTGAGCGTACCGGAGCCCAACAAAAGCCTTCTCCTTGGGGGCCTATTAGTGCAGGGGAAGAACGGCTGTTGGCCAGAAAAAGGTCCTCCCTCTGTAATACTGGCTGTTTTCTCTTCGCCCCATGTACAAAAGTTCTCGGCGGGTGACAAAAAAGGCAATGTCCAAAGTCAGATTTTCAGTTGCTCCAAGCCCCTTTTGCAACTCTGCTGCTGATAGCGCTGATGTCCAGACTCTACTCTCAGTGGTATCTCAGTGGGTGGGAAAGTGATCAAAAGTCTCCGCGATAGGCTTGTACGCTTATAGGGTGGACTTGCCCTAACCAAAAGGCTGTCCAAGCATGAGGACAGTGCCCCGTGTGAGGATTGAACTCACGACCTTCAGATTATGAGACTGACGCGCTACCTACTGCGCTAACGAGGCAGTGCTTTTGCCACTGTGCCGCACACGCGCCAGGTAAGTTGGCTCATGGTTTGCTGTCTAGACAGAGCTGATGCCCCCCTCTGGCTCTCGAGCTCCTTTTTCCCCCAGATGCATTCAGCTCTTACCGAACGCCTCCCATATGGTCAAGCGGTCAGGATTCCTGGTTTTCGCCCAGGCGGCCCGGGTTCGACTCCTGGTATGGGAATGTCCTGCCTTTTGGCTAAGGTGCGCTCATCAGAATCAAGCTTCCCAGGTGAGCGTACCGGAGCCCAACAAAAGCCTTCTCCTTGGGGGCCTATTAGTGCAGGGGAAGAACGGCTGTTGGCCAGAAAAAGGTCCTCCCTCTGTAATACTGTCTGTTTTCTCTTCGCCCCATCTACAAAAGTTCTCGGCGGGTGACAAGAAAGGCAATGTCCAAAGTCAGATTTTCAGTTGCTCCAAGCCCCTTTTGCAACTCTGCTGCTGATAGCGCTGATGTCCAGACTCTACTCTCAGTGGTATCTCAGTGGGTGGGAAAGTGATCAAAAGTCTCCGCGATAGGCTTGTACGCTTATAGGGTGGACTTGCCCTAACCAAAAGGCTGTCCAAGCATGAGGACAGTGCCCCGTGTGAGGATTGAACTCACGACCTTCAGATTATGAGACTGACGCGCTACCTACTGCGCTAACGAGGCAGTGCTTTTGCCACTGTGCCGCACACGTGCCAGGTAAGTTGGCTCATGGTTTGCTGTCTAGACAGAGCTGATGCCCCCCTCTGGCTCTCGAGCTCCTTTTTCCCCCAGATGCATTCAGCTCCTACCGAACGCCTCCCATATGGTCTAGCGGTCAGGATTCCTGGTTTTCACCCAGGCGGCCCGGGTTCGACTCCCGGTACGGGAACGTCCTGCCTTTTGGCTAAGGTGCGCTCATCAGAATCAAGCTTCCCAGGTGAGCGTACCGGAGCCCAACAAAAGCCTTCTCCTTGGGGGCCTATTAGTGCAGGGGAAGAACGGCTGTTGGCCAGAAAAAGGTCCTCCCTCTGTAATACTGGCTGTTTTCTCTTCGCCCCATGTACAAAAGTTCTCGGCGGGTGACAAAAAAGGCAATGTCCAAAGTCAGATTTTCAGTTGCTCCAAGCCCCTTTTGCAACTCTGCTGCTGATAGCGCTGATGTCCAGACTCTACTCTCAGTGGTATCTCAGTGGGTGGGAAAGTGATCAAAAGTCTCCGCGATAGGCTTGTACGCTTATAGGGTGGACTTGCCCTAACCAAAAGGCTGTCCAAGCATGAGGACAGTGCCCCGTGTGAGGATTGAACTCACGACCTTCAGATTATGAGACTGACGCGCTACCTACTGCGCTAACGAGGCAGTGCTTTTGCCACTGTGCCGCACACGCGCCAGGTAAGTTGGCTCATGGTTTGCTGTCTAGACAGAGCTGATGCCCCCCTCTGGCTCTCGAGCTCCTTTTTCCCCCAGATGCATTCAGCTCTTACCGAACGCCTCCCATATGGTCAAGCGGTCAGGATTCCTGGTTTTCGCCCAGGCGGCCCGGGTTCGACTCCTGGTATGGGAATGTCCTGCCTTTTGGCTAAGGTGCGCTCATCAGAATCAAGCTTCCCAGGTGAGCGTACCGGAGCCCAACAAAAGCCTTCTCCTTGGGGGCCTATTAGTGCAGGGGAAGAACGGCTGTTGGCCAGAAAAAGGTCCTCCCTCTGTAATACTGGCTGTTTTCTCTTCGCCCCATCTACAAAAGTTCTCGGCGGGTGACAAGAAAGGCAATGTCCAAAGTCAGATTTTCAGTTGCTCCAAGCCCCTTTTGCAACTCTGCTGCTGATAGCGCTGATGTCCAGACTCTACTCTAGGGATGCTCATTCGGATTCCACGGAAATGCAATTTCCGAAATTCCGATCGGAAATTGCATTTCCGCATCGGAATGCGGAAATCGTTAATGCAAGTGCGTTAGGCGGATTTCCGCCGGAAATCGCGGAAATTCCGCCCGACTTTAACATTGATTTTCTCAAAAACTATGAAGTCTTTTTGAAAACTTTTTTTTGCATCTTGTTCAGGAGATTCTGCTTAATAAACCCTGAAAATTTGGTGTTTCTAGGACTTACGGGGGCTTTGCTATTAACCGCTAAAGTCGGTGGATTTTTACTGTAATGTAAAATGCAGAAAATCCGCATCTGCCTATTTTCTGCATTTACATTACAGTAAAAATCCGCCGACTTTAGCGGTTAATAGCAAAGCCCCCGTAAGTCCTACAAACACCAAATTTTCAGGGTTTATTAAGCAGAATCTCCTGAACAGGATGCAAAAAAAAGTTTTCAAAAAGACCTTATAGTTTTTGAGAAAATTGATGTTAAAGTCGGGCGGAATTTCCGCGATTTCCGGCGGAAATTCTGCATTGGAATGCGGAAATTGGTAGCGGAAAGCGGAATCGGTATTTGGCAATGGCGGAATGCGGATTTACCGCGGAATCGGAAATTGGCATTTCCGACCATCCCTAATCAGAATCAAGCTTCCCAGGTGAGCGTACCGGAGCCCAACAAAAGCCTTCTCCTTGGGGGCCTATTAGTGCAGGGGAAGAACGGCTGTTGGCCAGAAAAAGGTCCTCTCTCTGTAATACTGGCTGTTTTCTCTTCGCCCCATCTACAAAAGTTCTCGGCGGGTGACAAGAAAGGCAATGTCCAAAGTCAGATTTTCAGTTGCTCCAAGCCCCTTTTGCAACTCTGCTGCTGATAGCGCTGATGTCTAGACTCTACTCTCAGTGGTATCTCAGTGGGTGGGAAAGTGATCAAAAGTCTCCGCGATAGGCTTGTACGCTTATAGGGTGGACTTGCCCTAACCAAAAGGCTGTCCAAGCATGAGGACAGTGCCCCGTGTGAGGATTGAACTCACGACCTTCAGATTATGAGACTGACGCGCTACCTACTGCGCTAACGAGGCAGTGCTTTTGCCACTGTGCCGCACACGCGCCAGGTAAGTTGGCTCATGGTTTGCTGTCTAGACAGAGCTGATGCCCCCCCTCTGGCTCTCGAGCTCCTTTTTCCCCCAGATGCATTCAGCTCTTACCGAACGCCTCCCATATGGTCAAGCGGTCAGGATTCCTGGTTTTCACCCAGGCGGCCCGGGTTCGACTCCCGGTATGGGAACGTCCTGCCTTTTGGCTAAGGTGCGCTCATCAGAATCAAGCTTCCCAGGTGAGCGTACCGGAGCCCAACAAAAGCCTTCTCCTTGGGGGCCTATTAGTGCAGGGGAAGAACGGCTGTTGGCCAGAAAAAGGTCCTCCCTCTGTAATACTGGCTGTTTTCTCTTCGCCCCATCTACAAAAGTTCTCGGCGGGTGACAAGAAAGGCAATGTCCAAAGTCAGATTTTCAGTTGCTCCAAGCCCCTTTTGCAACTCTGCTGCTGATAGCGCTGATGTCCAGACTCTACTCTCAGTGGTATCTCAGTGGGTGGGAAAGTGATCAAAAGTCTCCGCGATAGGCTTGTACGCTTATAGGGTGGACTTGCCCTAACCAAAAGGCTGTCCAAGCATGAGGACAGTGCCCCGTGTGAGGATTGAACTCACGACCTTCAGATTATGAGACTGACGCGCTACCTACTGCGCTAACGAGGCAGTGCTTTTGCCACTGTGCCGCACACGCGCCAGGTAAGTTGGCTCATGGTTTGCTGTCTAGACAGAGCTGATGCCCCCCTCTGGCTCTCGAGCTCCTTTTTCCCCCAGATGCATTCAGCTCTTACCGAACGCCTCCCATATGGTCTAGCGGTCAGGATTCCTGGTTTTCACCCAGGTGGCCCGGGTTCGACTCCCGGTATGGGAACGTTCTGCCTTTTGGCTAAGGTGCGCTCATCAGAATTAGGGATGCTCATTCGGATTCCACGGAAATGCAATTTCCGAAATTCCGATCGGAAATTGCATTTCCGCATCGGAATGCGGAAATCGTTAATGCAAGTGCGTTAGGCGGATTTCCGCCGGAAATCGCGGAAATTCCGCCCGACTTTAACATTGATTTTCTCAAAAACTATGAAGTCTTTTTGAAAACTTTTTTTTTGCATCTTGTTCAGGAGATTCTGCTTAATAAACCCTGAAAATTTGGTGTTTCTAGGACTTACGGGGGCTTTGCTATTAACCGCTAAAGTCGGTGGATTTTTACTGTAATGTAAAATGCAGAAAATCCGCATCTGCCTATTTTCTGCATTTACATTACAGTAAAAATCCGCCGACTTTAGCGGTTAATAGCAAAGCCCCCGTAAGTCCTAGAAACACCAAATTTTCAGGGTTTATTAAGCAGAATCTCCTGAACAGGATGCAAAAAAAAGTTTTCAAAAAGACCTTATAGTTTTTGAGGAAATTGATGTTAAATTCGGGCGGAATTTCCGCGATTTCCGGCGGAAATTCCGCATTGGAATGCGGAAATTGGTAGCGGAAAGCGGAATCGGTATTTGGCAATGGCGGAATGCGGATTTACAGCGGAATCGGAAATTGGCATTTCCGACCATCCCTAATCAGAATCAAGCTTCCCAGGTGAGCGTACCGGAGCCCAACAAAAGCCTTCTCCTTGGGGGCCTATTAGTGCAGGGGAAGAACGGCTGTTGGCCAGAAAAAGGTCCTCTCTCTGTAATACTGGCTGTTTTCTCTTCGCCCCATCTACAAAAGTTCTCGGCGGGTGACAAGAAAGGCAATGTCCAAAGTCAGATTTTCAGTTGCTCCAAGCCCCTTTTGCAACTCTGCTGCTGATAGCGCTGATGTCCAGACTCTACTCTCAGTGGTATCTCAGTGGGTGGGAAAGTGATCAAAAGTCTCCGCGATAGGCTTGTACGCTTATAGGGTGGACTTGCCCTAACCAAAAGGCTGTCCAAGCATGAGGACAGTGCCCCGTGTGAGGATTGAACTCACGACCTTCAGATTATGAGACTGACGCGCTACCTACTGCGCTAACGAGGCAGTGCTTTTGCCACTGTGCCGCACACGCGCCAGGTAAGTTGGCTCATGGTTTGCTGTCTAGACAGAGCTGATGCCCCCCTCTGGCTCTCGAGCTCCTTTTTCCCCCAGATGCATTCAGCTCTTACCGAACGCCTCCCATATGGTCTAGCGGTCAGGATTCCTGGTTTTCACCCAGGCGGCCCGGGTTCGACTCCCGGTATGGGAACGTCCTGCCTTTTGGCTAAGGTGCGCTCATCAGAATTAGGGATGCTCATTCGGATTCCACGGAAATGCAATTTCCGAAATTCCGATCGGAAATTGCATTTCCGCATCGGAATGCGGAAATCGTTAATGCAAGTGCGTTAGGCGGATTTCCGCCGGAAATCGCGGAAATTCCGCCCGACTTTAACATTGATTTTCTCAAAAACTATGAAGTCTTTTTGAAAACTTTTTTTTTGCATCTTGTTCAGGAGATTCTGCTTAATAAACCCTGAAAATTTGGTGTTTCTAGGACTTACGGGGGCTTTGCTATTAACCGCTAAAGTCGGTGGATTTTTACTGCAATGTAAAATGCAGAAAATCCGCATCTGCCTATTTTCTGCATTTACATTACAGTAAAAATCCGCCGACTTTAGCGGTTAATAGCAAAGCCCCCGTAAGTCCTACAAACACCAAATTTTCAGGGTTTATTAAGCAGAATCTCCTGAACAGGATGCAAAAAAAAGTTTTCAAAAAGACCTTATAGTTTTTGAGAAAATTGATGTTAAAGTCGGGCGGAATTTCCGCGATTTCCGGCGGAAATTCTGCATTGGAATGCGGAAATTGGTAGCGGAAAGCGGAATCGGTATTTGGCAATGGCGGAATGCGGATTTACCGCGGAATCGGAAATTGGCATTTCCGACCATCCCTAATCAGAATCAAGCTTCCCAGGTGAGCGTACCGGAGCCCAACAAAAGCCTTCTCCTTGGGGGCCTATTAGTGCAGGGGAAGAACGGCTGTTGGCCAGAAAAAGGTCCTCTCTCTGTAATACTGGCTGTTTTCTCTTCGCCCCATCTACAAAAGTTCTCGGCGGGTGACAAGAAAGGCAATGTCCAAAGTCAGATTTTCAGTTGCTCCAAGCCCCTTTTGCAACTCTGCTGCTGATAGCGCTGATGTCTAGACTCTACTCTCAGTGGTATCTCAGTGGGTGGGAAAGTGATCAAAAGTCTCCGCGATAGGCTTGTACGCTTATAGGGTGGACTTGCCCTAACCAAAAGGCTGTCCAAGCATGAGGACAGTGCCCCGTGTGAGGATTGAACTCACGACCTTCAGATTATGAGACTGACGCGCTACCTACTGCGCTAACGAGGCAGTGCTTTTGCCACTGTGCCGCACACGCGCCAGGTAAGTTGGCTCATGGTTTGCTGTCTAGACAGAGCTGATGCCCCCCCTCTGGCTCTCGAGCTCCTTTTTCCCCCAGATGCATTCAGCTCTTACCGAACGCCTCCCATATGGTCAAGCGGTCAGGATTCCTGGTTTTCACCCAGGCGGCCCGGGTTCGACTCCCGGTATGGGAACGTCCTGCCTTTTGGCTAAGGTGCGCTCATCAGAATCAAGCTTCCCAGGTGAGCGTACCGGAGCCCAACAAAAGCCTTCTCCTTGGGGGCCTATTAGTGCAGGGGAAGAACGGCTGTTGGCCAGAAAAAGGTCCTCCCTCTGTAATACTGGCTGTTTTCTCTTCGCCCCATCTACAAAAGTTCTCGGCGGGTGACAAGAAAGGCAATGTCCAAAGTCAGATTTTCAGTTGCTCCAAGCCCCTTTTGCAACTCTGCTGCTGATAGCGCTGATGTCCAGACTCTACTCTCAGTGGTATCTCAGTGGGTGGGAAAGTGATCAAAAGTCTCCGCGATAGGCTTGTACGCTTATAGGGTGGACTTGCCCTAACCAAAAGGCTGTCCAAGCATGAGGACAGTGCCCCGTGTGAGGATTGAACTCACGACCTTCAGATTATGAGACTGACGCGCTACCTACTGCGCTAACGAGGCAGTGCTTTTGCCACTGTGCCGCACACGCGCCAGGTAAGTTGGCTCATGGTTTGCTGTCTAGACAGAGCTGATGCCCCCCTCTGGCTCTCGAGCTCCTTTTTCCCCCAGATGCATTCAGCTCTTACCGAACGCCTCCCATATGGTCTAGCGGTCAGGATTCCTGGTTTTCACCCAGGCGGCCCGGGTTCGACTCCCGGTATGGGAACGTCCTGCCTTTTGGCTAAGGTGCGCTCATCAGAATTAGGGATGCTCATTCGGATTCCACGGAAATGCAATTTCCGAAATTCCGATCGGAAATTGCATTTCCGCATCGGAATGCGGAAATCGTTAATGCAAGTGCGTTAGGCGGATTTCCGCCGGAAATCGCGGAAATTCCGCCCGACTTTAACATTGATTTTCTCAAAAACTATGAAGTCTTTTTGAAAACTTTTTTTTTGCATCTTGTTCAGGAGATTCTGCTTAATAAACCCTGAAAATTTGGTGTTTCTAGGACTTACGGGGGCTTTGCTATTAACCGCTAAAGTCGGTGGATTTTTACTGTAATGTAAAATGCAGAAAATCCGCATCTGCCTATTTTCTGCATTTACATTACAGTAAAAATCCGCCGACTTTAGCGGTTAATAGCAAAGCCCCCGTAAGTCCTACAAACACCAAATTTTCAGGGTTTATTAAGCAGAATCTCCTGAACAGGATGCAAAAAAAAGTTTTCAAAAAGACCTTATAGTTTTTGAGAAAATTGATGTTAAAGTCGGGCGGAATTTCCGCGATTTCCGGCGGAAATTCTGCATTGGAATGCGGAAATTGGTAGCGGAAAGCGGAATCGGTATTTGGCAATGGCGGAATGCGGATTTACCGCGGAATCGGAAATTGGCATTTCCGACCATCCCTAATCAGAATCAAGCTTCCCAGGTGAGCGTACCGGAGCCCAACAAAAGCCTTCTCCTTGGGGGCCTATTAGTGCAGGGGAAGAACGGCTGTTGGCCAGAAAAAGGTCCTCTCTCTGTAATACTGGCTGTTTTCTCTTCGCCCCATCTACAAAAGTTCTCGGCGGGTGACAAGAAAGGCAATGTCCAAAGTCAGATTTTCAGTTGCTCCAAGCCCCTTTTGCAACTCTGCTGCTGATAGCGCTGATGTCTAGACTCTACTCTCAGTGGTATCTCAGTGGGTGGGAAAGTGATCAAAAGTCTCCGCGATAGGCTTGTACGCTTATAGGGTGGACTTGCCCTAACCAAAAGGCTGTCCAAGCATGAGGACAGTGCCCCGTGTGAGGATTGAACTCACGACCTTCAGATTATGAGACTGACGCGCTACCTACTGCGCTAACGAGGCAGTGCTTTTGCCACTGTGCCGCACACGCGCCAGGTAAGTTGGCTCATGGTTTGCTGTCTAGACAGAGCTGATGCCCCCCCTCTGGCTCTCGAGCTCCTTTTTCCCCCAGATGCATTCAGCTCTTACCGAACGCCTCCCATATGGTCAAGCGGTCAGGATTCCTGGTTTTCACCCAGGCGGCCCGGGTTCGACTCCCGGTATGGGAACGTCCTGCCTTTTGGCTAAGGTGCGCTCATCAGAATCAAGCTTCCCAGGTGAGCGTACCGGAGCCCAACAAAAGCCTTCTCCTTGGGGGCCTATTAGTGCAGGGGAAGAACGGCTGTTGGCCAGAAAAAGGTCCTCCCTCTGTAATACTGGCTGTTTTCTCTTCGCCCCATCTACAAAAGTTCTCGGCGGGTGACAAGAAAGGCAATGTCCAAAGTCAGATTTTCAGTTGCTCCAAGCCCCTTTTGCAACTCTGCTGCTGATAGCGCTGATGTCCAGACTCTACTCTCAGTGGTATCTCAGTGGGTGGGAAAGTGATCAAAAGTCTCCGCGATAGGCTTGTACGCTTATAGGGTGGACTTGCCCTAACCAAAAGGCTGTCCAAGCATGAGGACAGTGCCCCGTGTGAGGATTGAACTCACGACCTTCAGATTATGAGACTGACGCGCTACCTACTGCGCTAACGAGGCAGTGCTTTTGCCACTGTGCCGCACACGCGCCAGGTAAGTTGGCTCATGGTTTGCTGTCTAGACAGAGCTGATGCCCCCCTCTGGCTCTCGAGCTCCTTTTTCCCCCAGATGCATTCAGCTCTTACCGAACGCCTCCCATATGGTCTAGCGGTCAGGATTCCTGGTTTTCACCCAGGCGGCCCGGGTTCGACTCCCGGTATGGGAACGTCCTGCCTTTTGGCTAAGGTGCGCTCATCAGAATTAGGGATGCTCATTCGGATTCCACGGAAATGCAATTTCCGAAATTCCGATCGGAAATTGCATTTCCGCATCGGAATGCGGAAATCGTTAATGCAAGTGCGTTAGGCGGATTTCCGCCGGAAATCGCGGAAATTCCGCCCGACTTTAACATTGATTTTCTCAAAAACTATGAAGTCTTTTTGAAAACTTTTTTTTTGCATCTTGTTCAGGAGATTCTGCTTAATAAACCCTGAAAATTTGGTGTTTCTAGGACTTACGGGGGCTTTGCTATTAACCGCTAAAGTCGGTGGATTTTTACTGTAATGTAAAATGCAGAAAATCCGCATCTGCCTATTTTCTGCATTTACATTACAGTAAAAATCCGCCGACTTTAGCGGTTAATAGCAAAGCCCCCGTAAGTCCTACAAACACCAAATTTTCAGGGTTTATTAAGCAGAATCTCCTGAACAGGATGCAAAAAAAAGTTTTCAAAAAGACCTTATAGTTTTTGAGAAAATTGATGTTAAAGTCGGGCGGAATTTCCGCGATTTCCGGCGGAAATTCTGCATTGGAATGCGGAAATTGGTAGCGGAAAGCGGAATCGGTATTTGGCAATGGCGGAATGCGGATTTACCGCGGAATCGGAAATTGGCATTTCCGACCATCCCTAATCAGAATCAAGCTTCCCAGGTGAGCGTACCGGAGCCCAACAAAAGCCTTCTCCTTGGGGGCCTATTAGTGCAGGGGAAGAACGGCTGTTGGCCAGAAAAAGGTCCTCTCTCTGTAATACTGGCTGTTTTCTCTTCGCCCCATCTACAAAAGTTCTCGGCGGGTGACAAGAAAGGCAATGTCCAAAGTCAGATTTTCAGTTGCTCCAAGCCCCTTTTGCAACTCTGCTGCTGATAGCGCTGATGTCTAGACTCTACTCTCAGTGGTATCTCAGTGGGTGGGAAAGTGATCAAAAGTCTCCGCGATAGGCTTGTACGCTTATAGGGTGGACTTGCCCTAACCAAAAGGCTGTCCAAGCATGAGGACAGTGCCCCGTGTGAGGATTGAACTCACGACCTTCAGATTATGAGACTGACGCGCTACCTACTGCGCTAACGAGGCAGTGCTTTTGCCACTGTGCCGCACACGCGCCAGGTAAGTTGGCTCATGGTTTGCTGTCTAGACAGAGCTGATGCCCCCCCTCTGGCTCTCGAGCTCCTTTTTCCCCCAGATGCATTCAGCTCTTACCGAACGCCTCCCATATGGTCAAGCGGTCAGGATTCCTGGTTTTCACCCAGGCGGCCCGGGTTCGACTCCCGGTATGGGAACGTCCTGCCTTTTGGCTAAGGTGCGCTCATCAGAATCAAGCTTCCCAGGTGAGCGTACCGGAGCCCAACAAAAGCCTTCTCCTTGGGGGCCTATTAGTGCAGGGGAAGAACGGCTGTTGGCCAGAAAAAGGTCCTCCCTCTGTAATACTGGCTGTTTTCTCTTCGCCCCATCTACAAAAGTTCTCGGCGGGTGACAAGAAAGGCAATGTCCAAAGTCAGATTTTCAGTTGCTCCAAGCCCCTTTTGCAACTCTGCTGCTGATAGCGCTGATGTCCAGACTCTACTCTCAGTGGTATCTCAGTGGGTGGGAAAGTGATCAAAAGTCTCCGCGATAGGCTTGTACGCTTATAGGGTGGACTTGCCCTAACCAAAAGGCTGTCCAAGCATGAGGACAGTGCCCCGTGTGAGGATTGAACTCACGACCTTCAGATTATGAGACTGACGCGCTACCTACTGCGCTAACGAGGCAGTGCTTTTGCCACTGTGCCGCACACGCGCCAGGTAAGTTGGCTCATGGTTTGCTGTCTAGACAGAGCTGATGCCCCCCTCTGGCTCTCGAGCTCCTTTTTCCCCCAGATGCATTCAGCTCTTACCGAACGCCTCCCATATGGTCTAGCGGTCAGGATTCCTGGTTTTCACCCAGGCGGCCCGGGTTCGACTCCCGGTATGGGAACGTCCTGCCTTTTGGCTAAGGTGCGCTCATCAGAATTAGGGATGCTCATTCGGATTCCACGGAAATGCAATTTCCGAAATTCCGATCGGAAATTGCATTTCCGCATCGGAATGCGGAAATCGTTAATGCAAGTGCGTTAGGCGGATTTCCGCCGGAAATCGCGGAAATTCCGCCCGACTTTAACATTGATTTTCTCAAAAACTATGAAGTCTTTTTGAAAACTTTTTTTTTGCATCTTGTTCAGGAGATTCTGCTTAATAAACCCTGAAAATTTGGTGTTTCTAGGACTTACGGGGGCTTTGCTATTAACCGCTAAAGTCGGTGGATTTTTACTGTAATGTAAAATGCAGAAAATCCGCATCTGCCTATTTTCTGCATTTACATTACAGTAAAAATCCGCCGACTTTAGCGGTTAATAGCAAAGCCCCCGTAAGTAGGGATGCTCATTCGGATTCCACGGAAATGCAATTTCCGAAATTCCGATCGGAAATTGCATTTCCGCATCGGAATGCGGAAATCGTTAATGCAAGTGCGTTAGGCGGATTTCCGCCGGAAATCGCGGAAATTCCGCCCGACTTTAACATTGATTTTCTCAAAAACTATGAAGTCTTTTTGAAAACTTTTTTTTTGCATCTTGTTCAGGAGATTCTGCTTAATAAACCCTGAAAATTTGGTGTTTCTAGGACTTACGGGGGCTTTGCTATTAACCGCTAAAGTCGGTGGATTTTTACTGTAATGTAAAATGCAGAAAATCCGCATCTGCCTATTTTCTGCATTTACATTACAGTAAAAATCCGCCGACTTTAGCGGTTAATAGCAAAGCCCCCGTAAGTCCTAGAAACACCAAATTTTCAGGGTTTATTAAGCAGAATCTCCTGAACAGGATGCAAAAAAAAGTTTTCAAAAAGACCTTATAGTTTTTGAGAAAATTGATGTTAAAGTCGGGCGGAATTTCCGCGATTTCCGGCGGAAATTCTGCATTGGAATGCGGAAATTGGTAGCGGAAAGCGGAATCGGTATTTGGCAATGGCGGAATGCGGATTTACCGCGGAATCGGAAATTGGCATTTCCGACCATCCCTAATCAGAATCAAGCTTCCCAGGTGAGCGTACCGGAGCCCAACAAAAGCCTTCTCCTTGGGGGCCTATTAGTGCAGGGGAAGAACGGCTGTTGGCCAGAAAAAGGTCCTCTCTCTGTAAT
The DNA here is from genome assembly GCF_040937935.1 of Hyperolius riggenbachi. Taxonomy (NCBI): domain Eukaryota; kingdom Metazoa; phylum Chordata; class Amphibia; order Anura; family Hyperoliidae; genus Hyperolius; species Hyperolius riggenbachi. The sequence continues at coordinate 77,291,979 of NC_090648.1, forward strand.
ACTGGCTGTTTTCTCTTCGCCCCATCTACAAAAGTTCTCGGCGGGTGACAAGAAAGGCAATGTCCAAAGTCAGATTTTCAGTTGCTCCAAGCCCCTTTTGCAACTCTGCTGCTGATAGCGCTGATGTCCAGACTCTACTCTCAGTGGTATCTCAGTGGGTGGGAAAGTGATCAAAAGTCTCCGCGATAGGCTTGTACGCTTATAGGGTGGACTTGCCCTAACCAAAAGGCTGTCCAAGCATGAGGACAGTGCCCCGTGTGAGGATTGAACTCACGACCTTCAGATTATGAGACTGACGCGCTACCTACTGCGCTAACGAGGCAGTGCTTTTGCCACTGTGCCGCACACGCGCCAGGTAAGTTGGCTCATGGTTTGCTGTCTAGACAGAGCTGATGCCCCCCCTCTGGCTCTCGAGCTCCTTTTTCCCCCAGATGCATTCAGCTCTTACCGAACGCCTCCCATATGGTCAAGCGGTCAGGATTCCTGGTTTTCACCCAGGCGGCCCGGGTTCGACTCCCGGTATGGGAACGTCCTGCCTTTTGGCTAAGGTGCGCTCATCAGAATCAAGCTTCCCAGGTGAGCGTACCGGAGCCCAACAAAAGCCTTCTCCTTGGGGGCCTATTAGTGCAGGGGAAGAACGGCTGTTGGCCAGAAAAAGGTCCTCCCTCTGTAATACTGGCTGTTTTCTCTTCGCCCCATCTACAAAAGTTCTCGGCGGGTGACAAGAAAGGCAATGTCCAAAGTCAGATTTTCAGTTGCTCCAAGCCCCTTTTGCAACTCTGCTGCTGATAGCGCTGATGTCCAGACTCTACTCTCAGTGGTATCTCAGTGGGTGGGAAAGTGATCAAAAGTCTCCGCGATAGGCTTGTACGCTTATAGGGTGGACTTGCCCTAACCAAAAGGCTGTCCAAGCATGAGGACAGTGCCCCGTGTGAGGATTGAACTCACGACCTTCAGATTATGAGACTGACGCGCTACCTACTGCGCTAACGAGGCAGTGCTTTTGCCACTGTGCCGCACACGCGCCAGGTAAGTTGGCTCATGGTTTGCTGTCTAGACAGAGCTGATGCCCCCCTCTGGCTCTCGAGCTCCTTTTTCCCCCAGATGCATTCAGCTCTTACCGAACGCCTCCCATATGGTCTAGCGGTCAGGATTCCTGGTTTTCACCCAGGCGGCCCGGGTTCGACTCCCGGTATGGGAACGTCCTGCCTTTTGGCTAAGGTGCGCTCATCAGAATTAGGGATGCTCATTCGGATTCCACGGAAATGCAATTTCCGAAATTCCGATCGGAAATTGCATTTCCGCATCGGAATGCGGAAATCGTTAATGCAAGTGCGTTAGGCGGATTTCCGCCGGAAATCGCGGAAATTCCGCCCGACTTTAACATTGATTTTCTCAAAAACTATGAAGTCTTTTTGAAAACTTTTTTTTTGCATCTTGTTCAGGAGATTCTGCTTAATAAACCCTGAAAATTTGGTGTTTCTAGGACTTACGGGGGCTTTGCTATTAACCGCTAAAGTCGGTGGATTTTTACTGTAATGTAAAATGCAGAAAATCCGCATCTGCCTATTTTCTGCATTTACATTACAGTAAAAATCCGCCGACTTTAGCGGTTAATAGCAAAGCCCCCGTAAGTCCTAGAAACACCAAATTTTCAGGGTTTATTAAGCAGAATCTCCTGAACAGGATGCAAAAAAAAGTTTTCAAAAAGACCTTATAGTTTTTGAGAAAATTGATGTTAAAGTCGGGCGGAATTTCCGCGATTTCCGGCGGAAATTCTGCATTGGAATGCGGAAATTGGTAGCGGAAAGCGGAATCGGTATTTGGCAATGGCGGAATGCGGATTTACCGCGGAATCGGAAATTGGCATTTCCGACCATCCCTAATCAGAATCAAGCTTCCCAGGTGAGCGTACCGGAGCCCAACAAAAGCCTTCTCCTTGGGGGCCTATTAGTGCAGGGGAAGAACGGCTGTTGGCCAGAAAAAGGTCCTCTCTCTGTAATACTGGCTGTTTTCTCTTCGCCCCATCTACAAAAGTTCTCGGCGGGTGACAAGAAAGGCAATGTCCAAAGTCAGATTTTCAGTTGCTCCAAGCCCCTTTTGCAACTCTGCTGCTGATAGCGCTGATGTCCAGACTCTACTCTCAGTGGTATCTCAGTGGGTGGGAAAGTGATCAAAAGTCTCCGCGATAGGCTTGTACGCTTATAGGGTGGACTTGCCCTAACCAAAAGGCTGTCCAAGCATGAGGACAGTGCCCCGTGTGAGGATTGAACTCACGACCTTCAGATTATGAGACTGACGCGCTACCTACTGCGCTAACGAGGCAGTGCTTTTGCCACTGTGCCGCACACGCGCCAGGTAAGTTGGCTCATGGTTTGCTGTCTAGACAGAGCTGATGCCCCCCCTCTGGCTCTCGAGCTCCTTTTTCCCCCAGATGCATTCAGCTCTTACCGAACGCCTCCCATATGGTCAAGCGGTCAGGATTCCTGGTTTTCACCCAGGCGGCCCGGGTTCGACTCCCGGTATGGGAACGTCCTGCCTTTTGGCTAAGGTGCGCTCATCAGAATCAAGCTTCCCAGGTGAGCGTACCGGAGCCCAACAAAAGCCTTCTCCTTGGGGGCCTATTAGTGCAGGGGAAGAACGGCTGTTGGCCAGAAAAAGGTCCTCCCTCTGTAATACTGGCTGTTTTCTCTTCGCCCCATCTACAAAAGTTCTCGGCGGGTGACAAGAAAGGCAATGTCCAAAGTCAGATTTTCAGTTGCTCCAAGCCCCTTTTGCAACTCTGCTGCTGATAGCGCTGATGTCCAGACTCTACTCTCAGTGGTATCTCAGTGGGTGGGAAAGTGATCAAAAGTCTCCGCGATAGGCTTGTACGCTTATAGGGTGGACTTGCCCTAACCAAAAGGCTGTCCAAGCATGAGGACAGTGCCCCGTGTGAGGATTGAACTCACGACCTTCAGATTATGAGACTGACGCGCTACCTACTGCGCTAACGAGGCAGTGCTTTTGCCACTGTGCCGCACACGCGCCAGGTAAGTTGGCTCATGGTTTGCTGTCTAGACAGAGCTGATGCCCCCCTCTGGCTCTCGAGCTCCTTTTTCCCCCAGATGCATTCAGCTCTTACCGAACGCCTCCCATATGGTCTAGCGGTCAGGATTCCTGGTTTTCACCCAGGCGGCCCGGGTTCGACTCCCGGTATGGGAACGTCCTGCCTTTTGGCTAAGGTGCGCTCATCAGAATTAGGGATGCTCATTCGGATTCCACGGAAATGCAATTTCCGAAATTCCGATCGGAAATTGCATTTCCGCATCGGAATGCGGAAATCGTTAATGCAAGTGCGTTAGGCGGATTTCCGCCGGAAATCGCGGAAATTCCGCCCGACTTTAACATTGATTTTCTCAAAAACTATGAAGTCTTTTTGAAAACTTTTTTTTTGCATCTTGTTCAGGAGATTCTGCTTAATAAACCCTGAAAATTTGGTGTTTCTAGGACTTACGGGGGCTTTGCTATTAACCGCTAAAGTCGGTGGATTTTTACTGTAATGTAAAATGCAGAAAATCCGCATCTGCCTATTTTCTGCATTTACATTACAGTAAAAATCCGCCGACTTTAGCGGTTAATAGCAAAGCCCCCGTAAGTCCTAGAAACACCAAATTTTCAGGGTTTATTAAGCAGAATCTCCTGAACAGGATGCAAAAAAAAGTTTTCAAAAAGACCTTATAGTTTTTGAGAAAATTGATGTTAAAGTCGGGCGGAATTTCCGCGATTTCCGGCGGAAATTCCGCATTGGAATGCGGAAATTGGTAGCGGAAAGCGGAATCGGTATTTGGCAATGGCGGAATGCGGATTTACCGCGGAATCGGAAATTGGCATTTCCGACCATCCCTAATCAGAATCAAGCTTCCCAGGTGAGCGTACCGGAGCCCAACAAAAGCCTTCTCCTTGGGGGCCTATTAGTGCAGGGGAAGAACGGCTGTTGGCCAGAAAAAGGTCCTCTCTCTGTAATACTGGCTGTTTTCTCTTCGCCCCATCTACAAAAGTTCTCGGCGGGTGACAAGAAAGGCAATGTCCAAAGTCAGATTTTCAGTTGCTCCAAGCCCCTTTTGCAACTCTGCTGCTGATAGCGCTGATGTCCAGACTCTACTCTCAGTGGTATCTCAGTGGGTGGGAAAGTGATCAAAAGTCTCCGCGATAGGCTTGTACGCTTATAGGGTGGACTTGCCCTAACCAAAAGGCTGTCCAAGCATGAGGACAGTGCCCCGTGTGAGGATTGAACTCACGACCTTCAGATTATGAGACTGACGCGCTACCTACTGCGCTAACGAGGCAGTGCTTTTGCCACTGTGCCGCACACGCGCCAGGTAAGTTGGCTCATGGTTTGCTGTCTAGACAGAGCTGATGCCCCCCTCTGGCTCTCGAGCTCCTTTTTCCCCCAGATGCATTCTGCTCTTACCGAACGCCTCCCATATGGTCTAGCGGTCAGGATTCCTGGTTTTCACCCAGGCGGCCCGGGTTCGACTCCCGGTACGGGAACGTCCTGCCTTTTGGCTAAGGTGCGCTCATCAGAATCAAGCTTCCCAGGTGAGCGTACCGGAGCCCAACAAAAGCCTTCTCCTTGGGGGCCTATTAGTGCAGGGGAAGAACGGCTGTTGGCCAGAAAAAGGTCCTCCCTCTGTAATACTGGCTGTTTTCTCTTCGCCCCATCTACAAAAGTTCTCGGCGGGTGACAAGAAAGGCAATGTCCAAAGTCAGATTTTCAGTTGCTCCAAGCCCCTTTTGCAACTCTGCTGCTGATAGCGCTGATGTCCAGACTCTACTCTCAGTGGTATCTCAGTGGGTGGGAAAGTGATCAAAAGTCTCCGCGATAGGCTTGTACGCTTATAGGGTGGACTTGCCCTAACCAAAAGGCTGTCCAAGCATGAGGACAGTGCCCCGTGTGAGGATTGAACTCACGACCTTCAGATTATGAGACTGACGCGCTACCTACTGCGCTACCGAGGCAGTGCTTTTGCCACTGTGCCGCACATGCGCCGCACATGCGCCAGGTAAGTTGGCTCATGGTTTGCTGTCTAGACAGAGCTGATGCCCCCCTCTGGCTCTCGAGCTCCTTTTTCCCCCAGATGCATTCAGCTCTTACCGAACGCCTCCCATATGGTCTAGCGGTCAGGATTCCTGGTTTTCACCCAGGCGGCCCGGGTTCGACTCCCGGTATGGGAACGTCCTGCCTTTTGGCTAAGGTGCGCTCATCAGAATCAAGCTTCCCAGGTGAGCGTACCGGAGCCCAACAAAAGCCTTCTCCTTGGGGGCCTATTAGTGCAGGGGAAGAACGGCTGTTGGCCAGAAAAAGGTCCTCTCTCTGTAATACTGGCTGTTTTCTCTTCGCCCCATCTACAAAAGTTCTCGGCGGGTGACAAGAAAGGCAATGTCCAAAGTCAGATTTTCAGTTGCTCCAAGCCCCTTTTGCAACTCTGCTGCTGATAGCGCTGATGTCCAGACTCTACTCTCAGTGGTATCTCAGTGGGTGGGAAAGTGATCAAAAGTCTCCGCGATAGGCTTGTACGCTTATAGGGTGGACTTGCCCTAACCAAAAGGCTGTCCAAGCATGAGGACAGTGCCCCGTGTGAGGATTGAACTCACGACCTTCAGATTATGAGACTGACACGCTACCTACTGCGCTAACGAGGCAGTGCTTTTGCCACTGTGCCGCACACGCGCCAGGTAAGTTGGCTCATGGTTTGCTGTCTAGACAGAGCTGATGCCCCCCCTCTGGCTCTCGAGCTCCTTTTCCCCCCAGATGCATTCAGCTCTTACCAAACGCCTCCCATATGGTCAAGCGGTCAGGATTCCTGGTTTTCACCCAGGCGGCCCGGGTTCGACTCCCGGTATGGGAACGTCCTGCCTTTTGGCTAAGGTGCGCTCATCAGAATCAAGCTTCCCAGGTGAGCGTACCGGAGCCCAACAAAAGCCTTCTCCTTGGGGGCCTATTAGTGCAGGGGAAGAACGGCTGTTGGCCAGAAAAAGGTCCTCCCTCTGTAATACTGGCTGTTTTCTCTTCGCCCCATCTACAAAAGTTCTCGGCGGGTGACAAGAAAGGCAATGTCCAAAGTCAGATTTTCAGTTGCTCCAAGCCCCTTTTGCAACTCTGCTGCTGATAGCGCTGATGTCCAGACTCTACTCTCAGTGGTATCTCAGTGGGTGGGAAAGTGATCAAAAGTCTCCGCGATAGGCTTGTACGCTTATAGGGTGGACTTGCCCTAACCAAAAGGCTGTCCAAGCATGAGGACAGTGCCCCGTGTGAGGATTGAACTCACGACCTTCAGATTATGAGACTGACGCGCTACCTACTGCGCTAACGAGGCAGTGCTTTTGCCACTGTGCCGCACACGCGCCAGGTAAGTTGGCTCATGGTTTGCTGTCTAGACAGAGCTGATGCCCCCCTCTGGCTCTCGAGCTCCTTTTTCCCCCAGATGCATTCAGCTCTTACCGAACGCCTCCCATATGGTCAAGCAGTCAGGATTCCTGGTTTTCACCCAGGCCGCCCGGGTTCGACTCCCGGTATGGGAACGTCCTGCCTTTTGGCTAAGGTGCGCTCATCAGAATCAAGCTTCCCAGGTGAGCGTACCGGAGCCCAACAAAAGCCTTCTCCTTGGGGGCCTATTAGTGCAGGGGAAGAACGGCTGTTGGCCAGAAAAAGGTCCTCCCTCTGTAATACTGGCTGTTTTCTCTTCGCCCCATCTACAAAAGTTCTCGGCGGGTGACAAGAAAGGCAATGTCCAAAGTCAGATTTTCAGTTGCTCCAAGCCCCTTTTGCAACTCTGCTGCTGATAGCGCTGATGTCCAGACTCTACTCTCAGTGGTATCTCAGTGGGTGGGAAAGTGATCAAAAGTCTCCGCGATAGGCTTGTACGCTTATAGGGTGGACTTGCCCTAACCAAAAGGCTGTCCAAGCATGAGGACAGTGCCCCGTGTGAGGATTGAACTCACGACCTTCAGATTATGAGACTGACACGCTACCTACTGCGCTAACGAGGCAGTGCTTTTGCCACTGTGCCGCACACGCGCCAGGTAAGTTGGCTCATGGTTTGCTGTCTAGACAGAGCTGATGCCCCCCCTCTGGCTCTCGAGCTCCTTTTTCCCCCAGATGCATTCAGCTCTTACCGAACGCCTCCCATATGGTCAAGCGGTCAGGATTCCTGGTTTTCACCCAGGCGGCCCGGGTTCGACTCCCGGTATGGGAACGTCCTGCCTTTTGGCTAAGGTGCGCTCATCAGAATCAAGCTTCCCAGGTGAGCGTACCGGAGCCCAACAAAAGCCTTCTCCTTGGGGGCCTATTAGTGCAGGGGAAGAACGGCTGTTGGCCAGAAAAAGGTCCTCCCTCTGTAATACTGGCTGTTTTCTCTTCGCCCCATCTACAAAAGTTCTCGGCGGGTGACAAGAAAGGCAATGTCCAAAGTCAGATTTTCAGTTGCTCCAAGCCCCTTTTGCAACTCTGCTGCTGATAGCGCTGATGTCCAGACTCTACTCTCAGTGGTATCTCAGTGGGTGGGAAAGTGATCAAAAGTCTCCGCGATAGGCTTGTACGCTTATAGGGTGGACTTGCCCTAACCAAAAGGCTGTCCAAGCATGAGGACAGTGCCCCGTGTGAGGATTGAACTCACGACCTTCAGATTATGAGACTGACGCGCTACCTACTGCGCTAACGAGGCAGTGCTTTTGCCACTGTGCCGCACACGCGCCAGGTAAGTTGTCTCATGGTTTGCTGTCTAGACAGAGCTGATGCCCCCCTCTGGCTCTCGAGCTCCTTTTTCCCCCAGATGCATTCAGCTCTTACCGAATGCCTCCCATATGGTCTAGCAGTCAGGATTCCTGGTTTTCACCCAGGCGGCCCGGGTTCGACTCCCGGTACGGGAACGTCCTGCCTTTTGGCTAAGGTGCGCTCATCAGAATCAAGCTTCCCAGGTGAGCGTACCGGAGCCCAACAAAAGCCTTCTCCTTGGGGGCCTATTAGTGCAGGGGAAGAACGGCTGTTGGCCAGAAAAAGGTCCTCCCTCTGTAATACTGGCTGTTTTCTCTTCGCCCCATCTACAAAAGTTCTCGGCGGGTGACAAGAAAGGCAATGTCCAAAGTCAGATTTTCAGTTGCTCCAAGCCCCTTTTGCAACTCTGCTGCTGATAGCGCTGATGTCCAGACTCTACTCTCAGTGGTATCTCAGTGGGTGGGAAAGTGATCAAAAGTCTCCGCGATAGGCTTGTACGCTTATAGGGTGGACTTGCCCTAACCAAAAGGCTGTCCAAGCATGAGGACAGTGCCCCGTGTGAGGATTGAACTCACGACCTTCAGATTATAAGACTGACGCGCTACCTACTGCGCTAACGATGCAGTGCTTTTGCCACTGTGCCGCACATGCGCCAGGTAAGTTGGCTCATGGTTTGCTGTCTAGACAGAGCTGATGCCCCCCTCTGGCTCTCGAGCTCCTTTTTCCCCCAGATGTATTCAGCTCTTACCGAACGCCTCCCATATGGTCTAGCGGTCAGGATTCCTGGTTTTCACCCAGGTGGCCCGGGTTCGACTCCCGGTACGGGAATGTCCTGCCTTTTGGCTAAGGTGCGCTCATCAGAATCAAGCTTCCCAGGTGAGCGTACCGGAGCCCAACAAAAGCCTTCTCCTTGGGGGCCTATTAGTGCAGGGGAAGAACGGCTGTTGGCCAGAAAAAGGTCCTCTCTCTGTAATACTGGCTGTTTTCTCTTCGCCCCATCTACAAAAGTTCTCGGCGGGTGACAAGAAAGGCAATGTCCAAAGTCAGATTTTCAGTTGCTCCAAGCCCCTTTTGCAACTCTGCTGCTGATAGCGCTGATGTCCAGACTCTACTCTCAGTGGTATCTCAGTGGGTGGGAAAGTGATCAAAAGTCTCCGCGATAGGCTTGTACGCTTATAGGGTGGACTTGCCCTAACCAAAAGGCTGTCCAAGCATGAGGACAGTGCCCCGTGTGAGGATTGAACTCACGACCTTCAGATTATGAGACTGACACACTACCTACTGCGCTAACGAGGCAGTGCTTTTGCCACTGTGCCGCACACGCGCCAGGTAAGTTGGCTCATGGTTTGCTGTCTAGACAGAGCTGATGCCCCCCTCTGGCTCTCGAGCTCCTTTTTCCCCCAGATGCATTCAGCTCTTACCGAACGCCTCCCATATGGTCAAGCAGTCAGGATTCCTGGTTTTCACCCAGGCCGCCCGGGTTCGACTCCCGGTATGGGAACGTCCTGCCTTTTGGCTAAGGTGCGCTCATCAGAATCAAGCTTCCCAGGTGAGCGTACCGGAGCCCAACAAAAGCCTTCTCCTTGGGGGCCTATTAGTGCAGGGGAAGAACGGCTGTTGGCCAGAAAAAGGTCCTCCCTCTGTAATACTGGCTGTTTTCTCTTCGCCCCATCTACAAAAGTTCTCGGCGGGTGACAAGAAAGGCAATGTCCAAAGTCAGATTTTCAGTTGCTCCAAGCCCCTTTTGCAACTCTGCTGCTGATAGCGCTGATGTCCAGACTCTACTCTCAGTGGTATCTCAGTGGGTGGGAAAGTGATCAAAAGTCTCCGCGATAGGCTTGTACGCTTATAGGGTGGACTTGCCCTAACCAAAAGGCTGTCCAAGCATGAGGACAGTGCCCCGTGTGAGGATTGAACTCACGACCTTCAGATTATGAGACTGACACGCTACCTACTGCGCTAACGAGGCAGTGCTTTTGCCACTGTGCCGCACACGCGCCAGGTAAGTTGGCTCATGGTTTGCTGTCTAGACAGAGCTGATGCCCCCCCTCTGGCTCTCGAGCTCCTTTTTCCCCCAGATGCATTCAGCTCTTACCGAACGCCTCCCATATGGTCAAGCGGTCAGGATTCCTGGTTTTCACCCAGGCGGCCCGGGTTCGACTCCCGGTATGGGAACGTCCTGCCTTTTGGCTAAGGTGCGCTCATCAGAATCAAGCTTCCCAGGTGAGCGTACCGGAGCCCAACAAAAGCCTTCTCCTTGGGGGCCTATTAGTGCAGGGGAAGAACGGCTGTTGGCCAGAAAAAGGTCCTCCCTCTGTAATACTGGCTGTTTTCTCTTCGCCCCATCTACAAAAGTTCTCGGCGGGTGACAAGAAAGGCAATGTCCAAAGTCAGATTTTCAGTTGCTCCAAGCCCCTTTTGCAACTCTGCTGCTGATAGCGCTGATGTCCAGACTCTACTCTCAGTGGTATCTCAGTGGGTGGGAAAGTGATCAAAAGTCTCCGCGATAGGCTTGTACGCTTATAGGGTGGACTTGCCCTAACCAAAAGGCTGTCCAAGCATGAGGACAGTGCCCCGTGTGAGGATTGAACTCACGACCTTCAGATTATGAGACTGACGCGCTACCTACTGCGCTAACGAGGCAGTGCTTTTGCCACTGTGCCGCACACGCGCCAGGTAAGTTGTCTCATGGTTTGCTGTCTAGACAGAGCTGATGCCCCCCTCTGGCTCTCGAGCTCCTTTTTCCCCCAGATGCATTCAGCTCTTACCGAACGCCTCCCATATGGTCTAGCAGTCAGGATTCCTGGTTTTCACCCAGGCGGCCCGGGTTCGACTCCCGGTACGGGAACGTCCTGCCTTTTGGCTAAGGTGCGCTCATCAGAATCAAGCTTCCCAGGTGAGCGTACCGGAGCCCAACAAAAGCCTTCTCCTTGGGGGCCTATTAGTGCAGGGGAAGAACGGCTGTTGGCCAGAAAAAGGTCCTCCCTCTGTAATACTGGCTGTTTTCTCTTCGCCCCATCTACAAAAGTTCTCGGCGGGTGACAAGAAAGGCAATGTCCAAAGTCAGATTTTCAGTTGCTCCAAGCCCCTTTTGCAACTCTGCTGCTGATAGCGCTGATGTCCAGACTCTACTCTCAGTGGTATCTCAGTGGGTGGGAAAGTGATCAAAAGTCTCCGCGATAGGCTTGTACGCTTATAGGGTGGACTTGCCCTAACCAAAAGGCTGTCCAAGCATGAGGACAGTGCCCCGTGTGAGGATTGAACTCACGACCTTCAGATTACAAGACTGACGCGCTACCTACTGCGCTAACGAGGCAGTGCTTTTGCCACTGTGCCGCACATGCGCCAGGTAAGTTGGCTCATGGTTTGCTGTCTAGACAGAGCTGATGCCCCCCTCTGGCTCTCGAGCTCCTTTTTCCCCCAGATGCATTCAGCTCTTACCGAACGCCTCCCATATGGTCTAGCGGTCAGGATTCCTGGTTTTCACCCAGGTGGCCTGGGTTCGACTCCCGGTACGGGAATGTCCTGCCTTTTGGCTAAGGTGCGCTCATCAGAATCAAGCTTCCCAGGTGAGCGTACCGGAGCCCAACAAAAGCCTTCTCCTTGGGGGCCTATTAGTGCAGGGGAAGAACGGCTGTTGGCCAGAAAAAGGTCCTCTCTCTGTAATACTGGCTGTTTTCTCTTCGCCCCATCTACAAAAGTTCTCGGCGGGTGACAAGAAAGGCAATGTCCAAAGTCAGATTTTCAGTTGCTCCAAGCCCCTTTTGCAACTCTGCTGCTGATAGCGCTGATGTCCAGACTCTACTCTCAGTGGTATCTCAGTGGGTGGGAAAGTGATCAAAAGTCTCCGCGATAGGCTTGTACGCTTATAGGGTGGACTTGCCCTAACCAAAAGGCTGTCCTAGCATGAGGACAGTGCCCCGTGTGAGGATTGAACTCACGACCTTCAGATTATGAGACTGACACGCTACCTACTGCGCTAACGAGGCAGTGCTTTTGCCACTGTGCCGCACACGCGCCAGGTAAGTTGGCTCATGGTTTGCTGTCTAGACAGAGCTGATGCCCCCCTCTGGCTCTCGAGCTCCTTTTTCCCCCAGATGCATTCAGCTCTTACCGAACGCCTCCCATATGGTCAAGCGGTCAGGATTCCTGGTTTTCACCCAGGCGGCCCGGGTTCGACTCCCGGTATGGGAACGTCCTGCCTTTTGGCTAAGGTGCGCTCATCAGAATCAAGCTTCCCAGGTGAGCGTACCGGAGCCCAACAAAAGCCTTCTCCTTGGGGGCCTATTAGTGCAGGGGAAGAACGGCTGTTGGCCAGAAAAAGGTCCTCCCTCTGTAATACTGGCTGTTTTCTCTTCGCCCCATCTACAAAAGTTCTCGGCGGGTGACAAGAAAGGCAATGTCCAAAGTCAGATTTTCAGTTGCTCCAAGCCCCTTTTGCAACTCTGCTGCTGATAGCGCTGATGTCCAGACTCTACTCTCAGTGGTATCTCAGTGGGTGGGAAAGTGATCAAAAGTCTCCGCGATAGGCTTGTACGCTTATAGGGTGGACTTGCCCTAACCAAAAGGCTGTCCAAGCATGAGGACAGTGCCCCGTGTGAGGATTTAACTCACGACCTTCAGATTATGAGACTGACACGCTACCTACTGCGCTAACGAGGCAGTGCTTTTGCCACTGTGCCGCACACGCGCCAGGTAAGTTGGCTCATGGTTTGCTGTCTAGACAGAGCTGATGCCCCCCTCTGGCTCTCGAGCTCCTTTTTCCCCCAGATGCATTCAGCTCTTACCGAACGCCTCCCATATGGTCTAGCGGTCAGGATTCCTGGTTTTCACCCAGGCGGCCCGGGTTCGACTCCCGGTATGGGAACGTCCTGCCTTTTGGCTAAGGTGCGCTCATCAGAATTAGGGATGCTCATTCGGATTCCACGGAAATGCAATTTCCGAAATTCCGATCGGAAATTGCATTTCCGCATCGGAATGCGGAAATCGTTAATGCAAGTGCGTTAGGCGGATTTCCGCCGGAAATCGCGGAAATTCCGCCCGACTTTAACATTGATTTTCTCAAAAACTATGAAGTCTTTTTGAAAACTTTTTTTTTGCATCTTGTTCAGGAGATTCTGCTTAATAAACCCTGAAAATTTGGTGTTTCTAGGACTTACGGGGGCTTTGCTATTAACCGCTAAAGTCGGTGGATTTTTACTGTAATGTAAAATGCAGAAAATCCGCATCTGCCTATTTTCTGCATTTACATTACAGTAAAAATACGCCGAATTTAGCGGTTAATAGCAAAGCCCCCGTAAGTCCTAGAAACACCAAATTTTCAGGGTTTATTAAGCAGAATCTCCTGAACAGGATGCAAAAAAAAGTTTTCAAAAAGACCTTATAGTTTTTGAGAAAATTGATGTTAAAGTCGGGCGGAATTTCCGCGATTTCCGGCGGAAATTCCGCATTGGAATGCGGAAATTGGTAGCGGAAAGCGGAATCGGTATTTGGCAATGGCGGAATGCGGATTTACCGCGGAATCGGAAATTGGCATTTCCGACCATCCCTAATCAGAATCAAGCTTCCCAGGTGAGCGTACCGGAGCCCAACAAAAGCCTTCTCCTTGGGGGCCTATTAGTGCAGGGGAAGAACGGCTGTTGGCCAGAAAAAGGTCCTCCCTCTGTAATACTGGCTGTTTTCTCTTCGCCCCATCTACAAAAGTTCTCGGCGGGTGACAAGAAAGGCAATGTCCAAAGTCAGATTTTCAGTTGCTCCAAGCCCCTTTTGCAACTCTGCTGCTGATAGCGCTGATGTCCAGACTCTACTCTCAGTGGTATCTCAGTGGGTGGGAAAGTGATCAAAAGTCTCCGCGATAGGCTTGTACGCTTATAGGGTGGACTTGCCCTAACCAAAAGGCTGTCCAAGCATGAGGACAGTGCCCCGTGTGAGGATTGAACTCACGACCTTCAGATTATGAGACTGACGCGCTACCTACTGCGCTAACGAGGCAGTGCTTTTGCCACTGTGCCGCACATGCGCCAGGTAAGTTGGCTCATGGTTTGCTGTCTAGACAGAGCTGATGCCCCCCTCTGGCTCTCGAGCTCCTTTTTCCCCCAGATGCATTCAGCTCTTACCGAACGCCTCCCATATGGTCTAGCGGTCAGGATTCCTGGTTTTCACCCAGGCGGCCTGGGTTCGACTCCCGGTATGGGAATGTCCTGCCTTTTGGCTAAGGTGCGCTCATCAGAATCAAGCTTCCCAGGTGAGCGTACCGGAGCCCAACAAAAGCCTTCTCCTTGGGGGCCTATTAGTGCAGGGGAAGAACGGCTGTTGGCCAGAAAAAGGTCCTCTCTCTGTAATACTGGCTGTTTTCTCTTCGCCCCATCTACAAAAGTTCTCGGCGGGTGACAAGAAAGGCAATGTCCAAAGTCAGATTTTCAGTTGCTCCAAGCCCCTTTTGCAACTCTGCTGCTGATAGCGCTGATATCCAGACTCTACTCTCAGTGGTATCTCAGTGGGTGGGAAAGTGATCAAAAGTCTCCGCGATAGGCTTGTACGCTTATAGGGTGGACTTGCCCTAACCAAAAGGCTGTCCAAGCATGAGGACAGTGCCCCGTGTGAGGATTGAACTCACGACCTTCAGATTATGAGACTGACACGCTACCTACTGCGCTAACGAGGCAGTGCTTTTGCCACTGTGCCGCACACGTGCCAGGTAAGTTGGCTCATGGTTTGCTGTCTAGACAGAGCTGATGCCCCCCTCTGGCTCTCGAGCTCCTTTTTCCCCCAGATGCATTCAGCTCTTACCGAACGCCTCCCATATGGTCTAGCGGTCAGGATTCCTGGTTTTCACCCAGGCGGCCCGGGTTCGACTCCCGGTATGGGAACGTCCTGCCTTTTGGCTAAGGTGCGCTCATCAGAATCAAGCTTCCCAGGTGAGCGTACCGGAGCCCAACAAAAGCCTTCTCCTTGGGGGCCTATTAGTGCAGGGGAAGAACGGCTGTTGGCCAGAAAAAGGTCCTCCCTCTGTAATACTGGCTGTTTTCTCTTCGCCCCATCTACAAAAGTTCTCGGCGGGTGACAAGAAAGGCAATGTCCAAAGTCAGATTTTCAGTTGCTCCAAGCCCCTTTTGCAACTCTGCTGCTGATAGCGCTGATGTCCAGACTCTACTCTCAGTGGTATCTCAGTGGGTGGGAAAGTGATCAAAAGTCTCCGCGATAGGCTTGTACGCTTATAGGGTGGACTTGCCCTAACCAAAAGGCTGTCCAAGCATGAGGACAGTGCCCCGTGTGAGGATTGAACTCACGACCTTCAGATTATGAGACTGACACGCTACCTACTGCGCTAACGAGGCAGTGCTTTTGCC
Source organism: Hyperolius riggenbachi (assembly GCF_040937935.1). Classification (NCBI taxonomy): domain Eukaryota; kingdom Metazoa; phylum Chordata; class Amphibia; order Anura; family Hyperoliidae; genus Hyperolius; species Hyperolius riggenbachi. The sequence goes on from NC_090648.1 coordinate 77,307,084, forward strand.
ACTGTGCCACACACGCGCCAGGTAAGTTGGCTCATGGTTTGCTGTCTAGACAGAGCTGATGCCCCCCTCTGGCTCTCGAGCTCCTTTTTCCCCCAGATGCATTCAGCTCTTACCGAACGCCTCCCATATGGTCTAGCGGTCAGGATTCCTGGTTTTCACCCAGGCGGCCCGGGTTCGACTCCCGGTATGGGAACGTCCTGCCTTTTGGCTAAGGTGCGCTCATCAGAATCAAGCTTCCCAGGTGAGCGTACCGGAGCCCAACAAAAGCCTTCTCCTTGGGGGCCTATTAGTGCAGGGGAAGAACGGCTGTTGGCCAGAAAAAGGTCCTCTCTCTGTAATACTGGCTGTTTTCTCTTCGCCCCATCTACAAAAGTTCTCGGCGGGTGACAAGAAAGGCAATGTCCAAAGTCAGATTTTCAGTTGCTCCAAGCCCCTTTTGCAACTCTGCTGCTGATAGCGCTGATATCCAGACTCTACTCTCAGTGGTATCTCAGTGGGTGGGAAAGTGATCAAAAGTCTCCGCGATAGGCTTGTACGCTTATAGGGTGGACTTGCCCTAACCAAAAGGCTGTCCAAGCATGAGGACAGTGCCCCGTGTGAGGATTGAACTCACGACCTTCAGATTATGAGACTGACACGCTACCTACTGCGCTAACGAGGCAGTGCTTTTGCCACTGTGCCGCACACGCGCCAGGTAAGTTGGCTCATGGTTTGCTGTCTAGACAGAGCTGATGCCCCCCTCTGGCTCTCGAGCTCCTTTTTCCCCCAGATGCATTCAGCTCTTACCGAACGCCTCCCATATGGTCAAGCGGTCAGGATTCCTGGTTTTCACCCAGGCGGCCCGGGTTCGACTCCCGGTACGGGAACGTCCTGCCTTTTGGCTAAGGTGCGCTCATCAGAATCAAGCTTCCCAGGTGAGCGTACCGGAGCCCAACAAAAGCCTTCTCCTTGGGGGCCTATTAGTGCAGGGGAAGAACGGCTGTTGGCCAGAAAAAGGTCCTCCCTCTGTAATACTGGCTGTTTTCTCTTCGCCCCATCTACAAAAGTTCTCGGCGGGTGACAAGAAAGGCAATGTCCAAAGTCAGATTTTCAGTTGCTCCAAGCCCCTTTTGCAACTCTGCTGCTGATAGCGCTGATGTCCAGACTCTACTCTCAGTGGTATCTCAGTGGGTGGGAAAGTGATCAAAAGTCTCCGCGATAGGCTTGTACGCTTATAGGGTGGTCTTGCCCTAACCAAAAGGCTGTCCAAGCATGAGGACAGTGCCCCGTGTGAGGATTGAACTCACGACCTTCAGATTATGAGACTGACGCGCTACCTACTGCGCTAACGAGGCAGTGCTTTTGCCACTGTGCCGCACACGCGCCAGGTAAGTTGGCTCATGGTTTGCTGTCTAGACAGAGCTGATGCCCCCCTCTGGCTCTCGAGCTCCTTTTTCCCCCAGATGCATTCAGCTCTTACCGAACGCCTCCCATATGGTCTAGCGGTCAGGATTCCTGGTTTTCACCCAGGCGGCCCGGGTTCGACTCCCGGTACGGGAACGTCCTGCCTTTTGGCTAAGGTGCGCTCATCAGAATCAAGCTTCCCAGGTGAGCGTACCGGAGCCCAACAAAAGCCTTCTCCTTGGGGGCCTATTAGTGCAGGGGAAGAACGGCTGTTGGCCAGAAAAAGGTCCTCCCTCTGTAATACTGGCTGTTTTCTCTTCGCCCCATCTACAAAAGTTCTCGGCGGGTGACAAGAAAGGCAATGTCCAAAGTCAGATTTTCAGTTGCTCCAAGCCCCTTTTGCAACTCTGCTGCTGATAGCGCTGATGTCCAGACTCTACTCTCAGTGGTATCTCAGTGGGTGGGAAAGTGATCAAAAGTCTCCGCGATAGGCTTGTACGCTTATAGGGTGGACTTGCCCTAACCAAAAGGCTGTCCAAGCATGAGGACAGTGCCCCGTGTGAGGATTGAACTCACGACCTTCAGATTATGAGACTGACGCGCTACCTACTGCGCTAACGAGGCAGTGCTTTTGCCACTGTGCCGCACACGCGCCAGGTAAGTTGGCTCATGGTTTGCTGTCTAGACAGAGCTGATGCCCCCCTCTGGCTCTCGAGCTCCTTTTTCCCCCAGATGCATTCAGCTCTTACCGAACGCCTCCCATATGGTCAAGCGGTCAGGATTCCTGGTTTTCACCCAGGCGGCCCGGGTTCGACTCCCGGTATGGGAACGTCCTGCCTTTTGGCTAAGGTGCGCTCATCAGAATCAAGCTTCCCAGGTGAGCGTACCGGAGCCCAACAAAAGCCTTCTCCTTGGGGGCCTATTAGTGCAGGGGAAGAACGGCTGTTGGCCAGAAAAAGGTCCTCCCTCTGTAATACTGGCTGTTTTCTCTTCGCCCCATCTACAAAAGTTCTCGGCGGGTGACAAGAAAGGCAATGTCCAAAGTCAGATTTTCAGTTGCTCCAAGCCCCTTTTGCAACTCTGCTGCTGATAGCGCTGATGTCCAGACTCTACTCTCAGTGGTATCTCAGTGGGTGGGAAAGTGATCAAAAGTCTCCGCGATAGGCTTGTACGCTTATAGGGTGGACTTGCCCTAACCAAAAGGCTGTCCAAGCATGAGGACAGTGCCCCGTGTGAGGATTGACCTCACGACCTTCAGATTATGAGACTGATGCGCTACCTACTGCGCTAACGAGGCAGTGCTTTTGCCACTGTGCCGCACACGTGCCAGGTAAGTTGGCTCATGGTTTGCTGTCTAGACAGAGCTGATGCCCCCCTCTGGCTCTCGAGCTCCTTTTTCTCCCAGATGCATTCAGCTCTTACCGAATGCCTCCCATATGGTCTAGCGGTCAGGATTCCTGGTTTTCACCCAGGCGGCCCGGGTTCGACTCCCGGTATGGGAACGTCCTGCCTTTTGGCTAAGGTGCGCTCATCAGAATCAAGCTTCCCAGGTGAGCGTACCGGAGCCCAACAAAAGCCTTCTCCTTGGGGGCCTATTAGTGCAGGGGAAGAACGGCTGTTGGCCAGAAAAAGGTCCTCCCTCTGTAATACTGGCTGTTTTCTCTTCGCCCCATCTACAAAAGTTCTCGGCGGGTGACAAGAAAGGCAATGTCCAAAGTCAGATTTTCAGTTGCTCCAAGCCCCTTTTGCAACTCTGCTGCTGATAGCGCTGATGTCCAGACTCTACTCTCAGTGGTATCTCAGTGGGTGGGAAAGTGATCAAAAGTCTCCGCGATAGGCTTGTACGCTTATAGGGTGGACTTGCCCTAACCAAAAGGCTGTCCAAGCATGAGGACAGTGCCCCGTGTGAGGATTGAACTCACGACCTTCAGATTATGAGACTGACACGCTACCTACTGCGCTAACGAGGCAGTGCTTTTGCCACTGTGCCGCACACGCGCCAGGTAAGTTGGCTCATGGTTTGCTGTCTAGACAGAGCTGATGCCCCCCTCTGGCTCTCGAGCTCCTTTTTCCCCCAGATGCATTCAGCTCTTACCGAACGCCTCCCATATGGTCTAGCGGTCAGGATTCCTGGTTTTCACCCAGGCGGCCCGGGTTCGACTCCCGGTATGGGAACGTCCTGCCTTTTGGCTAAGGTGCGCTCATCAGAATCAAGCTTCCCAGGTGAGCGTACCGAAGCCCAACAAAAGCCTTCTCCTTGGGGGCCTATTAGTGCAGGGGAAGAACGGCTGTTGGCCAGAAAAAGGTCCTCCCTCTGTAATACTGTCTGTTTTCTCTTCGCCCCATCTACAAAAGTTCTCGGCGGGTGACAAGAAAGGCAATGTCCAAAGTCAGATTTTCAGTTGCTCCAAGCCCCTTTTGCAACTCTGCTGCTGATAGCGCTGATGTCCAGACTCTACTCTCAGTGGTATCTCAGTGGGTGGGAAAGTGATCAAAAGTCTCCGCGATAGGCTTGTACGCTTATAGGGTGGACTTGCCCTAACCAAAAGGCTGTCCAAGCATGAGGACAGTGCCCCGTGTGAGGATTGAACTCACGACCTTCAGATTATGAGACTGACGCGCTACCTACTGCGCTAACGAGGCAGTGCTTTTGCCACTGTGCCGCACACGTGCCAGGTAAGTTGGCTCATGGTTTGCTGTCTAGACAGAGCTGATGCCCCCCTCTGGCTCTCGAGCTCCTTTTTCCCCCAGATGCATTCAGCTCTTACCGAACGCCTCCCATATGGTCTAGCGGTCAGGATTCCTGGTTTTCACCCAGGCGGCCCGGGTTCGACTCCCGGTATGGGAACGTCCTGCCTTTTGGCTAAGGTGCGCTCATCAGAATCAAGCTTCCCAGGTGAGCGTACCGGAGCCCAACAAAAGCCTTCTCCTTGGGGGCCTATTAGTGCAGGGGAAGAACGGCTGTTGGCCAGAAAAAGGTCCTCCCTCTGTAATACTGTCTGTTTTCTCTTCGCCCCATCTACAAAAGTTCTCGGCGGGTGACAAGAAAGGCAATGTCCAAAGTCAGATTTTCAGTTGCTCCAAGCCCCTTTTGCAACTCTGCTGCTGATAGCGCTGATGTCCAGACTCTACTCTCAGTGGTATCTCAGTGGGTGGGAAAGTGATCAAAAGTCTCCGCGATAGGCTTGTACGCTTATAGGGTGGACTTGCCCTAACCAAAAGGCTGTCCAAGCATGAGGACAGTGCCCCGTGTGAGGATTGAACTCACGACCTTCAGATTATGAGACTGACGCGCTACCTACTGCGCTAACGAGGCAGTGCTTTTGCCACTGTGCCGCACACGCGCCAGGTAAGTTGGCTCATGGTTTGCTGTCTAGACAGAGCTGATGCCCCCCTCTGGCTCTCGAGCTCCTTTTTCCCCCAGATGCATTCAGCTCTTACCGAACGCCTCCCATATGGTCTAGCGGTCAGGATTCCTGGTTTTCACCCAGGCGGCCCGGGTTCGACTCCCGGTACGGGAACGTCCTGCCTTTTGGCTAAGGTGCGCTCATCAGAATCAAGCTTCCCAGGTGAGCGTACCGGAGCCCAACAAAAGCCTTCTCCTTGGGGGCCTATTAGTGCAGGGGAAGAACGGCTGTTGGCCAGAAAAAGGTCCTCCCTCTGTAATACTGGCTGTTTTCTCTTCACCCCATCTACAAAAGTTCTCGGCGGGTGACAAGAAAGGCAATGTCCAAAGTCAGATTTTCAGTTGCTCCAAGCCCCTTTTGCAACTCTGCTGCTGATAGCGCTGATGTCCAGACTCTACTCTCAGTGGTATCTCAGTGGGTGGGAAAGTGATCAAAAGTCTCCGCGATAGGCTTGTACGCTTATAGGGTGGACTTGCCCTAACCAAAAGGCTGTCCAAGCATGAGGACAGTGCCCCGTGTGAGGATTGAACTCACGACCTTCAGATTATGAGACTGACACGCTACCTACTGCGCTAACGAGGCAGTGCTTTTACCACTGTGCCGCACACGCGCCAGGTAAGTTGGCTCATGGTTTGCTGTCTAGACAGAGCTGATGCCCCCCTCTGGCTCTCGAGCTCCTTTTTCCCCCAGATGCATTCAGCTCTTACCGAACGCCTCCCATATGGTCTAGCGGTCAGGATTCCTGGTTTTCACCCAGGCGGCCCGGGTTTGACTCCCGGTACGGGAACGTCCTGCCTTTTGACTAAGGTGCGCTCATCAGAATCAAGCTTCCCAGGTGAGCGTACCGGAGCCCAACAAAAGCCTTCTCCTTGGGGGCCTATTAGTGCAGGGGAAGAACGGCTGTTGGCCAGAAAAAGGTCCTCCCTCTGTAATACTGGCTGTTTTCTCTTCGCCCCATCTACAAAAGTTCTCGGCGGGTGACAAGAAAGGCAATGTCCAAAGTCAGATTTTCAGTTGCTCCAAGCCCCTTTTGCAACTCTGCTGCTGATAGCGCTGATGTCCAGACTCTACTCTCAGTGGTATCTCAGTGGGTGGGAAAGTGATCAAAAGTCTCCGCGATAGGCTTGTACGCTTATAGGGTGGACTTGCCCTAACCAAAAGGCTGTCCAAGCATGAGGACAGTGCCCCGTGTGAGGATTGAACTCACGACCTTCAGATTATGAGACTGACGCGCTACCTACTGCGCTAACGAGGCAGTGCTTTTGCCACTGTGCCGCACATGCGCCAGGTAAGTTGGCTCATGGTTTGCTGTCTAGACAGAGCTGATGCCCCCCTCTGGCTCTCGAGCTCCTTTTTCCCCCAGATGCATTCAGCTCTTACCGAACGCCTCCCATATGGTCTAGCGGTCAGGATTCCTGGTTTTCACCCAGGCGGCCCGGGTTCGACTCCCGGTATGGGAATGTCCGGCCTTTTGGCTAAGGTGCGCTCATCAGAATCAAGCTTCCCAGGTGAGCGTACCGGAGCCCAACAAAAGCCTTCTCCTTGGGGGCCTATTAGTGCAGGGGAAGAACGGCTGTTGGCCAGAAAAAGGTCCTCTCTCTGTAATACTGGCTGTTTTCTCTTCGCCCCATCTACAAAAGTTCTCGGCGGGTGACAAGAAAGGCAATGTCCAAAGTCAGATTTTCAGTTGCTCCAAGCCCCTTTTGCAACTCTGCTGCTGATAGCGCTGATATCCAGACTCTACTCTCAGTGGTATCTCAGTGGGTGGGAAAGTGATCAAAAGTCTCCGCGATAGGCTTGTACGCTTATAGGGTGGACTTGCCCTAACCAAAAGGCTGTCCAAGCATGAGGACAGTGCCCCGTGTGAGGATTGAACTCACGATCTTCAGATTATGAGACTGACACGCTACCTACTGCGCTAACGAGGCAGTGCTTTTGCCACTGTGCCGCACACGCGCCAGGTAAGTTGGCTCATGGTTTGCTGTCTAGACAGAGCTGATGCCCCCCTCTGGCTCTCGAGCTCCTTTTTCCCCCAGATGCATTCAGCTCTTACCGAACGCCTCCCATATGGTCAAGCGGTCAGGATTCCTGGTTTTCACCCAGGCGGCCCGGGTTCGACTCCCGGTATGGGAACGTCCTGCCTTTTGGCTAAGGTGCGCTCATCAGAATCAAGCTTCCCAGGTGAGCGTACCGGAGCCCAACAAAAGCCTTCTCCTTGGGGGCCTATTAGTGCAGGGGAAGAACGGCTGTTGGCCAGAAAAAGGTCCTCCCTCTGTAATACTGGCTGTTTTCTCTTCGCCCCATCTACAAAAGTTCTCGGCGGGTGACAAGAAAGGCAATGTCCAAAGTCAGATTTTCAGTTGCTCCAAGCCCCTTTTGCAACTCTGCTGCTGATAGCGCTGATGTCCAGACTCTACTCTCAGTGGTATCTCAGTGGGTGGGAAAGTGATCAAAAGTCTCCGCGATAGGCTTGTACGCTTATAGGGTGGACTTGCCCTAACCAAAAGGCTGTCCAAGCATGAGGACAGTGCCCCGTGTGAGGATTGAACTCACGACCTTCAGATTATGAGACTGACGCGCTACCTACTGCGCTAACGAGGCAGTGCTTTTGCCACTGTGCCGCACACGCGCCAGGTAAGTTGGCTCATGGTTTGCTGTCTAGACAGAGCTGATGCCCCCCTCTGGCTCTCGAGCTCCTTTTTCCCCCAGATGCATTCAGCTCTTACCGAACGCCTCCCATATGGTCTAGCAGTCAGGATTCCTGGTTTTCACCCAGGCGGCCCGGGTTCGACTCCCGGTACGGGAACGTCCTGCCTTTTGGCTAAGGTGCGCTCATCAGAATCAAGCTTCCCAGGTGAGCGTACCGGAGCCCAACAAAAGCCTTCTCCTTGGGGGCCTATTAGTGCAGGGGAAGAACGGCTGTTGGCCAGAAAAAGGTCCTCTCTCTGTAATACTGGCTGTTTTCTCTTCGCCCCATCTACAAAAGTTCTCGGCGGGTGACAAGAAAGGCAATGTCCAAAGTCAGATTTTCAGTTGCTCCAAGCCCCTTTTGCAACTCTGCTGCTGATAGCGCTGATGTCCAGACTCTACTCTCAGTGGTATCTCAGTGGGTGGGAAAGTGATCAAAAGTCTCCGCGATAGGCTTGTACGCTTATAGGGTGGACTTGCCCTAACCAAAAGGCTGTCCAAGCATGAGGACAGTGCCCCGTGTGAGGATTGAACTCACGACCTTCAGATTATGAGACTGACGCGCTACCTACTGCGCTAACGAGGCAGTGCTTTTGCCACTGTGCCGCACACGCGCCAGGTAAGTTGGCTCATGGTTTGCTGTCTAGACAGAGCTGATGCCCCCCCTCTGGCTCTCGAGCTCCTTTTTCCCCCAGATGCATTCAGCTCTTACCGAACGCCTCCCATATGGTCTAGCGGTCAGGATTCCTGGTTTTCACCCAGGCGGCCCGGGGTCGACTCCCGGTACGGGAACGTCCTGCCTTTTGGCTAAGGTGCGCTCATCAGAATCAAGCTTCCCAGGTGAGCGTACCGGAGCCCAACAAAAGCCTTCTCCTTGGGGGCCTATTAGTGCAGGGGAAGAACGGCTGTTTTCTCTTCACCCCATCTACAAAAGTTCTCGGCGGGTGACAAGAAAGGCAATGTCCAAAGTCAGATTTTCAGTTGCTCCAAGCCCCTTTTGCAACTCTGCTGCTGATAGCGCTGATGTCCAGACTCTACTCTCAGTGGTATCTCAGTGGGTGGGAAAGTGATCAAAAGTCTCCGCGATAGGCTTGTACGCTTATAGGGTGGACTTGCCCTAACCAAAAGGTTGTCCAAGCATGAGGACAGTGCCCCGTGTGAGGATTGAACTCACGACCTTCAGATTATGAGACTGACGCGCTACCTACTGCGCTAACGAGGCAGTGCTTTTGCCACTGTGCCGCACACGCGCCAGGTAAGTTGGCTCATGGTTTGCTGTCTAGACAGAGCTGATGCCCCCCTCTGGCTCTCGAGCTCCTTTTTCCCCCAGATGCATTCAGCTCTTACCGAACGCCTCCCATATGGTCTAGCGGTCAGGATTCCTGGTTTTCACCCAGGCGGCCCGGGTTCGACTCCCGTTATGGGAACGTCCTGCCTTTTGGCTAAGGTGCGCTCATCAGAATCAAGCTTCCCAGGTGAGCGTACCGGAGCCCAACAAAAGCCTTCTCCTTGGGGGCCTATTAGTGCAGGGGAAGAACGGCTGTTGGCCAGAAAAAGGTCCTCCCTCTGTAATACTGGCTGTTTTCTCTTCGCCCCATCTACAAAAGTTCTCGGCGGGTGACAAGAAAGGCAATGTCCAAAGTCAGATTTTCAGTTGCTCCAAGCCCCTTTTGCAACTCTGCTGCTGATAGCGCTGATGTCCAGACTCTACTCTCAGTGGTATCTCAGTGGGTGGGAAAGTGATCAAAAGTCTCCGCGATAGGCTTGTACGCTTATAGGGTGGACTTGCCCTAACCAAAAGGCTGTCCAAGCATGAGGACAGTGCCCCGTGTGAGGATTGAACTCACGACCTTCTGATTATGAGACTGACGCGCTACCTACTGCGCTAACGAGGCAGTGCTTTTGCCACTGTGCCGCACATGCGCCAGGTAAGTTGGCTCATGGTTTGCTGTCTAGACAGAGCTGATGCCCCCCTCTGGCTCTCGAGCTCCTTTTTCCCCCAGATGCATTCAGCTCTTACCGAACGCCTCCCATATGGTCTAGCGGTCAGGATTCCTGGTTTTCACCCAGGCGGCCCGGGTTCGACTCCCGGTATGGGAATGTCCTGCCTTTTGGCTAAGGTGCGCTCATCAGAATCAAGCTTCCCAGGTGAGCGTACCGGAGCCCAACAAAAGCCTTCTCCTTGGGGGCCTATTAGTGCAGGGGAAGAACGGCTGTTGGCCAGAAAAAGGTCCTCTCTCTGTAATACTGGCTGTTTTCTCTTCGCCCCATCTACAAAAGTTCTCGGCGGGTGACAAGAAAGGCAATGTCCAAAGTCAGATTTTCAGTTGCTCCAAGCCCCTTTTGCAACTCTGCTGCTGATAGCGCTGATGTCCAGACTCTACTCTCAGTGGTATCTCAGTGGGTGGGAAAGTGATCAAAAGTCTCCGTGATAGGCTTGTACGCTTATAGGGTGGACTTGCCCTAACCAAAAGGCTGTCCAAGCATGAGGACAGTGCCCCGTGTGAGGATTGAACTCACGACCTTCAGATTATGAGACTGACACGCTACCTACTGCGCTAACAAGGCAGTGCTTTTGCCACTGTGCCACACACGCGCCAGGTAAGTTGGCTCATGGTTTGCTGTCTAGACAGAGCTGATGCCCCCCTCTGGCTCTCGAGCTCCTTTTTCCCCCAGATGCATTCAGCTCTTACCGAACGCCTCCCATATGGTCTAGCGGTCAGGATTCCTGGTTTTCACCCAGGCGGCCCGGGTTCGACTCCCGGTATGGGAACGTCCTGCCTTTTGGCTAAGGTGCGCTCATCAGAATCAAGCTTCCCAGGTGAGCGTACCGGAGCCCAACAAAAGCCTTCTCCTTGGGGGCCTATTAGTGCAGGGGAAGAACGGCTGTTGGCCAGAAAAAGGTCCTCCCTCTGTAATACTGTCTGTTTTCTCTTCGCCCCATCTACAAAAGTTCTCGGCGGGTGACAAGAAAGGCAATGTCCAAAGTCAGATTTTCAGTTGCTCCAAGCCCCTTTTGCAACTCTGCTGCTGATAGCGCTGATGTCCAGACTCTACTCTCAGTGGTATCTCAGTGGGTGGGAAAGTGATCAAAAGTCTCCGCGATAGGCTTGTACGCTTATAGGGTGGACTTGCCCTAACCAAAAGGCTGTCCAAGCATGAGGACAGTGCCCCGTGTGAGGATTGAACTCACGACCTTCAGATTATGAGACTGACGCGCTACCTACTGCGCTAACGAGGCAGTGCTTTTGCCACTGTGCCGCACACGCGCCAGGTAAGTTGGCTCATGGTTTGCTGTCTAGACAGAGCTGATTCGCCCCTCTGGCTCTCGAGCTCCTTTTTCCCCCAGATGCATTCAGCTCTTACCGAACGCCTCCCATATGGTCTAGCGGTCAGGATTCCTGGTTTTCACCCAGGCGGCCCGGGTTCGACTCCCGGTACGGGAACGTCCTGCCTTTTGGCTAAGGTGCGCTCATCAGAATCAAGCTTCCCAGGTGAGCGTACCGGAGCCCAACAAAAGCCTTCTCCTTGGGGGCCTATTAGTGCAGGGGAAGAACGGCTGTTGGCCAGAAAAAGGTCCTCTCTCTGTAATACTGGCTGTTTTCTCTTCGCCCCATCTACAAAAGTTCTCGGCGGGTGACAAGAAAGGCAATGTCCAAAGTCAGATTTTCAGTTGCTCCAAGCCCCTTTTGCAACTCTGCTGCTGATAGCGCTGATATCCAGACTCTACTCTCAGTGGTATCTCAGTGGGTGGGAAAGTGATCAAAAGTCTCCGCGATAGGCTTGTACGCTTATAGGGTGGACTTGCCCTAACCAAAAGGCTGTCCAAGCATGAGGACAGTGCCCCGTGTGAGGATTGAACTCACGACCTTCAGATTATGAGACTGACACGCTACCTACTGCGCTAACGAGGCAGTGCTTTTGCCACTGTGCCGCACACGCGCCAGGTAAGTTGGCTCATGGTTTGCTGTCTAGACAGAGCTGATGCCCCCCTCTGGCTCTCGAGCTCCTTTTTCCCCCAGATGCATTCAGCTCTTACCGAACGCCTCCCATATGGTCAAGCGGTCAGGATTCCTGGTTTTCACCCAGGCGGCCCGGGTTCGACTCCCGGTACGGGAACGTCCTGCCTTTTGGCTAAGGTGCGCTCATCAGAATCAAGCTTCCCAGGTGAGCGTACCGGAGCCCAACAAAAGCCTTCTCCTTGGGGGCCTATTAGTGCAGGGGAAGAACGGCTGTTGGCCAGAAAAAGGTCCTCCCTCTGTAATACTGGCTGTTTTCTCTTCGCCCCATCTACAAAAGTTCTCGGCGGGTGACAAGAAAGGCAATGTCCAAAGTCAGATTTTCAGTTGCTCCAAGCCCCTTTTGCAACTCTGCTGCTGATAGCGCTGATGTCCAGACTCTACTCTCAGTGGTATCTCAGTGGGTGGGAAAGTGATCAAAAGTCTCCGCGATAGGCTTGTACGCTTATAGGGTGGACTTGCCCTAACCAAAAGGCTGTCCAAGCATGAGGACAGTGCCCCGTGTGAGGATTGAACTCACGACCTTCAGATTATGAGACTGACGCGCTACCTACTGCGCTAACGAGGCAGTGCTTTTGCCACTGTGCCGCACACGCGCCAGGTAAGTTGGCTCATGGTTTGCTGTCTAGACAGAGCTGATGCCCCCCTCTGGCTCTCGAGCTCCTTTTTCCCCCAGATGCATTCAGCTCTTACCGAACGCCTCCCATATGGTCTAGCGGTCAGGATTCCTGGTTTTCACCCAGGCGGCCTGGGTTCGACTCCCGGTATGGGAACGTCCTGCCTTTTGGCTAAGGTGCGCTCATCAGAATCAAGCTTCCCAGGTGAGCGTACCGGAGCCCAACAAAAGCCTTCTCCTTGGGGGCCTATTAGTGCAGGGGAAGAACGGCTGTTGGCCAGAAAAAGGTCCTCCCTCTGTAATACTGTCTGTTTTCTCTTCGCCCCATCTACAAAAGTTCTCGGCGGGTGACAAGAAAGGCAATGTCCAAAGTCAGATTTTCAGTTGCTCCAAGCCCCTTTTGCAACTCTGCTGCTGATAGCGCTGATGTCCAGACTCTACTCTCAGTGGTATCTCAGTGGGTGGGAAAGTGATCAAAAGTCTCCGCGATAGGCTTGTACGCTTATAGGGTGGACTTGCCCTAACCAAAAGGCTGTCCAAGCATGAGGACAGTGCCCCGTGTGAGGATTGAACTCACGACCTTCAGATTATGAGACTGACGCGCTACCTACTGCGCTAACGAGGCAGTGCTTTTGCCACTGTGCCGCACACGCGCCAGGTAAGTTGGCTCATGGTTTGCTGTCTAGACAGAGCTGATGCCCCCCTCTGGCTCTCGAGCTCCTTTTTCCCCCAGATGCATTCAGCTCTTACCGAACGCCTCCCATATGGTCTAGCGGTCAGGATTCGTGGTTTTCACCCAGGCGGCCCGGGTTCGACTCCCGGTACGGGAACGTCCTGCCTTTTGGCTAAGGTGCGCTCATCAGAATCAAGCTTCCCAGGTGAGCGTACCGGAGCCCAACAAAAGCCTTCTCCTTGGGGGCCTATTAGTGCAGGGGAAGAACGGCTGTTGGCCAGAAAAAGGTCCTCTCTCTGTAATACTGGCTGTTTTCTCTTCGCCCCATCTACAAAAGTTCTCGGCGGGTGACAAGAAAGGCAATGTCCAAAGTCAGATTTTCAGTTGCTCCAAGCCCCTTTTGCAACTCTGCTGCTGATAGCGCTGATATCCAGACTCTACTCTCAGTGGTATCTCAGTGGGTGGGAAAGTGATCAAAAGTCTCCGCGATAGGCTTGTACGCTTATAGGGTGGACTTGCCCTAACCAAAAGGCTGTCCAAGCATGAGGACAGTGCCCCGTGTGAGGATTGAACTCACGACCTTCAGATTATGAGACTGACACGCTACCTACTGCGCTAACGAGGCAGTGCTTTTGCCACTGTGCCGCACACGCGCCAGGTAAGTTGGCTCATGGTTTGCTGTCTAGACAGAGCTGATGCCCCCCTCTGGCTCTCGAGCTCCTTTTTCCCCCAGATGCATTCAGCTCTTACCGAACGCCTCCCATATGGTCAAGCGGTCAGGATTCCTGGTTTTCACCCAGGCGGCCCGGGTTCGACTCCCGGTACGGGAACGTCCTGCCTTTTGGCTAAGGTGCGCTCATCAGAATCAAGCTTCCCAGGTGAGCGTACCGGAGCCCAACAAAAGCCTTCTCCTTGGGGGCCTATTAGTGCAGGGGAAGAACGGCTGTTGGCCAGAAAAAGGTCCTCCCTCTGTAATACTGGCTGTTTTCTCTTCGCCCCATCTACAAAAGTTCTCGGCGGGTGACAAGAAAGGCAATGTCCAAAGTCAGATTTTCAGTTGCTCCAAGCCCCTTTTGCAACTCTGCTGCTGATAGCGCTGATGTCCAGACTCTACTCTCAGTGGTATCTCAGTGGGTGGGAAAGTGATCAAAAGTCTCCGCGATAGGCTTGTACGCTTATAGGGTGGACTTGCCCTAACCAAAAGGCTGTCCAAGCATGAGGACAGTGCCCCGTGTGAGGATTGAACTCACGACCTTCAGATTATGAGACTGACGCGCTACCTACTGCGCTAACGAGGCAGTGCTTTTGCCACTGTGTCGCACACGCGCCAGGTAAGTTGGCTCATGGTTTGCTGTCTAGACAGAGCTGATGCCCCCCTCTGGCTCTCGAGCTCCTTTTTCCCCCAGATGCATTCAGCTCTTACCGAACGCCTCCCATATGGTCTAGCGGTCAGGATTCCTGGTTTTCACCCAGGCGGCCCGGGTTCGACTCCCGGTACGGGAACGTCCTGCCTTTTGGCTAAGGTGCGCTCATCAGAATCAAGCTTCCCAGGTGAGCGTACCGGAGCCCAACAAAAGCCTTCTCCTTGGGGGCCTATTAGTGCAGGGGAAGAACGGCTGTTGGCCAGAAAAAGGTCCTCCCTCTGTAATACTGGCTGTTTTCTCTTCGCCCCATCTACAAAAGTTCTCGGCGGGTGACAAGAAAGGCAATGTCCAAAGTCAGATTTTCAGTTGCTCCAAGCCCCTTTTGCAACTCTTCTGCTGATAGCGCTGATGTCCAGACTCTACTCTCAGTGGTATCTCAGTGGGTGGGAAAGTGATCAAAAGTCTCCGCGATAGGCTTGTACGCTTATAGGGTGGACTTGCCCTAACCAAAAGGCTGTCCAAGCATGAGGACAGTGCCCCGTGTGAGGATTGAACTCACGACCTTCAGATTATGAGACTGACGCGCTACCTACTGCGCTAACGAGGCAGTGCTTTTGCCACTGTGCCGCACACGCGCCAGGTAAGTTGGCTCATGGTTTGCTGTCTAGACAGAGCTGATGCCCCCCTCTGGCTCTCGAGCTCCTTTTTCCCCCAGATGCATTCAGCTCTTACCGAACGCCTCCCATATGGTCAAGCGGTCAGGATTCCTGGTTTTCACCCAGGCGGCCTGGGTTCGACTCCCGGTATGGGAACGTCCTGCCTTTTGGCTAAGGTGCGCTCATCAGAATCAAGCTTCCCAGGTGAGCGTACCGGAGCCCAACAAAAGCCTTCTCCTTGGGGGCCTATTAGTGCAGGGGAAGAACGGCTGTTGGCCAGAAAAAGGTCCTCCCTCTGTAATACTGGCTGTTTTCTCTTCGCCCCATCTACAAAAGTTCTCGGCGGGTGACAAGAAAGGCAATGTCCAAAGTCAGATTTTCAGTTGCTCCAAGCCCCTTTTGCAACTCTGCTGCTGATAGCGCTGATGTCCAGACTCTACTCTCAGTGGTATCTCAGTGGGTGGGAAAGTGATCAAAAGTCTCCGCGATAGGCTTGTACGCTTATAGGGTGGACTTGCCCTAACCAAAAGGCTGTCCAAGCATGAGGACAGTGCCCCGTGTGAGGATTGACCTCACGACCTTCAGATTATGAGACTGATGCGCTACCTACTGCGCTAACGAGGCAGTGCTTTTGCCACTGTGCCGCACACGTGCCAGGTAAGTTGGCTCATGGTTTGCTGTCTAGACAGAGCTGATGCCCCCCTCTGGCTCTCGAGCTCCTTTTTCCCCCAGATGCATTCAGCTCTTACCGAATGCCTCCCATATGGTCTAGCGGTCAGGATTCCTGGTTTTCACCCAGGCGGCCCGGGTTCGACTCCCGGTATGGGAACGTCCTGCCTTTTGGCTAAGGTGCGCTCATCAGAATCAAGCTTCCCAGGTGAGCGTACCGGAGCCCAACAAAAGCCTTCTCCTTGGGGGCCTATTAGTGCAGGGGAAGAACGGCTGTTGGCCAGAAAAAGGTCCTCCCTCTGTAATACTGGCTGTTTTCTCTTCGCCCCATCTACAAAAGTTCTCGGCGGGTGACAAGAAAGGCAATGTCCAAAGTCAGATTTTCAGTTGCTCCAAGCCCCTTTTGCAACTCTGCTGCTGATAGCGCTGATGTCCAGACTCTACTCTCAGTGGTATCTCAGTGGGTGGGAAAGTGATCAAAAGTCTCCGCGATAGGCTTGTACGCTTATAGGGTGGACTTGCCCTAACCAAAAGGCTGTCCAAGCATGAGGACAGTGCCCCGTGTGAGGATTGAACTCACGACCTTCAGATTATGAGACTGACACGCTACCTACTGCGCTAACGAGGCAGTGCTTTTGCCACTGTGCCGCACACGCGCCAGGTAAGTTGGCTCATGGTTTGCTGTCTAGACAGAGCTGATGCCCCCCTCTGGCTCTCGAGCTCCTTTTTCCCCCAGATGCATTCAGCTCTTACCGAACGCCTCCCATATGGTCTAGCGGTCAGGATTCCTGGTTTTCACCCAGGCGGCCTGGGTTCGACTCCCGGTATGGGAACGTCCTGCCTTTTGGCTAAGGTGCGCTCATCAGAATCAAGCTTCCCAGGTGAGCGTACCGAAGCCCAACAAAAGCCTTCTCCTTGGGGGCCTATTAGTGCAGGGGAAGAACGGCTGTTGGCCAGAAAAAGGTCCTCCCTCTGTAATACTGTCTGTTTTCTCTTCGCCCCATCTACAAAAGTTCTCGGCGGGTGACAAGAAAGGCAATGTCCAAAGTCAGATTTTCAGTTGCTCCAAGCCCCTTTTGCAACTCTGCTGCTGATAGCGCTGATGTCCAGACTCTACTCTCAGTGGTATCTCAGTGGGTGGGAAAGTGATCAAAAGTCTCCGCGATAGGCTTGTACGCTTATAGGGTGGACTTGCCCTAACCAAAAGGCTGTCCAAGCATGAGGACAGTGCCCCGTGTGAGGATTGAACTCACGACCTTCAGATTATGAGACTGACGCGCTACCTACTGCGCTAACGAGGCAGTGCTTTTGCCACTGTGCCGCACACGTGCCAGGTAAGTTGGCTCATGGTTTGCTGTCTAGACAGAGCTGATGCCCCCCTCTGGCTCTCGAGCTCCTTTTTCCCCCAGATGCATTCAGCTCTTACCGAACGCCTCCCATATGGTCTAGCGGTCAGGATTCCTGGTTTTCACCCAGGCGGCCCGGGTTCGACTCCCGGTATGGAAACGTCCTGCCTTTTGGCTAAGGTGCGCTCATCAGAATCAAGCTTCCCAGGTGAGCGTACCGGAGCCCAACAAAAGCCTTCTCCTTGGGGGCCTATTAGTGCAGGGGAAGAACGGCTGTTGGCCAGAAAAAGGTCCTCCCTCTGTAATACTGTCTGTTTTCTCTTCGCCCCATCTACAAAAGTTCTCGGCGGGTGACAAGAAAGGCAATGTCCAAAGTCAGATTTTCAGTTGCTCCAAGCCCCTTTTGCAACTCTGCTGCTGATAGCGCTGATGTCCAGACTCTACTCTCAGTGGTATCTCAGTGGGTGGGAAAGTGATCAAAAGTCTCCGCGATAGGCTTGTACGCTTATAGGGTGGACTTGCCCTAACCAAAAGGCTGTCCAAGCATGAGGACAGTGCCCCGTGTGAGGATTGAACTCACGACCTTCAGATTATGAGACTGACGCGCTACCTACTGCGCTAACGAGGCAGTGCTTTTGCCACTGTGCCGCACACGCGCCAGGTAAGTTGGCTCATGGTTTGCTGTCTAGACAGAGCTGATGCCCCCCTCTGGCTCTCGAGCTCCTTTTTCCCCCAGATGCATTCAGCTCTTACCGAACGCCTCCCATATGGTCTAGCGGTCAGGATTCCTGGTTTTCACCCAGGCGGCCCGGGTTCGACTCCCGGTACGGGAACGTCCTGCCTTTTGGCTAAGGTGCGCTCATCAGAATCAAGCTTCCCAGGTGAGCGTACCGGAGCCCAACAAAAGCCTTCTCCTTGGGGGCCTATTAGTGCAGGGGAAGAACGGCTGTTGGCCAGAAAAAGGTCCTCCCTCTGTAATACTGGCTGTTTTCTCTTCACCCCATCTACAAAAGTTCTCGGCGGGTGACAAGAAAGGCAATGTCCAAAGTCAGATTTTCAGTTGCTCCAAGCCCCTTTTGCAACTCTGCTGCTGATAGCGCTGATGTCCAGACTCTACTCTCAGTGGTATCTCAGTGGGTGGGAAAGTGATCAAAAGTCTCCGCGATAGGCTTGTACGCTTATAGGGTGGACTTGCCCTAACCAAAAGGCTGTCCAAGCATGAGGACAGTGCCCCGTGTGAGGATTGAACTCACGACCTTCAGATTATGAGACTGACACGCTACCTACTGCGCTAACGAGGCAGTGCTTTTACCACTGTGCCGCACACGCGCCAGGTAAGTTGGCTCATGGTTTGCTGTCTAGACAGAGCTGATGCCCCCCTCTGGCTCTCGAGCTCCTTTTTCCCCCAGATGCATTCAGCTCTTACCGAACGCCTCCCATATGGTCTAGCGGTCAGGATTCCTGGTTTTCACCCAGGCGGCCCGGGTTTGACTCCCGGTACGGGAACGTCCTGCCTTTTGACTAAGGTGCGCTCATCAGAATCAAGCTTCCCAGGTGAGCGTACCGGAGCCCAACAAAAGCCTTCTCCTTGGGGGCCTATTAGTGCAGGGGAAGAACGGCTGTTGGCCAGAAAAAGGTCCTCCCTCTGTAATACTGGCTGTTTTCTCTTCGCCCCATCTACAAAAGTTCTCGGCGGGTGACAAGAAAGGCAATGTCCAAAGTCAGATTTTCAGTTGCTCCAAGCCCCTTTTGCAACTCTGCTGCTGATAGCGCTGATGTCCAGACTCTACTCTCAGTGGTATCTCAGTGGGTGGGAAAGTGAACAAAAGTCTCCGCGATAGGCTTGTACGCTTATAGGGTGGACTTGCCCTAACCAAAAGGCTGTCCAAGCATGAGGACAGTGCCCCGTGTGAGGATTGAACTCACGACCTTCAGATTATGAGACTGACGCGCTACCTACTGCGCTAACGAGGCAGTGCTTTTGCCACTGTGCCGCACATGCGCCAGGTAAGTTGGCTCATGGTTTGCTGTCTAGACAGAGCTGATGCCCCCCTCTGGCTCTCGAGCTCCTTTTTCCCCCAGATGCATTCAGCTCTTACCGAACGCCTCCCATATGGTCTAGCGGTCAGGATTCCTGGTTTTCACCCAGGCGGCCCGGGTTCGACTCCCGGTATGGGAATGTCCTGCCTTTTGGCTAAGGTGCGCTCATCAGAATCAAGCTTCCCAGGTGAGCGTACCGGAGCCCAACAAAAGCCTTCTCCTTGGGGGCCTATTAGTGCAGGGGAAGAACGGCTGTTGGCCAGAAAAAGGTCCTCTCTCTGTAATACTGGCTGTTTTCTCTTCGCCCCATCTACAAAAGTTCTCGGCGGGTGACAAGAAAGGCAATGTCCAAAGTCAGATTTTCAGTTGCTCCAAGCCCCTTTTGCAACTCTGCTGCTGATAGCGCTGATATCCAGACTCTACTCTCAGTGGTATCTCAGTGGGTGGGAAAGTGATCAAAAGTCTCCGCGATAGGCTTGTACACTTATAGGGTGGACTTGCCCTAACCAAAAGGCTGTCCAAGCATGAGGACAGTGCCCCGTGTGAGGATTGAACTCACGACCTTCAGATTATGAGACTGACACGCTACCTACTGCGCTAACGAGGCAGTGCTTTTGCCACTGTGCCGCACACGCGCCAGGTAAGTTGGCTCATGGTTTGCTGTCTAGACAGAGCTGATGCCCCCCTCTGGCTCTCGAGCTCCTTTTTCCCCCAGATGCATTCAGCTCTTACCGAACGCCTCCCATATGGTCAAGCGGTCAGGATTCCTGGTTTTCACCCAGGCGGCCCGGGTTCGACTCCCGGTATGGGAACGTCCTGCCTTTTGGCTAAGGTGCGCTCATCAGAATCAAGCTTCCCAGGTGAGCGTACCGGAGCCCAACAAAAGCCTTCTCCTTGGGGGCCTATTAGTGCAGGGGAAGAACGGCTGTTGGCCAGAAAAAGGTCCTCCCTCTGTAATACTGGCTGTTTTCTCTTCGCCCCATCTACAAAAGTTCTCGGCGGGTGACAAGAAAGGCAATGTCCAAAGTCAGATTTTCAGTTGCTCCAAGCCCCTTTTGCAACTCTGCTGCTGATAGCGCTGATGTCCAGACTCTACTCTCAGTGGTATCTCAGTGGGTGGGAAAGTGATCAAAAGTCTCCGCGATAGGCTTGTACGCTTATAGGGTGGACTTGCCCTAACCAAAAGGCTGTCCAAGCATGAGGACAGTGCCCCGTGTGAGGATTGAACTCACGACCTTCAGATTATGAGACTGACGCGCTACCTACTGCGCTAACGAGGCAGTGCTTTTGCCACTGTGCCGCACACGCGCCAGGTAAGTTGGCTCATGGTTTGCTGTCTAGACAGAGCTGATGCCCCCCTCTGGCTCTCGAGCTCCTTTTTCCCCCAGATGCATTCAGCTCTTACCGAACGCCTCCCATATGGTCTAGCGGTCAGGATTCCTGGTTTTCACCCAGGCGGCCCGGGTTCGACTCCCGGTACGGGAACGTCCTGCCTTTTGGCTAAGGTGCGCTCATCAGAATCAAGCTTCCCAGGTGAGCGTACCGGAGCCCAACAAAAGCCTTCTCCTTGGGGGCCTATTAGTGCAGGGGAAGAACGGCTGTTGGCCAGAAAAAGGTCCTCCCTCTGTAATACTGGCTGTTTTCTCTTTGCCCCATCTACAAAAGTTCTCGGCGGGTGACAAGAAAGGCAATGTCCAAAGTCAGATTTTCAGTTGCTCCAAGCCCCTTTTGCAACTCTGCTGCTGATAGCGCTGATGTCCAGACTCTACTCTCAGTGGTATCTCAGTGGGTGGGAAAGTGATCAAAAGTCTCCGCGATAGGCTTGTACGCTTATAGGGTGGACTTGCTCTAACCAAAAGGCTGTCCAAGCATGAGGACAGTGCCCCGTGTGAGGATTGAACTCACGACCTTCAGATTATGAGACTGACGCGCTACCTACTGCGCTAACGAGGCAGTGCTTTTGCCACTGTGCCGCACACGTGCCAGGTAAGTTGGCTCATGGTTTGCTGTCTAGACAGAGCTGATGCCCCCCTCTGGCTCTCGAGCTCCTTTTTCCCCCAGATGCATTCAGCTCTTACCGAACGCCTCCCATATGGTCTAGCGGTCAGGATTCCTGGTTTTCACCCAGGCGGCCCGGGTTCGACTCCCGGTATGGGAACGTCCTGCCTTTTGGCTAAGGTGCGCTCATCAGAATCAAGCTTCCCAGGTGAGCGTACCGGAGCCCAACAAAAGCCTTCTCCTTGGGGGCCTATTAGTGCAGGGGAAGAACGGCTGTTGGCCAGAAAAAGGTCCTCCCTCTGTAATACTGTCTGTTTTCTCTTCGCCCCATCTACAAAAGTTCTCGGCGGGTGACAAGAAAGGCAATGTCCAAAGTCAGATTTTCAGTTGCTCCAAGCCCCTTTTGCAACTCTGCTGCTGATAGCGCTGATGTCCAGACTCTACTCTCAGTGGTATCTCAGTGGGTGGGAAAGTGATCAAAAGTCTCCGCGATAGGCTTGTACGCTTATAGGGTGGACTTGCCCTAACCAAAAGGCTGTCCAAGCATGAGGACAGTGCCCCGTGTGAGGATTGAACTCACGACCTTCAGATTATGAGACTGACGCGCTACCTACTGCGCTAACGAGGCAGTGCTTTTGCCACTGTGCCGCACACGCGCCAGGTAAGTTGGCTCATGGTTTGCTGTCTAGACAGAGCTGATGCCCCCCCTCTGGCTCTCGAGCTCCTTTTTCCCCCAGATGCATTCAGCTCTTACCGAACGCCTCCCATATGGTCTAGCGGTCAGGATTCCTGGTTTTCACCCAGGCGGCCCGGGGTCGACTCCCGGTATGGGAACGTCCTGCCTTTTGGCTAAGGTGCGCTCATCAGAATCAAGCTTCCCAGGTGAGCGTACCGGAGCCCAACAAAAGCCTTCTCCTTGGGGGCCTATTAGTGCAGGGGAAGAACGGCTGTTTTCTCTTCACCCCATCTACAAAAGTTCTCGGCGGGTGACAAGAAAGGCAATGTCCAAAGTCAGATTTTCAGTTGCTCCAAGCCCCTTTTGCAACTCTGCTGCTGATAGCGCTGATGTCCAGACTCTACTCTCAGTGGTATCTCAGTGGGTGGGAAAGTGATCAAAAGTCTCTGCGATAGGCTTGTACGCTTATAGGGTGGACTTGCCCTAACCAAAAGGTTGTCCAAGCATGAGGACAGTGCCCCGTGTGAGGATTGAACTCACGACCTTCAGATTATGAGACTGACGCGCTACCTACTGCGCTAACGAGGCAGTGCTTTTGCCACTGTGCCGCACACGCGCCAGGTAAGTTGGCTCATGGTTTGCTGTCTAGACAGAGCTGATGCCCCCCTCTGGCTCTCGAGCTCCTTTTTCCCCCAGATGCATTCAGCTCTTACCGAACGCCTCCCATATGGTCTAGCGGTCAGGATTCCTGGTTTTCACCCAGGCGGCCCGGGTTCGACTCCCGTTACGGGAACGTCCTGCCTTTTGGCTAAGGTGCGCTCATCAGAATCAAGCTTCCCAGGTGAGCGTACCGGAGCCCAACAAAAGCCTTCTCCTTGGGGGCCTATTAGTGCAGGGGAAGAACGGCTGTTGGCCAGAAAAAGGTCCTCCCTCTGTAATACTGGCTGTTTTCTCTTCGCCCCATCTACAAAAGTTCTCGGCGGGTGACAAGAAAGGCAATGTCCAAAGTCATATTTTCAGTTGCTCCAAGCCCCTTTTGCAACTCTGCTGCTGATAGCGCTGATGTCCAGACTCTACTCTCAGTGGTATCTCAGTGGGTGGGAAAGTGATCAAAAGTCTCCGCGATAGGCTTGTACGCTTATAGGGTGGACTTGCCCTAACCAAAAGGCTGTCCAAGCATGAGGACAGTGCCCCGTGTGAGGATTGAACTCACGACCTTCAGATTATGAGACTGACGCGCTACCTACTGCGCTAACGAGGCAGTGCTTTTGCCACTGTGCCGCACATGCGCCAGGTAAGTTGGCTCATGGTTTGCTGTCTAGACAGAGCTGATGCCCCCCTCTGGCTCTCGAGCTCCTTTTTCCCCCAGATGCATTCAGCTCTTACCGAACGCCTCCCATATGGTCTAGCGGTCAGGATTCCTGGTTTTCACCCAGGCAGCCCGGGTTCGACTCCCGGTATGGGAATGTCCTGCCTTTTGGCTAAGGTGCGCTCATCAGAATCAAGCTTCCCAGGTGAGCGTACCGGAGCCCAACAAAAGCCTTCTCCTTGGGGGCCTATTAGTGCAGGGGAAGAACGGCTGTTGGCCAGAAAAAGGTCCTCTCTCTGTAATACTGGCTGTTTTCTCTTCGCCCCATCTACAAAAGTTCTCGGCGGGTGACAAGAAAGGCAATGTCCAAAGTCAGATTTTCAGTTGCTCCAAGCCCCTTTTGCAACTCTGCTGCTGATAGCGCTGATATCCAGACTCTACTCTCAGTGGTATCTCAGTGGGTGGGAAAGTGATCAAAAGTCTCCGCGATAGGCTTGTACGCTTATAGGGTGGACTTGCCCTAACCAAAAGGCTGTCCAAGCATGAGGACAGTGCCCCGTGTGAGGATTGAACTCACGACCTTCAGATTATGAGACTGACACGCTACCTACTGCGCTAACGAGGCAGTGCTTTTGCCACTGTGCCGCACACGCGCCAGGTAAGTTGGCTCATGGTTTGCTGTCTAGACAGAGCTGATGCCCCCCTCTGGCTCTCGAGCTCCTTTTTCCCCCAGATGCATTCAGCTCTTACCGAACGCCTCCCATATGGTCAAGCGGTCAGGATTCCTGGTTTTCACCCAGGCGGCCCGGGTTCGACTCCCGGTATGGGAACGTCCTGCCTTTTGGCTAAGGTGCGCTCATCAGAATCAAGCTTCCCAGGTGAGCGTACCGGAGCCCAACAAAAGCCTTCTCCTTGGGGGCCTATTAGTGCAGGGGAAGAACGGCTGTTGGCCAGAAAAAGGTCCTCCCTCTGTAATACTGGCTGTTTTCTCTTCGCCCCATCTACAAAAGTTCTCGGCGGGTGACAAGAAAGGCAATGTCCAAAGTCAGATTTTCAGTTGCTCCAAGCCCCTTTTGCAACTCTGCTGCTGATAGCGCTGATGTCCAGACTCTACTCTCAGTGGTATCTCAGTGGGTGGGAAAGTGATCAAAAGTCTCCGCGATAGGCTTGTACGCTTATAGGGTGGACTTGCCCTAACCAAAAGGCTGTCCAAGCATGAGGACAGTGCCCCGTGTGAGGATTGAACTCACAACCTTCAGATTATGAGACTGACGCGCTACCTACTGCGCTAACGAGGCAGTGCTTTTGCCACTGTGCCGCACACGCGCCAGG
The DNA here is from genome assembly GCF_040937935.1 of Hyperolius riggenbachi. Lineage (NCBI taxonomy): Eukaryota > Metazoa > Chordata > Amphibia > Anura > Hyperoliidae > Hyperolius > Hyperolius riggenbachi. The sequence goes on from NC_090648.1 coordinate 77,331,260, forward strand.
TAAGTTGGCTCATGGTTTGCTGTCTAGACAGAGCTGATGCCCCCCTCTGGCTCTCGAGCTCCTTTTTCCCCCAGATGCATTCAGCTCTTACCGAACGCCTCCCATATGGTCAAGCGGTCAGGATTCCTGGTTTTCACCCAGGCGGCCCGGGTTCGACTCCCAGTATGGGAACGTCCTGCCTTTTGGCTAAGGTGCGCTCATCAGAATCAAGCTTCCCAGGTGAGCGTACCGGAGCCCAACAAAAGCCTTCTCCTTGGGGGCCTATTAGTGCAGGGGAAGAACGGCTGTTGGCCAGAAAAAGGTCCTCCCTCTGTAATACTGGCTGTTTTCTCTTCGCCCCATCTACAAAAGTTCTCGGCGGGTGACAAGAAAGGCAATGTCCAAAGTCAGATTTTCAGTTGCTCCAAGCCCCTTTTGCAACTCTGCTGCTGATAGCGCTGATGTCCAGACTCTACTCTCAGTGGTATCTCAGTGGGTGGGAAAGTGATCAAAAGTCTCCGCGATAGGCTTGTACGCTTATAGGGTGGACTTGCCCTAACCAAAAGGCTGTCCAAGCATGAGGACAGTGCCCCGTGTGAGGATTGAACTCACGACCTTCAGATTATGAGACTGACGCGCTACTTACTGCGCTAACGAGGCAGTGCTTTTGCCACTGTGCCGCACACGCGCCAGGTAAGTTGGCTCATGGTTTGCTGTCTAGACAGAGCTGATGCCCCCCTCTGGCTCTCGAGCTCCTTTTTCCCCCAGATGCATTCAGCTCTTACCGAATGTCTCCCATATGGTCTAGCGGTCAGGATTCCTGGTTTTCACCCAGGCGGCCCGGGTTCGACTCCCGGTACGGGAACGTCCTGCCTTTTGGCTAAGGTGCGCTCATCAGAATCAAGCTTCCCAGGTGAGCGTACCGGAGCCCAACAAAAGCCTTCTCCTTGGGGGCCTATTAGTGCAGGGGAAGAACGGCTGTTGGCCAGAAAAAGGTCCTCCCTCTGTAATACTGGCTGTTTTCTCTTCGCCCCATCTACAAAAGTTCTCGGCGGGTGACAAGAAAGGCAATGTCCAAAGTCAGATTTTCAGTTGCTCCAAGCCCCTTTTGCAACTCTGCTGCTGATAGCGCTGATGTCCAGACTCTACTCTCAGTGGTATCTCAGTGGGTGGGAAAGTGATCAAAAGTCTCCGCGATAGGCTTGTACGCGTATAGGGTGGACTTGCCCTAACCAAAAGGCTGTCCAAGCATGAGGACAGTGCCCCGTGTGAGGATTGAACTCACGACCTTCAGATTATGAGACTGACGCGCTACCTACTGCGCTAACGAGGCAGTGCTTTTGCCACTGTGCCGCACACGCGCCAGGTAAGTTGGCTCATGGTTTGCTGTCTAGACAGAGCTGATGCCCGCCTCTGGCTCTCGAGCTCCTTTTTCCCCCAGATGCATTCAGCTCTTACCGAACGCCTCCCATATGGTCTAGCGGTCAGGATTCCTGGTTTTCACCCAGGCGGCCCGGGTTCGACTCCCTGTATGGGAACGTCCTGCCTTTTGGCTAAGGTGCGCTCATCAGAATTAGGGATGCTCATTCGGATTCCACGGAAATGCAATTTCCGAAATTCCGATCGGAAATTGCATTTCCGCATCGGAATGCGGAAATCGTTAATGCAAGTGCGTTAGGCGGATTTCCGCCGGAAATCACGGAAATTCCGCCCGACTTTACCATTGATTTTCTCAAAAACTATGAAGTCTTTTTGAAAACTTTTTTTTTGCATCTTGTTCAGGAGATTCTGCTTAATAAACCCTGAAAATTTGGTGTTTCTAGGACTTACGGGGGCTTTGCTATTAACCGCTAAAGTCGGTGGATTTTTACTGTAATGTAAAATGCAGAAAATCCGCATCTGCCTATTTTCTGCATTTACATTACAGTAAAAATACGCCGACTTTAGCGGTTAATAGCAAAGCCCCCGTAAGTCCTAGAAACACCAAATTTTCAGGGTTTATTAAGCAGAATCTCCTGAACAGGATGCAAAAAAAAGTTTTCAAAAAGACCTTATAGTTTTTGAGAAAATTGATGTTAAAGTCGGGCGGAATTTCCGCGATTTCCGGCGGAAATTCCGCATTGGAATGCGGAAATTGGTAGCGGAAAGCGGAATCGGTATTTGGCAATGGCGGAATGCGGATTTACCGCGGAATCGGAAATTGGCATTTCCGACCATCCCTAATCAGAATCAAGCTTCCCAGGTGAGCGTACCGGAGCCCAACAAAAGCCTTCTCCTTGGGGGCCTATTAGTGCAGGGGAAGAACGGCTGTTGGCCAGAAAAAGGTCCTCTCTCTGTAATACTGGCTGTTTTCTCTTCGCCCCATCTACAAAAGTTCTCGGCGGGTGACAAGAAAGGCAATGTCCAAAGTCAGATTTTCAGTTGCTCCAAGCCCCTTTTGCAACTCTGCTGCTGATAGCGCTGATGTCCAGACTCTACTCTCAGTGGTATCTCAGTGGGTGGGAAAGTGATCAAAAGTCTCCGCGATAGGCTTGTACGCTTATAGGGTGGACTTGCCCTAACCAAAAGGCTGTCCAAGCATGAGGACAGTGCCCCGTGTGAGGATTGAACTCACGACCTTCAGATTATGAGACTGACACGCTACCTACTGCGCTAACGAGGCAGTGCTTTTGCCACTGTGCCGCACACGCGCCAGGTAAGTTGGCTCATGGTTTGCTGTCTAGACAGAGCTGATGCCCCCCCTCTGGCTCTCGAGCTCCTTTTTCCCCCAGATGCATTCAGCTCTTACCGAACGCCTCCCATATGGTCAAGCGGTCAGGATTCCTGGTTTTCACCCAGGCGGCCCGGGTTCGACTCCCGGTATGGGAACGTCCTGCCTTTTGGCTAAGGTGCGCTCATCAGAATCAAGCTTCCCAGGTGAGCGTACCGGAGCCCAACAAAAGCCTTCTCCTTGGGGGCCTATTAGTGCAGGGGAAGAACGGCTGTTGGCCAGAAAAAGGTCCTCCCTCTGTAATACTGGCTGTTTTCTCTTCGCCCCATCTACAAAAGTTCTCGGCGGGTGACAAGAAAGGCAATGTCCAAAGTCAGATTTTCAGTTGCTCCAAGCCCCTTTTGCAACTCTGCTGCTGATAGCGCTGATGTCCAGACTCTACTCTCAGTGGTATCTCAGTGGGTGGGAAAGTGATCAAAAGTCTCCGCGATAGGCTTGTACGCTTATAGGGTGGACTTGCCCTAACCAAAAGGCTGTCCAAGCATGAGGACAGTGCCCCGTGTGAGGATTGAACTCACGACCTTCAGATTATGAGACTGACACGCTACCTACTGCGCTAACGAGGCAGTGCTTTTGCCACTGTGCCGCACACGCGCCAGGTAAGTTGGCTCATGGTTTGCTGTCTAGACAGAGCTGATGCCCCCCCTCTGGCTCTCGAGCTCCTTTTTCCCCCAGATGCATTCAGCTCTTACCGAACGCCTCCCATATGGTCAAGCGGTCAGGATTCCTGGTTTTCACCCAGGCGGCCCGGGTTCGACTCCCGGTATGGGAACGTCCTGCCTTTTGGCTAAGGTGCGCTCATCAGAATCAAGCTTCCCAGGTGAGCGTACCGGAGCCCAACAAAAGCCTTCTCCTTGGGGGCCTATTAGTGCAGGGGAAGAACGGCTGTTGGCCAGAAAAAGGTCCTCCCTCTGTAATACTGGCTGTTTTCTCTTCGCCCCATCTACAAAAGTTCTCGGCGGGTGACAAGAAAGGCAATGTCCAAAGTCAGATTTTCAGTTGCTCCAAGCCCCTTTTGCAACTCTGCTGCTGATAGCGCTGATGTCCAGACTCTACTCTCAGTGGTATCTCAGTGGGTGGGAAAGTGATCAAAAGTCTCCGCGATAGGCTTGTACGCTTATAGGGTGGACTTGCCCTAACCAAAAGGCTGTCCAAGCATGAGGACAGTGCCCCGTGTGAGGATTGAACTCACGACCTTCAGATTATGAGACTGACACGCTACCTACTGCGCTAACGAGGCAGTGCTTTTGCCACTGTGCCGCACACGCGCCAAGTAAGTTGGCTCATGGTTTGCTGTCTAGACAGAGCTGATGCCCCCCCTCTGGCTCTCGAGCTCCTTTTTCCCCCAGATGCATTCAGCTCTTACCGAACGCCTCCCATATGGTCTAGCGGTCAGGATTCCTGGTTTTCACCCAGGCGGCCCGGGTTCGACTCCCGGTATGGGAACGTCCTGCCTTTTGGCTAAGGTGCGCTCATCAGAATCAAGCTTCCCAGGTGAGCATACCGGAGCCCAACAAAAGCCTTCTCCTTGGGGGCCTATTAGTGCAGGGGAAGAACGGCTGTTGGCCAGAAAAAGGTCCTCCCTCTGTAATACTGGCTGTTTTCTCTTCGCCCCAGCTACAAAAGTTCTCGGCGGGTGACAAGAAAGGCAATGTCCAAAGTCAGATTTTCAGTTGCTCCAAGCCCCTTTTGCAACTCTGCTGCTGATAGCGCTGATGTCCAGACTCTACTCTCAGTGGTATCTCAGTGGGTGGGAAAGTGATCAAAAGTCTCCGCGATAGGCTTGTACGCTTATAGGGTGGACTTGCCCTAACCAAAAGGCTGTCCAAGCATGAGGACAGTGCCCCGTGTGAGGATTGAACTCACGACCTTCAGATTATGAGACTGACGCGCTACCTACTGCGCTAACAAGGCAGTGCTTTTGCCACTGTGCCGCACACGCGCCAGGTAAGTTGGCTCATGGTTTGCTGTCTAGACAGAGCTGATGCCCCCCTCTGGCTCTCGAGCTCCTTTTTCCCCCAGATGCATTCAGCTCTTACCGAACGCCTCCCATATGGTCTAGTGGTCAGGATTCCTGGTTTTCACCCAGGCGGCCCGGGTTCGACTCCCGGTACGGGAACGTCCTGCCTTTTGGCTAAGGTGCGCTCATCAGAATCAAGCTTCCCAGGTGAGCGTACCGGAGCCCAACAAAAGCCTTCTCCTTGGGGGCCTATTAGTGCAGGGGAAGAACGGCTGTTGGCCAGAAAAAGGTCCTCCCTCTGTAATACTGGCTGTTTTCTCTTCGCCCCATCTACAAAAGTTCTCGGCGGGTGACAAGAAAGGCAATGTCCAAAGTCAGATTTTCAGTTGCTCCAAGCCCCTTTTGCAACTCTGCTGCTGATAGCGCTGATGTCCAGACTCTACTCTCAGTGGTATCTCAGTGGGTGGGAAAGTGATCAAAAGTCTCCGCGATAGGCTTGTACGCTTATAGGGTGGACTTGCCCTAACCAAAAGGCTGTCCAAGCATGAGGACAGTGCCCCGTGGGAGGATTGAACTCACGACCTTCAGATTATGAGACTGACACGCTACCTACTGCGCTAACGAGGCAGTGCTTTTGCCACTGTGCCGCACACGCGCCAGGTAAGTTGGCTCATGGTTTGCTGTCTAGACAGAGCTGATGCCCCCCTCTGGCTCTCGAGCTCCTTTTTCCCCCAGATGCATTCAGCTCTTGCCGAACGCCTCCCATATGGTCTAGCGGTCAGGATTCCTGGTTTTCACCCAGGCGGCCCGGGTTCGACTCCTGGTACGGGAACGTCCTGCCTTTTGGCTAAGGTGCGCTCATCAGAATCAAGCTTCCCAGGTGAGCGTACCGGAGCCCAACAAAAGCCTTCTCCTTGGGGGCCTATTAGTGCAGGGGAAGAACGGCTGTTGGCCAGAAAAAGGTCCTCCCTCTGTAATACTGTCTGTTTTCTCTTCGCCCCATCTACAAAAGTTCTCGGTGGGTGACAAGAAAGGCAATGTCCAAAGTCAGATTTTCAGTTGCTCCAAGCCCCTTTTGCAACTCTGCTGCTGATAGCGCTGATGTCCAGACTCTACTCTCAGTGGTATCTCAGTGGGTGGGAAAGTGATCAAAAGTCTCCGCGATAGGCTTGTACGCTTATAGGGTGGACTTGCCCTAACCAAAAGGCTGTCCAAGCATGAGGACAGTGCCCCGTGTGAGGATTGAACTCACGACCTTCAGATTATGAGACTGACGCGCTACCTACTGCGCTAACGAGGCAGTGCTTTTGCCACTGTGCCGCACACGTGCCAGGTAAGTTGGCTCATGGTTTGCTGTCTAGACAGAGCTGATGCCCCCCTCTGGCTCTCGAGCTCCTTTTTCCCCCAGATGCATTCAGCTCTTACCGAACGCCTCCCATATGGTCTAGCGGTCAGGATTCCTGGTTTTCACCCAGGCGGCCCGGGTTCGACTCCCGGTATGGGAACGTCCTGCCTTTTGGCTAAGGTGCGCTCATCAGAATCAAGCTTCCCAGGTGAGCGTACCGGAGCCCAACAAAAGCCTTCTCCTTGGGGGCCTATTAGTGCAGGGGAAGAACGGCTGTTGGCCAGAAAAAGGTCCTCCCTCTGTAATACTGGCTGTTTTCTCTTCGCCCCATCTACAAAAGTTCTCGGCGGGTGACAAGAAAGGCAATGTCCAAAGTCAGATTTTCAGTTGCTCCAAGCCCCTTTTGCAACTCTGCTGCTGATAGCGCTGATGTCCAGACTCTACTCTCAGTGGTATCTCAGTGGGTGGGAAAGTGATCAAAAGTCTCCGCGATAGGCTTGTACGCTTATAGGGTGGACTTGCCCTAACCAAAAGGCTGTCCAAGCATGAGGACAGTGCCCCGTGTGAGGATTGAACTCACGACCTTCAGATTATGAGACTGACGCGCTACCTACTGCGCTAACGAGGCAGTGCTTTTGCCACTGTGCCGCACACGCGCCAGGTAAGTTGGCTCATGGTTTGCTGTCTAGACAGAGCTGATGCCCCCCTCTGGCTCTCGAGCTCCTTTTTCCCCCAGATGCATTCAGCTCTTACCGAACGCCTCCCATATGGTCTAGCGGTCAGGATTCCTGGTTTTCACCCAGGCGGCCCGGGTTCGACTCCCGGTACGGGAACGTCCTGCCTTTTGGCTAAGGTGCGCTCATCAGAATCAAGCTTCCCAGGTGAGCGTACCGGAGCCCAACAAAAGCCTTCTCCTTGGGGGCCTATTAGTGCAGGGGAAGAACGGCTGTTGGCCAGAAAAAGGTCCTCCCTCTGTAATACTGGCTGTTTTCTCTTCGCCCCATCTACAAAAGTTCTCGGCGGGTGACAAGAAAGGCAATGTCCAAAGTCAGATTTTCAGTTGCTCCAAGCCCCTTTTGCAACTCTGCTGCTGATAGCGGTGATGTCCAGACTCTACTCTCAGTGGTATCTCAGTGGGTGGGAAAGTGATCAAAAGTCTCCGCGATAGGCTTGTACGCTTATAGGGTGGACTTGCCCTAACCAAAAGGCTGTCCAAGCATGAGGACAGTGCCCCGTGTGAAGATTGAACTCACGACCTTCAGATTATGAGACTGACACGCTACCTACTGCGCTAACGAGGCAGTGCTTTTGCCACTGTGCCGCACACGCGCCAGGTAAGTTGGCTCATGGTTTGCTGTCTAGACAGAGCTGATGCCCCCCTCTGGCTCTCGAGCTCCTTTTTCCCCCAGATGCATTCAGCTCTTACCGAACGCCTCCCATATGGTCTAGCGGTCAGGATTCCTGGTTTTCACCCAGGCGGCCCGGGTTCGACTCCCGGTACGGGAACGTCCTGCCTTTTGGCTAAGGTGCGCTCATCAGAATCAAGCTTCCCAGGTGAGCGTACCGGAGCCCAACAAAAGCCTTCTCCTTGGGGGCCTATTAGTGCAGGGGAAGAACGGCTGTTGGCCAGAAAAAGGTCCTCCCTCTGTAATACTGGCTGTTTTCTCTTCGCCCCATCTACAAAAGTTCTCGGCGGGTGACAAGAAAGGCAATGTCCAAAGTCAGATTTTCAGTTGCTCCAAGCCCCTTTTGCAACTCTGCTGCTGATAGCGCTGATGTCCAGACTCTACTCTCAGTGGTATCTCAGTGGGTGGGAAAGTGATCAAAAGTCTCCGCGATAGGCTTGTACGCTTATAGGGTGGACTTGCCCTAACCAAAAGGCTGTCCAAGCATGAGGACAGTGCCCCGTGTGAGGATTGAACTCACGACCTTCAGATTATGAGACTGACGCGCTACCTACTGCGCTAACAAGGCAGTGCTTTTGCCACTGTGCCGCACATGCGCCAGGTAAGTTGGCTCATGGTTTGCTGTCTAGACAGAGCTGATGCCCCCCTCTGGCTCTCGAGCTCCTTTTTCCCCCAGATGCATTCAGCTCTTACCGAACGCCTCCCATATGGTCTAGCGGTCAGGATTCCTGGTTTTCACCCAGGCGGCCCGGGTTCGACTCCCGGTATGGGAACGTCCTGCCTTTTGGCTAAGGTGCGCTCATCAGAATCAAGCTTCCCAGGTGAGCGTACCGGAGCCCAACAAAAGCCTTCTCCTTGGGGGCCTATTAGTGCAGGGGAAGAACGGCTGTTGGCCAGAAAAAGGTCCTCCCTCTGTAATACTGGCTGTTTTCTCTTCGCCCCATCTACAAAAGTTCTCGGCGGGTGACAAGAAAGGCAATGTCCAAAGTCAGATTTTCAGTTGCTCCAAGCCCCTTTTGCAACTCTGCTGCTGATAGCGCTGATGTCCAGACTCTACTCTCAGTGGTATCTCAGTGGGTGGGAAAGTGATCAAAAGTCTCCGCGATAGGCTTGTACGCTTATAGGGTGGACTTGCCCTAACCAAAAGGCTGTCCAAGCATGAGGACAGTGCCCCGTGTGAGGATTGAACTCACGACCTTCAGATTATGAGACTGACACGCTACCTACTGCGCTAACGAGGCAGTGCTTTTGCCACTGTGCCGCACACGCGCCAGGTAAGTTGGCTCATGGTTTGCTGTCTAGACAGAGCTGATGCCCCCCCTCTGGCTCTCGAGCTCCTTTTTCCCCCAGATGCATTCAGCTCTTACCGAACGCCTCCCATATGGTCAAGCGGTCAGGATTCCTGGTTTTCACCCAGGCGGCCCGGGTTCGACTCCCGGTATGGGAACGTCCTGCCTTTTGGCTAAGGTGCGCTCATCAGAATCAAGCTTCCCAGGTGAGCGTACCGGAGCCCAACAAAAGCCTTCTCCTTGGGGGCCTATTAGTGCAGGGGAAGAACGGCTGTTGGCCAGAAAAAGGTCCTCCCTCTGTAATACTGGCTGTTTTCTCTTCGCCCCATCTACAAAAGTTCTCGGCGGGTGACAAGAAAGGCAATGTCCAAAGTCAGATTTTCAGTTGCTCCAAGCCCCTTTTGCAACTCTGCTGCTGATAGCGCTGATGTCCAGACTCTACTCTCAGTGGTATCTCAGTGGGTGGGAAAGTGATCAAAAGTCTCCGCGATAGGCTTGTACGCTTATAGGGTGGACTTGCCCTAACCAAAAGGCTGTCCAAGCATGAGGACAGTGCCCCGTGTGAGGATTGAACTCACGACCTTCAGATTATGAGACTGACGCGCTACCTACTGCGCTAACAAGGCAGTGCTTTTGCCACTGTGCCGCACACGCGCCAGGTAAGTTGGCTCATGGTTTGCTGTCTAGACAGAGCTGATGCCCCCCTCTGGCTCTCGAGCTCCTTTTTCCCCCAGATGCATTCAGCTCTTACCGAACGCCTCCCATATGGTCTAGCGGTCAGGATTCCTGGTTTTCACCCAGGCGGCCCGGGTTCGACTCCCGGTACGGGAACGTCCTGCCTTTTGGCTAAGGTGCGCTCATCAGAATCAAGCTTCCCAGGTGAGCGTACCGGAGCCCAACAAAAGCCTTCTCCTTGGGGGCCTATTAGTGCAGGGGAAGAACGGCTGTTGGCCAGAAAAAGGTCCTCCCTCTGTAATACTGGCTGTTTTCTCTTCGCCCCATCTACAAAAGTTCTCGGCGGGTGACAAGAAAGGCAATGTCCAAAGTCAGATTTTCAGTTGCTCCAAGCCCCTTTTGCAACTCTGCTGCTGATAGCGCTGATGTCCAGACTCTACTCTCAGTGGTATCTCAGTGGGTGGGAAAGTGATCAAAAGTCTCCGCGATAGGCTTGTACGCTTATAGGGTGGACTTGCCCTAACCAAAAGGCTGTCCAAGCATGAGGACAGTGCCCCGTGTGAGGATTGAACTCACGACCTTCAGATTATGAGACTGACACGCTACCTACTGCGCTAACGAGGCAGTGCTTTTGCCACTGTGCCGCACACGCGCCAGGTAAGTTGGCTCATGGTTTGCTGTCTAGACAGAGCTGATGCCCCCCTCTGGCTCTCAAGCTCCTTTTTCCCCCAGATGCATTCAGCTCTTACCGAACGCCTCCCATATGGTCTAGCGGTCAGGATTCCTGGTTTTCACCCAGGCGGCCCGGGTTCGACTCCTGGTACGGGAACGTCCTGCCTTTTGGCTAAGGTGCGCTCATCAGAATCAAGCTTCCCAGGTGAGCGTACCGGAGCCCAACAAAAGCCTTCTCCTTGGGGGCCTATTAGTGCAGGGGAAGAACGGCTGTTGGCCAGAAAAAGGTCCTCCCTCTGTAATACTGTCTGTTTTCTCTTCGCCCCATCTACAAAAGTTCTCGGTGGGTGACAAGAAAGGCAATGTCCAAAGTCAGATTTTCAGTTGCTCCAAGCCCCTTTTGCAACTCTGCTGCTGATAGCGCTGATGTCCAGACTCTACTCTCAGTGGTATCTCAGTGGGTGGGAAAGTGATCAAAAGTCTCCGCGATAGGCTTGTACGCTTATAGGGTGGACTTGCCCTAACCAAAAGGCTGTCCAAGCATGAGGACAGTGCCCCGTGTGAGGATTGAACTCACGACCTTCAGATTATGAGACTGACACGCTACCTACTGCGCTAACGAGGCAGTGCTTTTGCCACTGTGCCGCACACGTGCCAGGTAAGTTGGCTCATGGTTTGCTGTCTAGACAGAGCTGATGCCCCCCTCTGGCTCTCGAGCTCCTTTTTCCCCCAGATGCATTCAGCTCTTACCGAACGCCTCCCATATGGTCTAGCGGTCAGGATTCCTGGTTTTCACCCAGGCGGCCCGGGTTCGACTCCCGGTATGGGAACGTCCTGCCTTTTGGCTAAGGTGCGCTCATCAGAATCAAGCTTCCCAGGTGAGCGTACCGGAGCCCAACAAAAGCCTTCTCCTTGGGGGCCTATTAGTGCAGGGGAAGAACGGCTGTTGGCCAGAAAAAGGTCCTCCCTCTGTAATACTGGCTGTTTTCTCTTCGCCCCATCTACAAAAGTTCTCGGCGGGTGACAAGAAAGGCAATGTCCAAAGTCAGATTTTCAGTTGCTCCAAGCCCCTTTTGCAACTCTGCTGCTGATAGCGCTGATGTCCAGACTCTACTCTCAGTGGTATCTCAGTGGGTGGGAAAGTGATCAAAAGTCTCCGCGATAGGCTTGTACGCTTATAGGGTGGACTTGCCCTAACCAAAAGGCTGTCCAAGCATGAGGACAGTGCCCCGTGTGAGGATTGAACTCACGACCTTCAGATTATGAGACTGACGCGCTACCTACTGCGCTAACGAGGCAGTGCTTTTGCCACTGTGCCGCACACGCGCCAGGTAAGTTGGCTCATGGTTTGCTGTCTAGACAGAGCTGATGCCCCCCTCTGGCTCTCGAGCTCCTTTTTCCCCCAGATGCATTCAGCTCTTACCGAACGCCTCCCATATGGTCTAGCGGTCAGGATTCCTGGTTTTCACCCAGGCGGCCCGGGTTCGACTCCCGGTACGGGAACGTCCTGCCTTTTGGCTAAGGTGCGCTCATCAGAATCAAGCTTCCCAGGTGAGCGTACCGGAGCCCAACAAAAGCCTTCTCCTTGGGGGCCTATTAGTGCAGGGGAAGAACGGCTGTTGGCCAGAAAAAGGTCCTCCCTCTGTAATACTGGCTGTTTTCTCTTCGCCCCATCTACAAAAGTTCTCGGCGGGTGACAAGAAAGGCAATGTCCAAAGTCAGATTTTCAGTTGCTCCAAGCCCCTTTTGCAACTCTGCTGCTGATAGCGCTGATGTCCAGACTCTACTCTCAGTGGTATCTCAGTGGGTGGGAAAGTGATCAAAAGTCTCCGCGATAGGCTTGTACGCTTATAGGGTGGACTTGCCCTAACCAAAAGGCTGTCCAAGCATGAGGACAGTGCCCCGTGTGAGGATTGAACTCACGACCTTCAGATTATGAGACTGACGCGCTACCTACTGCGCTAACGAGGCAGTGCTTTTGCCACTGTGCCGCACATGCGCCAGATAAGTTGGCTCATGGTTTGCTGTCTAGACAGAGCTGATGCCCCCCTCTGGCTCTCGAGCTCCTTTTTCCCCCAGATGCATTCAGCTCTTACCGAACGCCTCCCATATGGTCTAGCGGTCAGGATTCCTGGTTTTCACCCAGGCGGCCCGGGTTCGACTCCCGGTATGGGAATGTCCTGCCTTTTGGCTAAGGTGCGCTCATCAGAATCAAGCTTCCCAGGTGAGCGTACCGGAGCCCAACAAAAGCCTTCTCCTTGGGGGCCTATTAGTGCAGGGGAAGAACGGCTGTTGGCCAGAAAAAGGTCCTCTCTCTGTAATACTGGCTGTTTTCTCTTCGCCCCATCTACAAAAGTTCTCGGCGGGTGACAAGAAAGGCAATGTCCAAAGTCAGATTTTCAGTTGCTCCAAGCCCCTTTTGCAACTCTGCTGCTGATAGCGCTGATATCCAGACTCTACTCTCAGTGGTATCTCAGTGGGTGGGAAAGTGATCAAAAGTCTCCGCGATAGGCTTGTACGCTTATAGGGTGGACTTGCCCTAACCAAAAGGCTGTCCAAGCATGAGGACAGTGCCCCGTGTGAGGATTGAACTCACGACCTTCAGATTATGAGACTGACACGCTACCTACTGCGCTAACGAGGCAGTGCTTTTGCCACTGTGCCGCACACGCGCCAGGTAAGTTGGCTCATGGTTTGCTGTCTAGACAGAGCTGATGCCCCCCTCTGGCTCTCGAGCTCCTTTTTCCCCCAGATGCATTCAGCTCTTACCGAACGCCTCCCATATGGTCAAGCGGTCAGGATTCCTGGTTTTCACCCAGGCGGCCCGGGTTCGACTCCCGGTATGGGAACGTCCTGCCTTTTGGCTAAGGTGCGCTCATCAGAATCAAGCTTCCCAGGTGAGCGTACCGGAGCCCAACAAAAGCCTTCTCCTTGGGGGCCTATTAGTGCAGGGGAAGAACGGCTGTTGGCCAGAAAAAGGTCCTCCCTCTGTAATACTGGCTGTTTTCTCTTCGCCCCATCTACAAAAGTTCTCGGCGGGTGACAAGAAAGGCAATGTCCAAAGTCAGATTTTCAGTTGCTCCAAGCCCCTTTTGCAACTCTGCTGCTGATAGCGCTGATGTCCAGACTCTACTCTCAGTGGTATCTCAGTGGGTGGGAAAGTGATCAAAAGTCTCCGCGATAGGCTTGTAGGCTTATAGGGTGGACTTGCCCTAACCAAAAGGCTGTCCAAGCATGAGGACAGTGCCCCGTGTGAGGATTGAACTCACAACCTTCAGATTATGAGACTGACGCGCTACCTACTGCGCTAACGAGGCAGTGCTTTTGCCACTGTGCCGCACACGCGCCAGGTAAGTTGGCTCATGGTTTGCTGTCTAGACAGAGCTGATGCCCCCCTCTGGCTCTCGAGCTCCTTTTTCCCCCAGATGCATTCAGCTCTTACCGAATGCCTCCCATATGGTCTAGCGGTCAGGATTCCTGGTTTTCACCCAGGCGGCCCGGGTTCGACTCCCGGTACGGGAACGTCCTGCCTTTTGGCTAAGGTGCGCTCATCAGAATCAAGCTTCCCAGGTGAGCGTACCGGAGCCCAACAAAAGCCTTCTCCTTGGGGGCCTATTAGTGCAGGGGAAGAACGGCTGTTGGCCAGAAAAAGGTCCTCCCTCTGTAATACTGGCTGTTTTCTCTTCGCCCCATCTACAAAAGTTCTCGGCGGGTGACAAGAAAGGCAATGTCCAAAGTCAGATTTTCAGTTGCTCCAAGCCCCTTTTGCAACTCTGCTGCTGATAGCGCTGATGTCCAGACTCTACTCTCAGTGGTATCTCAGTGGGTGGGAAAGTGATCAAAAGTCTCCGCGATAGGCTTGTACGCGTATAGGGTGGACTTGCCCTAACCAAAAGGCTGTCCAAGCATGAGGACAGTGCCCCGTGTGAGGATTGAACTCACGACCTTCAGATTATGAGACTGACGCGCTACCTACTGCGCTAACGAGGCAGTGCTTTTGCCACTGTGCCGCACACGCGCCAGGTAAGTTGGCTCATGGTTTGCTGTCTAGACAGAGCTGATGCCCGCCTCTGGCTCTCGAGCTCCTTTTTCCCCCAGATGCATTCAGCTCTTACCGAACGCCTCCCATATGGTCTAGCGGTCAGGATTCCTGGTTTTCACCCAGGCGGCCCGGGTTCGACTCCCGGTATGGGAACGTCCTGCCTTTTGGCTAAGGTGCGCTCATCAGAATTAGGGATGCTCATTCGGATTCCACGGAAATGCAATTTCCGAAATTCCGATCGGAAATTGCATTTCCGCATCGGAATGCGGAAATCGTTAATGCAAGTGCGTTAGGCGGATTTCCGCCGGAAATCACGGAAATTCCGCCCGACTTTACCATTGATTTTCTCAAAAACTATGAAGTCTTTTTGAAAACTTTTTTTTGCATCTTGTTCAGGAGATTCTGCTTAATAAACCCTGAAAATTTGGTGTTTCTAGGACTTACGGGGGCTTTGCTATTAACCGCTAAAGTCGGTGGATTTTTACTGTAATGTAAAATGCAGAAAATCCGCATCTGCCTATTTTCTGCATTTACATTACAGTAAAAATACGCCGAATTTAGTGGTTAATAGCAAAGCCCCCGTAAGTCCCAGAAACACCAAATTTTCAGGGTTTATTAAGCAGAATCTCCTGAACAGGATGCAAAAAAAAGTTTTCAAAAAGACCTTATAGTTTTTGAGAAAATTGATGTTAAAGTCGGGCGGAATTTCCGCGATTTCCGGCGGAAATTCCGCATTGGAATGCGGAAATTGGTAGCGGAAAGCGGAATCGGTATTTGGCAATGGCGGAATGCGGATTTACCGCGGAATCGGAAATTGGCATTTCCGACCATCCCTAATCAGAATCAAGCTTCCCAGGTGAGCGTACCGGAGCCCAACAAAAGCCTTCTCCTTGGGGGCCTATTAGTGCAGGGGAAGAACGGCTGTTGGCCAGAAAAAGGTCCTCTCTCTGTAATACTGGCTGTTTTCTCTTCGCCCCATCTACAAAAGTTCTCGGCGGGTGACAAGAAAGGCAATGTCCAAAGTCAGATTTTCAGTTGCTCCAAGCCCCTTTTGCAACTCTGCTGCTGATAGCGCTGATGTCCAGACTCTACTCTCAGTGGTATCTCAGTGGGTGGGAAAGTGATCAAAAGTCTCCGCGATAGGCTTGTACGCTTATAGGGTGGACTTGCCCTAACCAAAAGGCTGTCCAAGCATGAGGACAGTGCCCCGTGTGAGGATTGAACTCACGACCTTCAGATTATGAGACTGACACGCTACCTACTGCGCTAACGAGGCAGTGCTTTTGCCACTGTGCCGCACACGCGCCAGGTAAGTTGGCTCATGGTTTGCTGTCTAGACAGAGCTGATGCCCCCCCTCTGGCTCTCGAGCTCCTTTTTCCCCCAGATGCATTCAGCTCTTACCGAACGCCTCCCATATGGTCAAGCGGTCAGGATTCCTGGTTTTCACCCAGGCGGCCCGGGTTCGACTCCCGGTATGGGAACGTCCTGCCTTTTGGCTAAGGTGCGCTCATCAGAATCAAGCTTCCCAGGTGAGCGTACCGGAGCCCAACAAAAGCCTTCTCCTTGGGGGCCTATTAGTGCAGGGGAAGAACGGCTGTTGGCCAGAAAAAGGTCCTCCCTCTGTAATACTGGCTGTTTTCTCTTCGCCCCATCTACAAAAGTTCTCGGCGGGTGACAAGAAAGGCAATGTCCAAAGTCAGATTTTCAGTTGCTCCAAGCCCCTTTTGCAACTCTTCTGCTGATAGCGCTGATGTCCAGACTCTACTCTCAGTGGTATCTCAGTGGGTGGGAAAGTGATCAAAAGTCTCCGCGATAGGCTTGTACGCTTATAGGGTGGACTTGCCCTAACCAAAAGGCTGTCCAAGCATGAGGACAGTGCCCCGTGTGAGGATTGAACTCACGACCTTCAGATTATGAGACTGACGCGCTACCTACTGCGCTAACGAGGCAGTGCTTTTGCCACTGTGCCGCACACGCGCCAGGTAAGTTGGCTCATGGTTTGCTGTCTAGACAGAGCTGATGCCCCCCTCTGGCTCTCGAGCTCCTTTTTCCCCCAGATGCATTCAGCTCTTACCGAACGCCTCCCATATGGTCTAGCGGTCAGGATTCCTGGTTTTCACCCAGGCGGCTCGGGTTCGACTCCCGGTACGGGAACGTCCTGCCTTTTGGCTAAGGTGCGCTCATCAGAATCAAGCTTCCCAGGTGAGCGTACCGGAGCCCAACAAAAGCCTTCTCCTTGGGGGCCTATTAGTGCAGGGGAAGAACGGCTGTTGGCCAGAAAAAGGTCCTCCCTCTGTAATACTGGCTGTTTTCTCTTCGCCCCATCTACAAAAGTTCTCGGCGGGTGACAAGAAAGGCAATGTCCAAAGTCAGATTTTCAGTTGCTCCAAGCCCCTTTTGCAACTCTGCTGCTGATAGCGCTGATGTCCAGACTCTACTCTCAGTGGTATCTCAGTGGGTGGGAAAGTGATCAAAAGTCTCCGCGATAGGCTTGTACGCTTATAGGGTGGACTTGCCCTAACCAAAAGGCTGTCCAAGCATGAGGACAGTGCCCCGTGTGAGGATTGAACTCACGACCTTCAGATTACGAGACTGACGCGCTACCTACTGCGCTAACGAGGCAGTGCTTTTGCCACTGTGCCGCACACGCGCCAGGTAAGTTGGCTCATGGTTTGCTGTCTAGACAGAGCTGATGCCCCCCCTCTGGCTCTCGAGCTCCTTTTTCCCCCAGATGCATTCAGCTCTTACCGAACGCCTCCCATATGGTCAAGCGGTCAGGATTCCTGGGTTTCACCCAGGCGGCCCGGGTTCGACTCCCGGTATGGGAACGTCCTGCCTTTTGGCTAAGGTGCGCTCATCAGAATCAAGCTTCCCAGGTGAGCGTACCGGAGCCCAACAAAAGCCTTCTCCTTGGGGGCCTATTAGTGCAGGGGAAGAACGGCTGTTGGCCAGAAAAAGGTCCTCCCTCTGTAATACTGGCTGTTTTCTCTTCGCCCCATCTACAAAAGTTCTCGGCGGGTGACAAGAAAGGCAATGTCCAAAGTCAGATTTTCAGTTGCTCCAAGCCCCTTTTGCAACTCTGCTGCTGATAGCGCTGATGTCCAGACTCTACTCTCAGTGGTATCTCAGTGGGTGGGAAAGTGATCAAAAGTCTCCGCGATAGGCTTGTACGCTTATAGGGTGGACTTGCCCTAACCAAAAGGCTGTCCAAGCATGAGGACAGTGCCCCGTGTGAGGATTGAACTCACGACCTTCAGATTATGAGACTGACACGCTACCTACTGCGCTAACGAGGCAGTGCTTTTGCCACTGTGCCGCACACGCGCCAGGTAAGTTGGCTCATGGTTTGCTGTCTAGACAGAGCTGATGCCCCCCCTCTGGCTCTCGAGCTCCTTTTTCCCCCAGATGCATTCAGCTCTTACCGAACGCCTCCCATATGGTCAAGCGGTCAGGATTCCTGGTTTTCACCCAGGCGGCCCGGGTTCGACTCCCGGTATGGGAACGTCCTGCCTTTTGGCTAAGGTGCGCTCATCAGAATCAAGCTTCCCAGGTGAGCGTACCGGAGCCCAACAAAAGCCTTCTCCTTGGGGGCCTATTAGTGCAGGGGAAGAACGGCTGTTGGCCAGAAAAAGGTCCTCCCTCTGTAATACTGGCTGTTTTCTCTTCGCCCCATCTACAAAAGTTCTCGGCGGGTGACAAGAAAGGCAATGTCCAAAGTCAGATTTTCAGTTGCTCCAAGCCCCTTTTGCAACTCTGCTGCTGATAGCGCTGATGTCCAGACTCTACTCTCAGTGGTATCTCAGTGGGTGGGAAAGTGATCAAAAGTCTCCGCGATAGGCTTGTACGCTTATAGGGTGGACTTGCCCTAACCAAAAGGCTGTCCAAGCATGAGGACAGTGCCCCGTGTGAGGATTGAACTCACGACCTTCAGATTATGAGACTGACGCGCTACCTACTGCGCTAACGAGGCAGTGCTTTTGCCACTGTGCCGCACACGCGCCAGGTAAGTTGGCTCATGGTTTGCTGTCTAGACAGAGCTGATGCCCCCCTCTGGCTCTCGAGCTCCTTTTTCCCCCAGATGCATTCAGCTCTTACCGAACGCCTCCCATATGGTCTAGCGGTCAGGATTCCTGGTTTTCACCCAGGCGGCTCGGGTTCGACTCCCGGTACGGGAACGTCCTGCCTTTTGGCTAAGGTGCGCTCATCAGAATCAAGCTTCCCAGGTGAGCGTACCGGAGCCCAACAAAAGCCTTCTCCTTGGGGGCCTATTAGTGCAGGGGAAGAACGGCTGTTGGCCAGAAAAAGGTCCTCCCTCTGTAATACTGGCTGTTTTCTCTTCGCCCCATCTACAAAAGTTCTCGGCGGGTGACAAGAAAGGCAATGTCCAAAGTCAGATTTTCAGTTGCTCCAAGCCCCTTTTGCAACTCTGCTGCTGATAGCGCTGATGTCCAGACTCTACTCTCAGTGGTATCTCAGTGGGTGGGAAAGTGATCAAAAGTCTCCGCGATAGGCTTGTACGCTTATAGGGTGGACTTGCCCTAACCAAAAGGCTGTCCAAGCATGAGGACAGTGCCCCGTGTGAGGATTGAACTCACGACCTTCAGATTACGAGACTGACGCGCTACCTACTGCGCTAACGAGGCAGTGCTTTTGCCACTGTGCCGCACACGCGCCAGGTAAGTTGGCTCATGGTTTGCTGTCTAGACAGAGCTGATGCCCCCCCTCTGGCTCTCGAGCTCCTTTTTCCCCCAGATGCATTCAGCTCTTACCGAACGCCTCCCATATGGTCAAGCGGTCAGGATTCCTGGGTTTCACCCAGGCGGCCCGGGTTCGACTCCCGGTATGGGAACGTCCTGCCTTTTGGCTAAGGTGCGCTCATCAGAATCAAGCTTCCCAGGTGAGCGTACCGGAGCCCAACAAAAGCCTTCTCCTTGGGGGCCTATTAGTGCAGGGGAAGAACGGCTGTTGGCCAGAAAAAGGTCCTCCCTCTGTAATACTGGCTGTTTTCTCTTCGCCCCATCTACAAAAGTTCTCGGCGGGTGACAAGAAAGGCAATGTCCAAAGTCAGATTTTCAGTTGCTCCAAGCCCCTTTTGCAACTCTGCTGCTGATAGCGCTGATGTCCAGACTCTACTCTCAGTGGTATCTCAGTGGGTGGGAAAGTGATCAAAAGTCTCCGCGATAGGCTTGTACGCTTATAGGGTGGACTTGCCCTAACCAAAAGGCTGTCCAAGCATGAGGACAGTGCCCCGTGTGAGGATTGAACTCACGACCTTCAGATTATGAGACTGACACGCTACCTACTGCGCTAACGAGGCAGTGCTTTTGCCACTGTGCCGCACACGCGCCAGGTAAGTTGGCTCATGGTTTGCTGTCTAGACAGAGCTGATGCCCCCCCTCTGGCTCTCGAGCTCCTTTTTCCCCCAGATGCATTCAGCTCTTACCGAACGCCTCCCATATGGTCAAGCGGTCAGGATTCCTGGTTTTCACCCAGGCGGCCCGGGTTCGACTCCCGGTATGGGAACGTCCTGCCTTTTGGCTAAGGTGCGCTCATCAGAATCAAGCTTCCCAGGTGAGCGTACCGGAGCCCAACAAAAGCCTTCTCCTTGGGGGCCTATTAGTGCAGGGGAAGAACGGCTGTTGGCCAGAAAAAGGTCCTCCCTCTGTAATACTGGCTGTTTTCTCTTCGCCCCATCTACAAAAGTTCTCGGCGGGTGACAAGAAAGGCAATGTCCAAAGTCAGATTTTCAGTTGCTCCAAGCCCCTTTTGCAACTCTGCTGCTGATAGCGCTGATGTCCAGACTCTACTCTCAGTGGTATCTCAGTGGGTGGGAAAGTGATCAAAAGTCTCCGCGATAGGCTTGTACGCTTATAGGGTGGACTTGCCCTAACCAAAAGGCTGTCCAAGCATGAGGACAGTGCCCCGTGTGAGGATTGAACTCACGACCTTCAGATTATGAGACTGACACGCTACCTACTGCGCTAACGAGGCAGTGCTTTTGCCACTGTGCCGCACACGCGCCAGGTAAGTTGGCTCATGGTTTGCTGTCTAGACAGAGCTGATGCCCCCCCTCTGGCTCTCGAGCTCCTTTTTCCCCCAGATGCATTCAGCTCTTACCGAACGCCTCCCATATGGTCAAGCGGTCAGGATTCCTGGTTTTCACCCAGGCGGCCCGGGTTCGACTCCCGGTATGGGAACGTCCTGCCTTTTGGCTAAGGTGCGCTCATCAGAATCAAGCTTCCCAGGTGAGCGTACCGGAGCCCAACAAAAGCCTTCTCCTTGGGGGCCTATTAGTGCAGGGGAAGAACGGCTGTTGGCCAGAAAAAGGTCCTCCCTCTGTAATACTGGCTGTTTTCTCTTCGCCCCATCTACAAAAGTTCTCGGCGGGTGACAAGAAAGGCAATGTCCAAAGTCAGATTTTCAGTTGCTCCAAGCCCCTTTTGCAACTCTGCTGCTGATAGCGCTGATGTCCAGACTCTACTCTCAGTGGTATCTCAGTGGGTGGGAAAGTGATCAAAAGTCTCCGCGATAGGCTTGTACGCTTATAGGGTGGACTTGCCCTAACCAAAAGGCTGTCCAAGCATGAGGACAGTGCCCCGTGTGAGGATTGAACTCACGACCTTCAGATTATGAGACTGACGCACTACCTACTGCGCTAACGAGGCAGTGCTTTTGCCACTGTGCCGCACACGCGCCAGGTAAGTTGGCTCATGGTTTGCTGTCTAGACAGAGCTGATGCCCCCCTCTGGCTCTCGAGCTCCTTTTTCCCCCAGATGCATTCAGCTCTTACCGAACGCCTCCCATATGGTCTAGCGGTCAGGATTCCTGGTTTTCACCCAGGCGGCCCGGGTTCGACTCCCGGTACGGGAACGTCCTGCCTTTTGGCTAAGGTGCGCTCATCAGAATCAAGCTTCCCAGGTGAGCGTACCGGAGCCCAACAAAAGCCTTCTCCTTGGGGGCCTATTAGTGCAGGGGAAGAACGGCTGTTGGCCAGAAAAAGGTCCTCCCTCTGTAATACTGGCTGTTTTCTCTTCGCCCCATCTACAAAAGTTCTCGGCGGGTGACAAGAAAGGCAATGTCCAAAGTCAGATTTTCAGTTGCTCCAAGCCCCTTTTGCAACTCTGCTGCTGATAGCGCTGATGTCCAGACTCTACTCTCAGTGGTATCTCAGTGGGTGGGAAAGTGATCAAAAGTCTCCGCGATAGGCTTGTACGCTTATAGGGTGGACTTGCCCTAACCAAAAGGCTGTCCAAGCATGAGGACAGTGCCCCGTGTGAGGATTGAACTCACGACCTTCAGATTATGAGACTGACACGCTACCTACTGCGCTAACGAGGCAGTGCTTTTGCCACTGTGCCGCACACGCGCCAGGTAAGTTGGCTCATGGTTTGCTGTCTAGACAGAGCTGATGCCCCCCCTCTGGCTCTCGAGCTCCTTTTTCCCCCAGATGCATTCAGCTCTTACCGAACGCCTCCCATATGGTCAAGCGGTCAGGATTCCTGGTTTTCACCCAGGCGGCCCGGGTTCGACTCCCGGTATGGGAACGTCCTGCCTTTTGGCTAAGGTGCGCTCATCAGAATCAAGCTTCCCAGGTGAGCGTACCGGAGCCCAACAAAAGCCTTCTCCTTGGGGGCCTATTAGTGCAGGGGAAGAACGGCTGTTGGCCAGAAAAAGGTCCTCCCTCTGTAATACTGGCTGTTTTCTCTTCGCCCCATCTACAAAAGTTCTCGGCGGGTGACAAGAAAGGCAATGTCCAAAGTCAGATTTTCAGTTGCTCCAAGCCCCTTTTGCAACTCTGCTGCTGATAGCGCTGATGTCCAGACTCTACTCTCAGTGGTATCTCAGTGGGTGGGAAAGTGATCAAAAGTCTCCGCGATAGGCTTGTACGCTTATAGGGTGGACTTGCCCTAACCAAAAGGCTGTCCAAGCATGAGGACAGTGCCCCGTGTGAGGATTGAACTCACGACCTTCAGATTATGAGACTGACACGCTACCTACTGCGCTAACGAGGCAGTGCTTTTGCCACTGTGCCGCACACGCGCCAGGTAAGTTGGCTCATGGTTTGCTGTCTAGACAGAGCTGATGCCCCCCCTCTGGCTCTCGAGCTCCTTTTTCCCCCAGATGCATTCAGCTCTTACCGAACGCCTCCCATATGGTCAAGCGGTCAGGATTCCTGGTTTTCACCCAGGCGGCCCGGGTTCGACTCCCGGTATGGGAACGTCCTGCCTTTTGGCTAAGGTGCGCTCATCAGAATCAAGCTTCCCAGGTGAGCGTACCGGAGCCCAACAAAAGCCTTCTCCTTGGGGGCCTATTAGTGCAGGGGAAGAACGGCTGTTGGCCAGAAAAAGGTCCTCCCTCTGTAATACTGGCTGTTTTCTCTTCGCCCCATCTACAAAAGTTCTCGGCGGGTGACAAGAAAGGCAATGTCCAAAGTCAGATTTTCAGTTGCTCCAAGCCCCTTTTGCAACTCTGCTGCTGATAGCGCTGATGTCCAGACTCTACTCTCAGTGGTATCTCAGTGGGTGGGAAAGTGATCAAAAGTCTCCGCGATAGGCTTGTACGCTTATAGGGTGGACTTGCCCTAACCAAAAGGCTGTCCAAGCATGAGGACAGTGCCCCGTGTGAGGATTGAACTCACGACCTTCAGATTATGAGACTGACACGCTACCTACTGCGCTAACGAGGCAGTGCTTTTGCCACTGTGCCGCACACGCGCCAGGTAAGTTGGCTCATGGTTTGCTGTCTAGACAGAGCTGATGCCCCCCTCTGGCTCTCGAGCTCCTTTTTCCCCCAGATGCATTCAGCTCTTACCGAACGCCTCCCATATGGTCTAGCGGTCAGGATTCCTGGTTTTCACCCAGGCGGCCCGGGTTCGACTCCCGGTACGGGAACGTCCTGCCTTTTGGCTAAGGTGCGCTCATCAGAATCAAGCTTCCCAGGTGAGCGTACCGGAGCCCAACAAAAGCCTTCTCCTTGGGGGCCTATTAGTGCAGGGGAAGAACGGCTGTTGGCCAGAAAAAGGTCCTCCCTCTGTAATACTGGCTGTTTTCTCTTCGCCCCATCTACAAAAGTTCTCGGCGGGTGACAAGAAAGGCAATGTCCAAAGTCAGATTTTCAGTTGCTCCAAGCCCCTTTTGCAACTCTGCTGCTGATAGCGCTGATGTCCAGACTCTACTCTCAGTGGTATCTCAGTGGGTGGGAAAGTGATCAAAAGTCTCCGCGATAGGCTTGTACGCTTATAGGGTGGACTTGCCCTAACCAAAAGGCTGTCCAAGCATGAGGACAGTGCCCCGTGTGAGGATTGAACTCACGACCTTCAGATTATGAGACTGACACGCTACCTACTGCGCTAACGAGGCAGTGCTTTTGCCACTGTGCCGCACACGCGCCAGGTAAGTTGGCTCATGGTTTGCTGTCTAGACAGAGCTGATGCCCCCCCTCTGGCTCTCGAGCTCCTTTTTCCCCCAGATGCATTCAGCTCTTACCGAACGCCTCCCATATGGTCAAGCGGTCAGGATTCCTGGTTTTCACCCAGGCGGCCCGGGTTCGACTCCCGGTATGGGAACGTCCTGCCTTTTGGCTAAGGTGCGCTCATCAGAATCAAGCTTCCCAGGTGAGCGTACCGGAGCCCAACAAAAGCCTTCTCCTTGGGGGCCTATTAGTGCAGGGGAAGAACGGCTGTTGGCCAGAAAAAGGTCCTCCCTCTGTAATACTGGCTGTTTTCTCTTCGCCCCATCTACAAAAGTTCTCGGCGGGTGACAAGAAAGGCAATGTCCAAAGTCAGATTTTCAGTTGCTCCAAGCCCCTTTTGCAACTCTGCTGCTGATAGCGCTGATGTCCAGACTCTACTCTCAGTGGTATCTCAGTGGGTGGGAAAGTGATCAAAAGTCTCCGCGATAGGCTTGTACGCTTATAGGGTGGACTTGCCCTAACCAAAAGGCTGTCCAAGCATGAGGACAGTGCCCCGTGTGAGGATTGAACTCACGACCTTCAGATTATGAGACTGACACGCTACCTACTGCGCTAACGAGGCAGTGCTTTTGCCACTGTGCCGCACACGCGCCAGGTAAGTTGGCTCATGGTTTGCTGTCTAGACAGAGCTGATGCCCCCCCTCTGGCTCTTGAGCTCCTTTTTCCCCCAGATGCATTCAGCTCTTACCGAACGCCTCCCATATGGTCAAGCGGTCAGGATTCCTGGTTTTCACCCAGGCGGCCCGTGTTCGACTCCCGGTATGGGAACGTCCTGCCTTTTGGCTAAGGTGCGCTCATCAGAATCAAGCTTCCCAGGTGAGCGTACCGGAGCCCAACAAAAGCCTTCTCCTTGGGGGCCTATTAGTGCAGGGGAAGAACGGCTGTTGGCCAGAAAAAGGTCCTCCCTCTGTAATACTGGCTGTTTTCTCTTCGCCCCATCTACAAAAGTTCTCGGCGGGTGACAAGAAAGGCAATGTCCAAAGTCAGATTTTCAGTTGCTCCAAGCCCCTTTTGCAACTCTGCTGCTGATAGCGCTGATGTCCAGACTCTACTCTCAGTGGTATCTCAGTGGGTGGGAAAGTGATCAAAAGTCTCCGCGATAGGCTTGTACGCTTATAGGGTGGACTTGCCCTAACCAAAAGGCTGTCCAAGCATGAGGACAGTGCCCCGTGTGAGGATTGAACTCACGACCTTCAGATTATGAGACTGACGCGCTACCTACTGCCCTAACGAGGCAGTGCTTTTGCCACTGTGCCGCACACGCGCCAGGTAAGTTGGCTCATGGTTTGCTGTCTAGACAGAGCTGATGCCCCCCTCTGGCTCTCGAGCTCCTTTTTCCCCCAGATGCATTCAGCTCTTACCGAACGCCTCCCATATGGTCTAGCGGTCAGGATTCCTGGTTTTCACCCAGGCGGCCCGGGTTCGACTCCCGGTACGGGAACGTCCTGCCTTTTGGCTAAGGTGCGCTCATCAGAATCAAGCTTCCCAGGTGAGCGTACCGGAGCCCAACAAAAGCCTTCTCCTTGGGGGCCTATTAGTGCAGGGGAAGAACGGCTGTTGGCCAGAAAAAGGTCCTCCCTCTGTAATACTGGCTGTTTTCTCTTCGCCCCATCTACAAAAGTTCTCGGCGGGTGACAAGAAAGGCAATGTCCAAAGTCAGATTTTCAGTTGCTCCAAGCCCCTTTTGCAACTCTGCTGCTGATAGCGCTGATGTCCAGACTCTACTCTCAGTGGTATCTCAGTGGGTGGGAAAGTGATCAAAAGTCTCCGCGATAGGCTTGTACGCTTATAGGGTGGACTTGCCCTAACCAAAAGGCTGTCCAAGCATGAGGACAGTGCCCCGTGTGAGGATTGAACTCACGACCTTCAGATTATGAGACTGACACGCTACCTACTGCGCTAACGAGGCAGTGCTTTTGCCACTGTGCCGCACACGCGCCAGGTAAGTTGGCTCATGGTTTGCTGTCTAGACAGAGCTGATGCCCCCCTCTGGCTCTCGAGCTCCTTTTTCCCCCAGATGCATTCAGCTCTTACCGAACGCCTCCCATATGGTCTAGCGGTCAGGATTCCTGGTTTTCACCCAGGCGGCCCGGGTTCGACTCCCGGTACGGGAACGTCCTGCCTTTTGGCTAAGGTGCGCTCATCAGAATCAAGCTTCCCAGGTGAGCGTACCGGAGCCCAACAAAAGCCTTCTCCTTGGGGGCCTATTAGTGCAGGGGAAGAACGGCTGTTGGCCAGAAAAAGGTCCTCCCTCTGTAATACTGTCTGTTTTCTCTTCGCCCCATCTACAAAAGTTCTCGGTGGGTGACAAGAAAGGCAATGTCCAAAGTCAGATTTTCAGTTGCTCCAAGCCCCTTTTGCAACTCTGCTGCTGATAGCGCTGATGTCCAGACTCTACTCTCAGTGGTATCTCAGTGGGTGGGAAAGTGATCAAAAGTCTCCGCGATAGGCTTGTACGCTTATAGGGTGGACTTGCCCTAACCAAAAGGCTGTCCAAGCATGAGGACAGTGCCCCGTGTGAGGATTGAACTCACGACCTTCAGATTATGAGACTGACGCGCTACCTACTGCGCTAACGAGGCAGTGCTTTTGCCACTGTGCCGCACACGTGCCAGGTAAGTTGGCTCATGGTTTGCTGTCTAGACAGAGCTGATGCCCCCCTCTGGCTCTCGAGCTCCTTTTTCCCCCAGATGCATTCAGCTCTTACCGAACGCCTCCCATATGGTCTAGCGGTCAGGATTCCTGGTTTTCACCCAGGCGGCCTGGGTTCGACTCCCGGTATGGGAACGTCCTGCCTTTTGGCTAAGGTGCGCTCATCAGAATCAAGCTTCCCAGGTGAGCGTACCGGAGCCCAACAAAAGCCTTCTCCTTGGGGGCCTATTAGTGCAGGGGAAGAACGGCTGTTGGCCAGAAAAAGGTCCTCCCTCTGTAATACTGGCTGTTTTCTCTTCGCCCCATCTACAAAAGTTCTCGGCGGGTGACAAGAAAGGCAATGTCCAAAGTCAGATTTTCAGTTGCTCCAAGCCCCTTTTGCAACTCTGCTGCTGATAGCGCTGATGTCCAGACTCTACTCTCAGTGGTATCTCAGTGGGTGGGAAAGTGATCAAAAGTCTCCGCGATAGGCTTGTACGCTTATAGGGTGGACTTGCCCTAACCAAAAGGCTGTCCAAGCATGAGGACAGTGCCCCGTGTGAGGATTGAACTCACGACCTTCAGATTATGAGACTGACGCGCTACCTACTGCGCTAACGAGGCAGTGCTTTTGCCACTGTGCCGCACACGCGCCAGGTAAGTTGGCTCATGGTTTGCTGTCTAGACAGAGCTGATGCCCCCCTCTGGCTCTCGAGCTCCTTTTTCCCCCAGATGCATTCAGCTCTTACCGAACGCCTCCCATATGGTCTAGCGGTCAGGATTCCTGGTTTTCACCCAGGCGGCCCGGGTTCGACTCCCGGTACGGGAACGTCCTGCCTTTTGGCTAAGGTGCGCTCATCAGAATCAAGCTTCCCAGGTGAGCGTACCGGAGCCAAACAAAAGCCTTCTCCTTGGGGGCCTATTAGTGCAGGGGAAGAACGGCTGTTGGCCAGAAAAAGGTCCTCCCTCTGTAATACTGGCTGTTTTCTCTTCGCCCCATCTACAAAAGTTCTCGGCGGGTGACAAGAAAGGCAATGTCCAAAGTCAGATTTTCAGTTGCTCCAAGCCCCTTTTGCAACTCTGCTGCTGATAGCGGTGATGTCCAGACTCTACTCTCAGTGGTATCTCAGTGGGTGGGAAAGTGATCAAAAGTCTCCGCGATAGGCTTGTACGCTTATAGGGTGGACTTGCCCTAACCAAAAGGCTGTCCAAGCATGAGGACAGTGCCCCGTGTGAGGATTGAACTCACGACCTTCAGATTATGAGACTGACACGCTACCTACTGCGCTAACGAGGCAGTGCTTTTGCCACTGTGCCGCACACGCGCCAGGTAAGTTGGCTCATGGTTTGCTGTCTAGACAGAGCTGATGCCCCCCTCTGGCTCTCGAGCTCCTTTTTCCCCCAGATGCATTCAGCTCTTACCGAACGCCTCCCATATGGTCTAGCGGTCAGGATTCCTGGTTTTCACCCAGGCGGCCCGGGTTCGACTCCCGGTACGGGAACGTCCTGCCTTTTGGCTAAGGTGCGCTCATCAGAATCAAGCTTCCCAGGTGAGCGTACCGGAGCCCAACAAAAGCCTTCTCCTTGGGGGCCTATTAGTGCAGGGGAAGAACGGCTGTTGGCCAGAAAAAGGTCCTCCCTCTGTAATACTGGCTGTTTTCTCTTCGCCCCATCTACAAAAGTTCTCGGCGGGTGACAAGAAAGGCAATGTCCAAAGTCAGATTTTCAGTTGCTCCAAGCCCCTTTTGCAACTCTGCTGCTGATAGCGCTGATGTCCAGACTCTACTCTCAGTGGTATCTCAGTGGGTGGGAAAGTGATCAAAAGTCTCCGCGATAGGCTTGTACGCTTATAGGGTGGACTTGCCCTAACCAAAAGGCTGTCCAAGCATGAGGACAGTGCCCCGTGTGAGGATTGAACTCACGACCTTCAGATTATGAGACTGACGCGCTACCTACTGCGCTAACGAGGCAGTGCTTTTGCCACTGTGCCGCACATGCGCCAGGTAAGTTGGCTCATGGTTTGCTGTCTAGACAGAGCTGATGCCCCCCTCTGGCTCTCGAGCTCCTTTTTCCCCCAGATGCATTCAGCTCTTACCGAACGCCTCCCATATGGTCTAGCGGTCAGGATTCCTGGTTTTCACCCAGGCGGCCCGGGTTCGACTCCCGGTATGGGAATGTCCTGCCTTTTGGCTAAGGTGCGCTCATCAGAATCAAGCTTCCCAGGTGAGCGTACCGGAGCCCAACAAAAGCCTTCTCCTTGGGGGCCTATTAGTGCAGGGGAAGAACGGCTGTTGGCCAGAAAAAGGTCCTCTCTCTGTAATACTGGCTGTTTTCTCTTCGCCCCATCTACAAAAGTTCTCGGCGGGTGACAAGAAAGGCAATGTCCAAAGTCAGATTTTCAGTTGCTCCAAGCCCCTTTTGCAACTCTGCTGCTGATAGCGCTGATATCCAGACTCTACTCTCAGTGGTATCTCAGTGGGTGGGAAAGTGATCAAAAGTCTCCGCGATAGGCTTGTACGCTTATAGGGTGGACTTGCCCTAACCAAAAGGCTGTCCAAGCATGAGGACAGTGCCCCGTGTGAGGATTGAACTCACGACCTTCAGATTATGAGACTGACACGCTACCTACTGCGCTAACGAGGCAGTGCTTTTGCCACTGTGCCGCACACGCGCCAGGTAAGTTGGCTCATGGTTTGCTGTCTAGACAGAGCTGATGCCCCCCTCTGGCTCTCGAGCTCCTTTTTCCCCCAGATGCATTCAGCTCTTACCGAACGCCTCCCATATGGTCAAGCGGTCAGGATTCCTGGTTTTCACCCAGGCGGCCCGGGTTCGACTCCCGGTATGGGAACGTCCTGCCTTTTGGCTAAGGTGCGCTCATCAGAATCAAGCTTCCCAGGTGAGCGTACCGGAGCCCAACAAAAGCCTTCTCCTTGGGGGCCTATTAGTGCAGGGGAAGAACGGCTGTTGGCCAGAAAAAGGTCCTCCCTCTGTAATACTGGCTGTTTTCTCTTCGCCCCATCTACAAAAGTTCTCGGCGGGTGACAAGAAAGGCAATGTCCAAAGTCAGATTTTCAGTTGCTCCAAGCACCTTTTGCAACTCTGCTGCTGATAGCGCTGATGTCCAGACTCTACTCTCAGTGGTATCTCAGTGGGTGGGAAAGTGATCAAAAGTCTCCGCGATAGGCTTGTACGCTTATAGGGTGGACTTGCCCTAACCAAAAGGCTGTCCAAGCATGAGGACAGTGCCCCGTGTGAGGATTGAACTCACAACCTTCAGATTATGAGACTGACGCGCTACCTACTGCGCTAACGAGGCAGTGCTTTTGCCACTGTGCCGCACACGCGCCAGGTAAGTTGGCTCATGGTTTGCTGTCTAGACAGAGCTGATGCCCCCCTCTGGCTCTCGAGCTCCTTTTTCCCCCAGATGCATTCAGCTCTTACCGAATGCCTCCCATATGGTCAAGCGGTCAGGATTCCTGGTTTTCACCCAGGCGGCCCGGGTTCGACTCCCAGTATGGGAACGTCCTGCCTTTTGGCTAAGGTGCGCTCATCAGAATCAAGCTTCCCAGGTGAGCGTACCGGAGCCCAACAAAAGCCTTCTCCTTGGGGGCCTATTAGTGCAGGGGAAGAACGGCTGTTGGCCAGAAAAAGGTCCTCCCTCTGTAATACTGGCTGTTTTCTCTTCGCCCCATCTACAAAAGTTCTCGGCGGGTGACAAGAAAGGCAATGTCCAAAGTCAGATTTTCAGTTGCTCCAAGCCCCTTTTGCAACTCTGCTGCTGATAGCGCTGATGTCCAGACTCTACTCTCAGTGGTATCTCAGTGGGTGGGAAAGTGATCAAAAGTCTCCGCGATAGGCTTGTACGCTTATAGGGTGGACTTGCCCTAACCAAAAGGCTGTCCAAGCATGAGGACAGTGCCCCGTGTGAGGATTGAACTCACGACCTTCAGATTATGAGACTGACGCGCTACTTACTGCGCTAACGAGGCAGTGCTTTTGCCACTGTGCCGCACACGCGCCAGGTAAGTTGGCTCATGGTTTGCTGTCTAGACAGAGCTGATGCCCCCCTCTGGCTCTCGAGCTCCTTTTTCCCCCAGATGCATTCAGCTCTTACCGAATGCCTCCCATATGGTCTAGCGGTCAGGATTCCTGGTTTTCACCCAGGCGGCCCGGGTTCGACTCCCGGTACGGGAACGTCCTGCCTTTTGGCTAAGGTGCGCTCATCAGAATCAAGCTTCCCAGGTGAGCGTACCGGAGCCCAACAAAAGCCTTCTCCTTGGGGGCCTATTAGTGCAGGGGAAGAACGGCTGTTGGCCAGAAAAAGGTCCTCCCTCTGTAATACTGGCTGTTTTCTCTTCGCCCCATCTACAAAAGTTCTCGGCGGGTGACAAGAAAGGCAATGTCCAAAGTCAGATTTTCAGTTGCTCCAAGCCCCTTTTGCAACTCTGCTGCTGATAGCGCTGATGTCCAGACTCTACTCTCAGTGGTATCTCAGTGGGTGGGAAAGTGATCAAAAGTCTCCGCGATAGGCTTGTACGCGTATAGGGTGGACTTGCCCTAACCAAAAGGCTGTCCAAGCATGAGGACAGTGCCCCGTGTGAGGATTGAACTCACGACCTTCAGATTATGAGACTGACGCGCTACCTACTGCGCTAACGAGGCAGTGCTTTTGCCACTGTGCCGCACACGCGCCAGGTAAGTTGGCTCATGGTTTGCTGTCTAGACAGAGCTGATGCCCGCCTCTGGCTCTCGAGCTCCTTTTTCCCCCAGATGCATTCAGCTCTTACCGAACGCCTCCCATATGGTCTAGCGGTCAGGATTCCTGGTTTTCACCCAGGCGTCACGGGTTCGACTCCCGGTATGGGAACGTCCTTAGCTTTTGGCTAAGGTGCGCTCATCAGAATTAGGGATGCTCATTCGGATTCCACGGAAATGCAATTTCCGAAATTCCGATCGGAAATTGCATTTCCGCATCGGAATGCGGAAATCGTTAATGCAAGTGCGTTAGGCGGATTTCCGCCGGAAATCGCGGAAATTCCGCCCGACTTTAACATTGATTTTCTCAAAAACTATGAAGTCTTTTTGAAAACTTTTTTTTTTGCATCTTGTTCAGGAGATTCTGCTTAATAAACCCTGAAAATTTGGTGTTTCTAGGACTTACGGGGGCTTTGCTATTAACCGCTAAAGTCGGTGGATTTTTACTGTAATGTAAAATGCAGAAAATCCGCATCTGCCTATTTTCTGCATTTACATTACAGTAAAAATCCGCCGACTTTAGCGGTTAATAGCAAAGCCCCCGTAAGTCCTAGAAACACCAAATTTTCAGGGTTTATTAAGCAGAATCTCCTGAACAGGATGCAAAAAAAAGTTTTCAAAAAGACCTTATAGTTTTTGAGAAAATTGATGTTAAAGTCGGGCGGAATTTCCGCGATTTCCGGCGGAAATTCTGCATTGGAATGCGGAAATTGGTAGCGGAAAGCGGAATCGGTATTTGGCAATGGCGGAATGCGGATTTACCGCGGAATCGGAAATTGGCATTTCCGACCATCCCTAATCAGAATCAAGCTTCCCAGGTGAGCGTACCGGAGCCCAACAAAAGCCTTCTCCTTGGGGGCCTATTAGTGCAGGGGAAGAACGGCTGTTGGCCAGAAAAAGGTCCTCTCTCTGTAATACTGGCTGTTTTCTCTTCGCCCCATCTACAAAAGTTCTCGGCGGGTGACAAGAAAGGCAATGTCCAAAGTCAGATTTTCAGTTGCTCCAAGCCCCTTTTGCAACTCTGCTGCTGATAGCGCTGATGTCCAGACTCTACTCTCAGTGGTATCTCAGTGGGTGGGAAAGTGATCAAAAGTCTCCGCGATAGGCTTGTACGCTTATAGGGTGGACTTGCCCTAACCAAAAGGCTGTCCAAGCATGAGGACAGTGCCCCGTGTGAGGATTGAACTCACGACCTTCAGATTATGAGACTGACGCGCTACCTACTGCGCTAACGAGGCAGTGCTTTTGCCACTGTGCCGCACACGCGCCAGGTAAGTTGGCTCATGGTTTGCTGTCTAGACAGAGCTGATGCCCCCCCTCTGGCTCTCGAGCTCCTTTTTCCCCCAGATGCATTCAGCTCTTACCGAACGCCTCCCATATGGTCTAGCGGTCAGGATTCCTGGTTTTCACCCAGGCGGCCCGGGTTCGACTCCCGGTACGGGAACGTCCTGCCTTTTGGCTAAGGTGCGCTCATCAGAATCAAGCTTCCCAGGTGAGCGTACCGGAGCCCAACAAAAGCCTTCTCCTTGGGGGCCTATTAGTGCAGGGGAAGAACGGCTGTTGGCCAGAAAAAGGTCCTCCCTCTGTAATACTGGCTGTTTTCTCTTCGCCCCATCTACAAAAGTTCTCGGCGGGTGACAAGAAAGGCAATGTCCAAAGTCAGATTTTCAGTTGCTCCAAGCCCCTTTTGCAACTCTGCTGCTGATAGCGCTGATGTCCAGACTCTACTCTCAGTGGTATCTCAGTGGGTGGGAAAGTGATCAAAAGTCTCCGCGATAGGCTTGTACGCTTATAGGGTGGACTTGCCCTAACCAAAAGGCTGTCCAAGCATGAGGACAGTGCCCCGTGTGAGGATTGAACTCACGACCTTCAGATTATGAGACTGACGCGCTACCTACTGCGCTAACGAGGCAGTGCTTTTGCCACTGTGCCGCACACGCGCCAGGTAAGTTGGCTCATGGTTTGCTGTCTAGACAGAGCTGATGCCCCCCTCTGGCTCTCGAGCTCCTTTTTCCCCCAGATGCATTCAGCTCTTACCGAACGCCTCCCATATGGTCTAGCGGTCAGGATTCCTGGTTTTCACCCAGGCGGCCCGGGTTCGACTCCCGGTACGGGAACGTCCTGCCTTTTGGCTAAGGTGCGCTCATCAGAATCAAGCTTCCCAGGTGAGCGTACCGGAGCCCAACAAAAGCCTTCTCCTTGGGGGCCTATTAGTGCAGGGGAAGAACGGCTGTTGGCCAGAAAAAGGTCCTCCCTCTGTAATACTGGCTGTTTTCTCTTCGCCCCATCTACAAAAGTTCTCGGCGGGTGACAAGAAAGGCAATGTCCAAAGTCAGATTTTCAGTTGCTCCAAGCCCCTTTTGCAACTCTTCTGCTGATAGCGCTGATGTCCAGACTCTACTCTCAGTGGTATCTCAGTGGGTGGGAAAGTGATCAAAAGTCTCCGCGATAGGCTTGTACGCTTATAGGGTGGACTTGCCCTAACCAAAAGGCTGTCCAAGCATGAGGACAGTGCCCCGTGTGAGGATTGAACTCACGACCTTCAGATTATGAGACTGACGCGCTACCTACTGCGCTAACGAGGCAGTGCTTTTGCCACTGTGCCGCACACGCGCCAGGTAAGTTGGCTCATGGTTTGCTGTCTAGACAGAGCTGATGCCCCCCTCTGGCTCTCGAGCTCCTTTTTCCCCCAGATGCATTCAGCTCTTACCGAACGCCTCCCATATGGTCAAGCGGTCAGGATTCCTGGTTTTCACCCAGGCGGCCTGGGTTCGACTCCCGGTATGGGAACGTCCTGCCTTTTGGCTAAGGTGCGCTCATCAGAATCAAGCTTCCCAGGTGAGCGTACCGGAGCCCAACAAAAGCCTTCTCCTTGGGGGCCTATTAGTGCAGGGGAAGAACGGCTGTTGGCCAGAAAAAGGTCCTCCCTCTGTAATACTGGCTGTTTTCTCTTCGCCCCATCTACAAAAGTTCTCGGCGGGTGACAAGAAAGGCAATGTCCAAAGTCAGATTTTCAGTTGCTCCAAGCCCCTTTTGCAACTCTGCTGCTGATAGCGCTGATGTCCAGACTCTACTCTCAGTGGTATCTCAGTGGGTGGGAAAGTGATCAAAAGTCTCCGCGATAGGCTTGTACGCTTATAGGGTGGACTTGCCCTAACCAAAAGGCTGTCCAAGCATGAGGACAGTGCCCCGTGTGAGGATTGACCTCACGACCTTCAGATTATGAGACTGATGCGCTACCTACTGCGCTAACGAGGCAGTGCTTTTGCCACTGTGCCGCACACGTGCCAGGTAAGTTGGCTCATGGTTTGCTGTCTAGACAGAGCTGATGCCCCCCTCTGGCTCTCGAGCTCCTTTTTCCCCCAGATGCATTCAGCTCTTACCGAATGCCTCCCATATGGTCTAGCGGTCAGGATTCCTGGTTTTCACCCAGGCGGCCCGGGTTCGACTCCCGTTATGGGAACGTCCTGCCTTTTGGCTAAGGTGCGCTCATCAGAATCAAGCTTCCCAGGTGAGCGTACCGGAGCCCAACAAAAGCCTTCTCCTTGGGGGCCTATTAGTGCAGGGGAAGAACGGCTGTTGGCCAGAAAAAGGTCCTCCCTCTGTAATACTGGCTGTTTTCTCTTCGCCCCATCTACAAAAGTTCTCGGCGGGTGACAAGAAAGGCAATGTCCAAAGTCAGATTTTCAGTTGCTCCAAGCCCCTTTTGCAACTCTGCTGCTGATAGCGCTGATGTCCAGACTCTACTCTCAGTGGTATCTCAGTGGGTGGGAAAGTGATCAAAAGTCTCCGCGATAGGCTTGTACGCTTATAGGGTGGACTTGCCCTAACCAAAAGGCTGTCCAAGCATGAGGACAGTGCCCCGTGTGAGGATTGAACTCACGACCTTCAGATTATGAGACTGACACGCTACCTACTGCGCTAACGAGGCAGTGCTTTTGCCACTGTGCCGCACACGCGCCAGGTAAGTTGGCTCATGGTTTGCTGTCTAGACAGAGCTGATGCCCCCCTCTGGCTCTCGAGCTCCTTTTTCCCCCAGATGCATTCAGCTCTTACCGAACGCCTCCCATATGGTCTAGCGGTCAGGATTCCTGGTTTTCACCCAGGCGGCCTGGGTTCGACTCCCGGTATGGGAACGTCCTGCCTTTTGGCTAAGGTGCGCTCATCAGAATCAAGCTTCCCAGGTGAGCGTACCGAAGCCCAACAAAAGCCTTCTCCTTGGGGGCCT
This sequence comes from Hyperolius riggenbachi, assembly GCF_040937935.1. Lineage (NCBI taxonomy): Eukaryota > Metazoa > Chordata > Amphibia > Anura > Hyperoliidae > Hyperolius > Hyperolius riggenbachi. The sequence continues at coordinate 77,366,484 of NC_090648.1, forward strand.
ATTAGTGCAGGGGAAGAACGGCTGTTGGCCAGAAAAAGGTCCTCCCTCTGTAATACTGTCTGTTTTCTCTTCGCCCCATCTACAAAAGTTCTCGGCGGGTGACAAGAAAGGCAATGTCCAAAGTCAGATTTTCAGTTGCTCCAAGCCCCTTTTGCAACTCTGCTGCTGATAGCGCTGATGTCCAGACTCTACTCTCAGTGGTATCTCAGTGGGTGGGAAAGTGATCAAAAGTCTCCGCGATAGGCTTGTACGCTTATAGGGTGGACTTGCCCTAACCAAAAGGCTGTCCAAGCATGAGGACAGTGCCCCGTGTGAGGATTGAACTCACGACCTTCAGATTATGAGACTGACGCGCTACCTACTGCGCTAACGAGGCAGTGCTTTTGCCACTGTGCCGCACACGTGCCAGGTAAGTTGGCTCATGGTTTGCTGTCTAGACAGAGCTGATGCCCCCCTCTGGCTCTCGAGCTCCTTTTTCCCCCAGATGCATTCAGCTCTTACCGAACGCCTCCCATATGGTCTAGCGGTCAGGATTCCTGGTTTTCACCCAGGCGGCCCGGGTTCGACTCCCGGTATGGAAACGTCCTGCCTTTTGGCTAAGGTGCGCTCATCAGAATCAAGCTTCCCAGGTGAGCGTACCGGAGCCCAACAAAAGCCTTCTCCTTGGGGGCCTATTAGTGCAGGGGAAGAACGGCTGTTGGCCAGAAAAAGGTCCTCCCTCTGTAATACTGTCTGTTTTCTCTTCGCCCCATCTACAAAAGTTCTCGGCGGGTGACAAGAAAGGCAATGTCCAAAGTCAGATTTTCAGTTGCTCCAAGCCCCTTTTGCAACTCTGCTGCTGATAGCGCTGATGTCCAGACTCTACTCTCAGTGGTATCTCAGTGGGTGGGAAAGTGATCAAAAGTCTCCGCGATAGGCTTGTACGCTTATAGGGTGGACTTGCCCTAACCAAAAGGCTGTCCAAGCATGAGGACAGTGCCCCGTGTGAGGATTGAACTCACGACCTTCAGATTATGAGACTGACGCGCTACCTACTGCGCTAACGAGGCAGTGCTTTTGCCACTGTGCCGCACACGCGCCAGGTAAGTTGGCTCATGGTTTGCTGTCTAGACAGAGCTGATGCCCCCCTCTGGCTCTCGAGCTCCTTTTTCCCCCAGATGCATTCAGCTCTTACCGAACGCCTCCCATATGGTCTAGCGGTCAGGATTCCTGGTTTTCACCCAGGCGGCCCGGGTTCGACTCCCGGTACGGGAACGTCCTGCCTTTTGGCTAAGGTGCGCTCATCAGAATCAAGCTTCCCAGGTGAGCGTACCGGAGCCCAACAAAAGCCTTCTCCTTGGGGGCCTATTAGTGCAGGGGAAGAACGGCTGTTGGCCAGAAAAAGGTCCTCCCTCTGTAATACTGGCTGTTTTCTCTTCACCCCATCTACAAAAGTTCTCGGCGGGTGACAAGAAAGGCAATGTCCAAAGTCAGATTTTCAGTTGCTCCAAGCCCCTTTTGCAACTCTGCTGCTGATAGCGCTGATGTCCAGACTCTACTCTCAGTGGTATCTCAGTGGGTGGGAAAGTGATCAAAAGTCTCCGCGATAGGCTTGTACGCTTATAGGGTGGACTTGCCCTAACCAAAAGGCTGTCCAAGCATGAGGACAGTGCCCCGTGTGAGGATTGAACTCACGACCTTCAGATTATGAGACTGACACGCTACCTACTGCGCTAACGAGGCAGTGCTTTTACCACTGTGCCGCACACGCGCCAGGTAAGTTGGCTCATGGTTTGCTGTCTAGACAGAGCTGATGCCCCCCTCTGGCTCTCGAGCTCCTTTTTCCCCCAGATGCATTCAGCTCTTACCGAACGCCTCCCATATGGTCTAGCGGTCAGGATTCCTGGTTTTCACCCAGGCGGCCCGGGTTTGACTCCCGGTACGGGAACGTCCTGCCTTTTGACTAAGGTGCGCTCATCAGAATCAAGCTTCCCAGGTGAGCGTACCGGAGCCCAACAAAAGCCTTCTCCTTGGGGGCCTATTAGTGCAGGGGAAGAACGGCTGTTGGCCAGAAAAAGGTCCTCCCTCTGTAATACTGGCTGTTTTCTCTTCGCCCCATCTACAAAAGTTCTCGGCGGGTGACAAGAAAGGCAATGTCCAAAGTCAGATTTTCAGTTGCTCCAAGCCCCTTTTGCAACTCTGCTGCTGATAGCGCTGATGTCCAGACTCTACTCTCAGTGGTATCTCAGTGGGTGGGAAAGTGATCAAAAGTCTCCGCGATAGGCTTGTACGCTTATAGGGTGGACTTGCCCTAACCAAAAGGCTGTCCAAGCATGAGGACAGTGCCCCGTGTGAGGATTGAACTCACGACCTTCAGATTATGAGACTGACGCGCTACCTACTGCGCTAACGAGGCAGTGCTTTTGCCACTGTGCCGCACATGCGCCAGGTAAGTTGGCTCATGGTTTGCTGTCTAGACAGAGCTGATGCCCCCCTCTGGCTCTCGAGCTCCTTTTTCCCCCAGATGCATTCAGCTCTTACCGAACGCCTCCCATATGGTCTAGCGGTCAGGATTCCTGGTTTTCACCCAGGCGGCCCGGGTTCGACTCCCGGTATGGGAATGTCCTGCCTTTTGGCTAAGGTGCGCTCATCAGAATCAAGCTTCCCAGGTGAGCGTACCGGAGCCCAACAAAAGCCTTCTCCTTGGGGGCCTATTAGTGCAGGGGAAGAACGGCTGTTGGCCAGAAAAAGGTCCTCTCTCTGTAATACTGGCTGTTTTCTCTTCGCCCCATCTACAAAAGTTCTCGGCGGGTGACAAGAAAGGCAATGTCCAAAGTCAGATTTTCAGTTGCTCCAAGCCCCTTTTGCAACTCTGCTGCTGATAGCGCTGATATCCAGACTCTACTCTCAGTGGTATCTCAGTGGGTGGGAAAGTGATCAAAAGTCTCCGCGATAGGCTTGTACGCTTATAGGGTGGACTTGCCCTAACCAAAAGGCTGTCCAAGCATGAGGACAGTGCCCCGTGTGAGGATTGAACTCACGACCTTCAGATTATGAGACTGACACGCTACCTACTGCGCTAACGAGGCAGTGCTTTTGCCACTGTGCCGCACACGCGCCAGGTAAGTTGGCTCATGGTTTGCTGTCTAGACAGAGCTGATGCCCCCCTCTGGCTCTCGAGCTCCTTTTTCCCCCAGATGCATTCAGCTCTTACCGAACGCCTCCCATATGGTCAAGCGGTCAGGATTCCTGGTTTTCACCCAGGCGGCCCGGGTTCGACTCCCGGTATGGGAACGTCCTGCCTTTTGGCTAAGGTGCGCTCATCAGAATCAAGCTTCCCAGGTGAGCGTACCGGAGCCCAACAAAAGCCTTCTCCTTGGGGGCCTATTAGTGCAGGGGAAGAACGGCTGTTGGCCAGAAAAAGGTCCTCCCTCTGTAATACTGGCTGTTTTCTCTTCGCCCCATCTACAAAAGTTCTCGGCGGGTGACAAGAAAGGCAATGTCCAAAGTCAGATTTTCAGTTGCTCCAAGCCCCTTTTGCAACTCTGCTGCTGATAGCGCTGATGTCCAGACTCTACTCTCAGTGGTATCTCAGTGGGTGGGAAAGTGATCAAAAGTCTCCGCGATAGGCTTGTACGCTTATAGGGTGGACTTGCCCTAACCAAAAGGCTGTCCAAGCATGAGGACAGTGCCCCGTGTGAGGATTGAACTCACGACCTTCAGATTATGAGACTGACGCGCTACCTACTGCGCTAACGAGGCAGTGCTTTTGCCACTGTGCCGCACACGCGCCAGGTAAGTTGGCTCATGGTTTGCTGTCTAGACAGAGCTGATGCCCCCCTCTGGCTCTCGAGCTCCTTTTTCCCCCAGATGCATTCAGCTCTTACCGAACGCCTCCCATATGGTCTAGCGGTCAGGATTCCTGGTTTTCACCCAGGCGGCCCGGGTTCGACTCCCGGTACGGGAACGTCCTGCCTTTTGGCTAAGGTGCGCTCATCAGAATCAAGCTTCCCAGGTGAGCGTACCGGAGCCCAACAAAAGCCTTCTCCTTGGGGGCCTATTAGTGCAGGGGAAGAACGGCTGTTGGCCAGAAAAAGGTCCTCCCTCTGTAATACTGGCTGTTTTCTCTTTGCCCCATCTACAAAAGTTCTCGGCGGGTGACAAGAAAGGCAATGTCCAAAGTCAGATTTTCAGTTGCTCCAAGCCCCTTTTGCAACTCTGCTGCTGATAGCGCTGATGTCCAGACTCTACTCTCAGTGGTATCTCAGTGGGTGGGAAAGTGATCAAAAGTCTCCGCGATAGGCTTGTACGCTTATAGGGTGGACTTGCTCTAACCAAAAGGCTGTCCAAGCATGAGGACAGTGCCCCGTGTGAGGATTGAACTCACGACCTTCAGATTATGAGACTGACGCGCTACCTACTGCGCTAACGAGGCAGTGCTTTTGCCACTGTGCCGCACACGTGCCAGGTAAGTTGGCTCATGGTTTGCTGTCTAGACAGAGCTGATGCCCCCCTCTGGCTCTCGAGCTCCTTTTTCCCCCAGATGCATTCAGCTCTTACCGAACGCCTCCCATATGGTCTAGCGGTCAGGATTCCTGGTTTTCACCCAGGCGGCCCGGGTTCGACTCCCGGTATGGGAACGTCCTGCCTTTTGGCTAAGGTGCGCTCATCAGAATCAAGCTTCCCAGGTGAGCGTACCGGAGCCCAACAAAAGCCTTCTCCTTGGGGGCCTATTAGTGCAGGGGAAGAACGGCTGTTGGCCAGAAAAAGGTCCTCCCTCTGTAATACTGTCTGTTTTCTCTTCGCCCCATCTACAAAAGTTCTCGGCGGGTGACAAGAAAGGCAATGTCCAAAGTCAGATTTTCAGTTGCTCCAAGCCCCTTTTGCAACTCTGCTGCTGATAGCGCTGATGTCCAGACTCTACTCTCAGTGGTATCTCAGTGGGTGGGAAAGTGATCAAAAGTCTCCGCGATAGGCTTGTACGCTTATAGGGTGGACTTGCCCTAACCAAAAGGCTGTCCAAGCATGAGGACAGTGCCCCGTGTGAGGATTGAACTCACGACCTTCAGATTATGAGACTGACGCGCTACCTACTGCGCTAACGAGGCAGTGCTTTTGCCACTGTGCCGCACACGCGCCAGGTAAGTTGGCTCATGGTTTGCTGTCTAGACAGAGCTGATGCCCCCCCTCTGGCTCTCGAGCTCCTTTTTCCCCCAGATGCATTCAGCTCTTACCGAACGCCTCCCATATGGTCTAGCGGTCAGGATTCCTGGTTTTCACCCAGGCGGCCCGGGGTCGACTCCCGGTATGGGAACGTCCTGCCTTTTGGCTAAGGTGCGCTCATCAGAATCAAGCTTCCCAGGTGAGCGTACCGGAGCCCAACAAAAGCCTTCTCCTTGGGGGCCTATTAGTGCAGGGGAAGAACGGCTGTTTTCTCTTCACCCCATCTACAAAAGTTCTCGGCGGGTGACAAGAAAGGCAATGTCCAAAGTCAGATTTTCAGTTGCTCCAAGCCCCTTTTGCAACTCTGCTGCTGATAGCGCTGATGTCCAGACTCTACTCTCAGTGGTATCTCAGTGGGTGGGAAAGTGATCAAAAGTCTCTGCGATAGGCTTGTACGCTTATAGGGTGGACTTGCCCTAACCAAAAGGTTGTCCAAGCATGAGGACAGTGCCCCGTGTGAGGATTGAACTCACGACCTTCAGATTATGAGACTGACGCGCTACCTACTGCGCTAACGAGGCAGTGCTTTTGCCACTGTGCCGCACACGCGCCAGGTAAGTTGGCTCATGGTTTGCTGTCTAGACAGAGCTGATGCCCCCCTCTGGCTCTCGAGCTCCTTTTTCCCCCAGATGCATTCAGCTCTTACCGAACGCCTCCCATATGGTCTAGCGGTCAGGATTCCTGGTTTTCACCCAGGCGGCCCGGGTTCGACTCCCGTTACGGGAACGTCCTGCCTTTTGGCTAAGGTGCGCTCATCAGAATCAAGCTTCCCAGGTGAGCGTACCGGAGCCCAACAAAAGCCTTCTCCTTGGGGGCCTATTAGTGCAGGGGAAGAACGGCTGTTGGCCAGAAAAAGGTCCTCCCTCTGTAATACTGGCTGTTTTCTCTTCGCCCCATCTACAAAAGTTCTCGGCGGGTGACAAGAAAGGCAATGTCCAAAGTCATATTTTCAGTTGCTCCAAGCCCCTTTTGCAACTCTGCTGCTGATAGCGCTGATGTCCAGACTCTACTCTCAGTGGTATCTCAGTGGGTGGGAAAGTGATCAAAAGTCTCCGCGATAGGCTTGTACGCTTATAGGGTGGACTTGCCCTAACCAAAAGGCTGTCCAAGCATGAGGACAGTGCCCCGTGTGAGGATTGAACTCACGACCTTCAGATTATGAGACTGACGCGCTACCTACTGCGCTAACGAGGCAGTGCTTTTGCCACTGTGCCGCACATGCGCCAGGTAAGTTGGCTCATGGTTTGCTGTCTAGACAGAGCTGATGCCCCCCTCTGGCTCTCGAGCTCCTTTTTCCCCCAGATGCATTCAGCTCTTACCGAACGCCTCCCATATGGTCTAGCGGTCAGGATTCCTGGTTTTCACCCAGGCAGCCCGGGTTCGACTCCCGGTATGGGAATGTCCTGCCTTTTGGCTAAGGTGCGCTCATCAGAATCAAGCTTCCCAGGTGAGCGTACCGGAGCCCAACAAAAGCCTTCTCCTTGGGGGCCTATTAGTGCAGGGGAAGAACGGCTGTTGGCCAGAAAAAGGTCCTCTCTCTGTAATACTGGCTGTTTTCTCTTCGCCCCATCTACAAAAGTTCTCGGCGGGTGACAAGAAAGGCAATGTCCAAAGTCAGATTTTCAGTTGCTCCAAGCCCCTTTTGCAACTCTGCTGCTGATAGCGCTGATATCCAGACTCTACTCTCAGTGGTATCTCAGTGGGTGGGAAAGTGATCAAAAGTCTCCGCGATAGGCTTGTACGCTTATAGGGTGGACTTGCCCTAACCAAAAGGCTGTCCAAGCATGAGGACAGTGCCCCGTGTGAGGATTGAACTCACGACCTTCAGATTATGAGACTGACACGCTACCTACTGCGCTAACGAGGCAGTGCTTTTGCCACTGTGCCGCACACGCGCCAGGTAAGTTGGCTCATGGTTTGCTGTCTAGACAGAGCTGATGCCCCCCTCTGGCTCTCGAGCTCCTTTTTCCCCCAGATGCATTCAGCTCTTACCGAACGCCTCCCATATGGTCAAGCGGTCAGGATTCCTGGTTTTCACCCAGGCGGCCCGGGTTCGACTCCCGGTATGGGAACGTCCTGCCTTTTGGCTAAGGTGCGCTCATCAGAATCAAGCTTCCCAGGTGAGCGTACCGGAGCCCAACAAAAGCCTTCTCCTTGGGGGCCTATTAGTGCAGGGGAAGAACGGCTGTTGGCCAGAAAAAGGTCCTCCCTCTGTAATACTGGCTGTTTTCTCTTCGCCCCATCTACAAAAGTTCTCGGCGGGTGACAAGAAAGGCAATGTCCAAAGTCAGATTTTCAGTTGCTCCAAGCCCCTTTTGCAACTCTGCTGCTGATAGCGCTGATGTCCAGACTCTACTCTCAGTGGTATCTCAGTGGGTGGGAAAGTGATCAAAAGTCTCCGCGATAGGCTTGTACGCTTATAGGGTGGACTTGCCCTAACCAAAAGGCTGTCCAAGCATGAGGACAGTGCCCCGTGTGAGGATTGAACTCACAACCTTCAGATTATGAGACTGACGCGCTACCTACTGCGCTAACGAGGCAGTGCTTTTGCCACTGTGCCGCACACGCGCCAGGTAAGTTGGCTCATGGTTTGCTGTCTAGACAGAGCTGATGCCCCCCTCTGGCTCTCGAGCTCCTTTTTCCCCCAGATGCATTCAGCTCTTACCGAACGCCTCCCATATGGTCAAGCGGTCAGGATTCCTGGTTTTCACCCAGGCGGCCCGGGTTCGACTCCCAGTATGGGAACGTCCTGCCTTTTGGCTAAGGTGCGCTCATCAGAATCAAGCTTCCCAGGTGAGCGTACCGGAGCCCAACAAAAGCCTTCTCCTTGGGGGCCTATTAGTGCAGGGGAAGAACGGCTGTTGGCCAGAAAAAGGTCCTCCCTCTGTAATACTGGCTGTTTTCTCTTCGCCCCATCTACAAAAGTTCTCGGCGGGTGACAAGAAAGGCAATGTCCAAAGTCAGATTTTCAGTTGCTCCAAGCCCCTTTTGCAACTCTGCTGCTGATAGCGCTGATGTCCAGACTCTACTCTCAGTGGTATCTCAGTGGGTGGGAAAGTGATCAAAAGTCTCCGCGATAGGCTTGTACGCGTATAGGGTGGACTTGCCCTAACCAAAAGGCTGTCCAAGCATGAGGACAGTGCCCCGTGTGAGGATTGAACTCACGACCTTCAGATTATGAGACTGACGCGCTACCTACTGCGCTAACGAGGCAGTGCTTTTGCCACTGTGCCGCACACGCGCCAGGTAAGTTGGCTCATGGTTTGCTGTCTAGACAGAGCTGATGCCCGCCTCTGGCTCTCGAGCTCCTTTTTCCCCCAGATGCATTCAGCTCTTACCGAACGCCTCCCATATGGTCTAGCGGTCAGGATTCCTGGTTTTCACCCAGGCGGCCCGGGTTCGACTCCCTGTATGGGAACGTCCTGCCTTTTGGCTAAGGTGCGCTCATCAGAATTAGGGATGCTCATTCGGATTCCACGGAAATGCAATTTCCGAAATTCCGATCGGAAATTGCATTTCCGCATCGGAATGCGGAAATCGTTAATGCAAGTGCGTTAGGCGGATTTCCGCCGGAAATCACGGAAATTCCGCCCGACTTTACCATTGATTTTCTCAAAAACTATGAAGTCTTTTTGAAAACTTTTTTTTTGCATCTTGTTCAGGAGATTCTGCTTAATAAACCCTGAAAATTTGGTGTTTCTAGGACTTACGGGGGCTTTGCTATTAACCGCTAAAGTCGGTGGATTTTTACTGTAATGTAAAATGCAGAAAATCCGCATCTGCCTATTTTCTGCATTTACATTACAGTAAAAATACGCCGACTTTAGCGGTTAATAGCAAAGCCCCCGTAAGTCCTAGAAACACCAAATTTTCAGGGTTTATTAAGCAGAATCTCCTGAACAGGATGCAAAAAAAAGTTTTCAAAAAGACCTTATAGTTTTTGAGAAAATTGATGTTAAAGTCGGGCGGAATTTCCGCGATTTCCGGCGGAAATTCCGCATTGGAATGCGGAAATTGGTAGCGGAAAGCGGAATCGGTATTTGGCAATGGCGGAATGCGGATTTACCGCGGAATCGGAAATTGGCATTTCCGACCATCCCTAATCAGAATCAAGCTTCCCAGGTGAGCGTACCGGAGCCCAACAAAAGCCTTCTCCTTGGGGGCCTATTAGTGCAGGGGAAGAACGGCTGTTGGCCAGAAAAAGGTCCTCTCTCTGTAATACTGGCTGTTTTCTCTTCGCCCCATCTACAAAAGTTCTCGGCGGGTGACAAGAAAGGCAATGTCCAAAGTCAGATTTTCAGTTGCTCCAAGCCCCTTTTGCAACTCTGCTGCTGATAGCGCTGATGTCCAGACTCTACTCTCAGTGGTATCTCAGTGGGTGGGAAAGTGATCAAAAGTCTCCGCGATAGGCTTGTACGCTTATAGGGTGGACTTGCCCTAACCAAAAGGCTGTCCAAGCATGAGGACAGTGCCCCGTGTGAGGATTGAACTCACAACCTTCAGATTATGAGACTGACGCGCTACCTACTGCGCTAACGAGGCAGTGCTTTTGCCACTGTGCCGCACACGCGCCAGGTAAGTTGGCTCATGGTTTGCTGTCTAGACAGAGCTGATGCCCCCCTCTGGCTCTCGAGCTCCTTTTTCCCCCAGATGCATTCAGCTCTTACCGAACGCCTCCCATATGGTCAAGCGGTCAGGATTCCTGGTTTTCACCCAGGCGGCCCGGGTTCGACTCCCAGTATGGGAACGTCCTGCCTTTTGGCTAAGGTGCGCTCATCAGAATCAAGCTTCCCAGGTGAGCGTACCGGAGCCCAACAAAAGCCTTCTCCTTGGGGGCCTATTAGTGCAGGGGAAGAACGGCTGTTGGCCAGAAAAAGGTCCTCCCTCTGTAATACTGGCTGTTTTCTCTTCGCCCCATCTACAAAAGTTCTCGGCGGGTGACAAGAAAGGCAATGTCCAAAGTCAGATTTTCAGTTGCTCCAAGCCCCTTTTGCAACTCTGCTGCTGATAGCGCTGATGTCCAGACTCTACTCTCAGTGGTATCTCAGTGGGTGGGAAAGTGATCAAAAGTCTCCGCGATAGGCTTGTACGCGTATAGGGTGGACTTGCCCTAACCAAAAGGCTGTCCAAGCATGAGGACAGTGCCCCGTGTGAGGATTGAACTCACGACCTTCAGATTATGAGACTGACGCGCTACCTACTGCGCTAACGAGGCAGTGCTTTTGCCACTGTGCCGCACACGCGCCAGGTAAGTTGGCTCATGGTTTGCTGTCTAGACAGAGCTGATGCCCGCCTCTGGCTCTCGAGCTCCTTTTTCCCCCAGATGCATTCAGCTCTTACCGAACGCCTCCCATATGGTCTAGCGGTCAGGATTCCTGGTTTTCACCCAGGCGGCCCGGGTTCGACTCCCTGTATGGGAACGTCCTGCCTTTTGGCTAAGGTGCGCTCATCAGAATTAGGGATGCTCATTCGGATTCCACGGAAATGCAATTTCCGAAATTCCGATCGGAAATTGCATTTCCGCATCGGAATGCGGAAATCGTTAATGCAAGTGCGTTAGGCGGATTTCCGCCGGAAATCACGGAAATTCCGCCCGACTTTACCATTGATTTTCTCAAAAACTATGAAGTCTTTTTGAAAACTTTTTTTTTGCATCTTGTTCAGGAGATTCTGCTTAATAAACCCTGAAAATTTGGTGTTTCTAGGACTTACGGGGGCTTTGCTATTAACCGCTAAAGTCGGTGGATTTTTACTGTAATGTAAAATGCAGAAAATCCGCATCTGCCTATTTTCTGCATTTACATTACAGTAAAAATACGCCGACTTTAGCGGTTAATAGCAAAGCCCCCGTAAGTCCTAGAAACACCAAATTTTCAGGGTTTATTAAGCAGAATCTCCTGAACAGGATGCAAAAAAAAGTTTTCAAAAAGACCTTATAGTTTTTGAGAAAATTGATGTTAAAGTCGGGCGGAATTTCCGCGATTTCCGGCGGAAATTCCGCATTGGAATGCGGAAATTGGTAGCGGAAAGCGGAATCGGTATTTGGCAATGGCGGAATGCGGATTTACCGCGGAATCGGAAATTGGCATTTCCGACCATCCCTAATCAGAATCAAGCTTCCCAGGTGAGCGTACCGGAGCCCAACAAAAGCCTTCTCCTTGGGGGCCTATTAGTGCAGGGGAAGAACGGCTGTTGGCCAGAAAAAGGTCCTCTCTCTGTAATACTGGCTGTTTTCTCTTCGCCCCATCTACAAAAGTTCTCGGCGGGTGACAAGAAAGGCAATGTCCAAAGTCAGATTTTCAGTTGCTCCAAGCCCCTTTTGCAACTCTGCTGCTGATAGCGCTGATGTCCAGACTCTACTCTCAGTGGTATCTCAGTGGGTGGGAAAGTGATCAAAAGTCTCCGCGATAGGCTTGTACGCTTATAGGGTGGACTTGCCCTAACCAAAAGGCTGTCCAAGCATGAGGACAGTGCCCCGTGTGAGGATTGAACTCACGACCTTCAGATTATGAGACTGACACGCTACCTACTGCGCTAACGAGGCAGTGCTTTTGCCACTGTGCCGCACACGCGCCAGGTAAGTTGGCTCATGGTTTGCTGTCTAGACAGAGCTGATGCCCCCCCTCTGGCTCTCGAGCTCCTTTTTCCCCCAGATGCATTCAGCTCTTACCGAACGCCTCCCATATGGTCAAGCGGTCAGGATTCCTGGTTTTCACCCAGGCGGCCCGGGTTCGACTCCCGGTATGGGAACGTCCTGCCTTTTGGCTAAGGTGCGCTCATCAGAATCAAGCTTCCCAGGTGAGCGTACCGGAGCCCAACAAAAGCCTTCTCCTTGGGGGCCTATTAGTGCAGGGGAAGAACGGCTGTTGGCCAGAAAAAGGTCCTCCCTCTGTAATACTGGCTGTTTTCTCTTCGCCCCATCTACAAAAGTTCTCGGCGGGTGACAAGAAAGGCAATGTCCAAAGTCAGATTTTCAGTTGCTCCAAGCCCCTTTTGCAACTCTGCTGCTGATAGCGCTGATGTCCAGACTCTACTCTCAGTGGTATCTCAGTGGGTGGGAAAGTGATCAAAAGTCTCCGCGATAGGCTTGTACGCTTATAGGGTGGACTTGCCCTAACCAAAAGGCTGTCCAAGCATGAGGACAGTGCCCCGTGTGAGGATTGAACTCACAACCTTCAGATTATGAGACTGACGCGCTACCTACTGCGCTAACGAGGCAGTGCTTTTGCCACTGTGCCGCACACGCGCCAGGTAAGTTGGCTCATGGTTTGCTGTCTAGACAGAGCTGATGCCCCCCTCTGGCTCTCGAGCTCCTTTTTCCCCCAGATGCATTCAGCTCTTACCGAACGCCTCCCATATGGTCAAGCGGTCAGGATTCCTGGTTTTCACCCAGGCGGCCCGGGTTCGACTCCCAGTATGGGAACGTCCTGCCTTTTGGCTAAGGTGCGCTCATCAGAATCAAGCTTCCCAGGTGAGCGTACCGGAGCCCAACAAAAGCCTTCTCCTTGGGGGCCTATTAGTGCAGGGGAAGAACGGCTGTTGGCCAGAAAAAGGTCCTCCCTCTGTAATACTGGCTGTTTTCTCTTCGCCCCATCTACAAAAGTTCTCGGCGGGTGACAAGAAAGGCAATGTCCAAAGTCAGATTTTCAGTTGCTCCAAGCCCCTTTTGCAACTCTGCTGCTGATAGCGCTGATGTCCAGACTCTACTCTCAGTGGTATCTCAGTGGGTGGGAAAGTGATCAAAAGTCTCCGCGATAGGCTTGTACGCGTATAGGGTGGACTTGCCCTAACCAAAAGGCTGTCCAAGCATGAGGACAGTGCCCCGTGTGAGGATTGAACTCACGACCTTCAGATTATGAGACTGACGCGCTACCTACTGCGCTAACGAGGCAGTGCTTTTGCCACTGTGCCGCACACGCGCCAGGTAAGTTGGCTCATGGTTTGCTGTCTAGACAGAGCTGATGCCCGCCTCTGGCTCTCGAGCTCCTTTTTCCCCCAGATGCATTCAGCTCTTACCGAACGCCTCCCATATGGTCTAGCGGTCAGGATTCCTGGTTTTCACCCAGGCGGCCCGGGTTCGACTCCCTGTATGGGAACGTCCTGCCTTTTGGCTAAGGTGCGCTCATCAGAATTAGGGATGCTCATTCGGATTCCACGGAAATGCAATTTCCGAAATTCCGATCGGAAATTGCATTTCCGCATCGGAATGCGGAAATCGTTAATGCAAGTGCGTTAGGCGGATTTCCGCCGGAAATCACGGAAATTCCGCCCGACTTTACCATTGATTTTCTCAAAAACTATGAAGTCTTTTTGAAAACTTTTTTTTTGCATCTTGTTCAGGAGATTCTGCTTAATAAACCCTGAAAATTTGGTGTTTCTAGGACTTACGGGGGCTTTGCTATTAACCGCTAAAGTCGGTGGATTTTTACTGTAATGTAAAATGCAGAAAATCCGCATCTGCCTATTTTCTGCATTTACATTACAGTAAAAATACGCCGACTTTAGCGGTTAATAGCAAAGCCCCCGTAAGTCCTAGAAACACCAAATTTTCAGGGTTTATTAAGCAGAATCTCCTGAACAGGATGCAAAAAAAAGTTTTCAAAAAGACCTTATAGTTTTTGAGAAAATTGATGTTAAAGTCGGGCGGAATTTCCGCGATTTCCGGCGGAAATTCCGCATTGGAATGCGGAAATTGGTAGCGGAAAGCGGAATCGGTATTTGGCAATGGCGGAATGCGGATTTACCGCGGAATCGGAAATTGGCATTTCCGACCATCCCTAATCAGAATCAAGCTTCCCAGGTGAGCGTACCGGAGCCCAACAAAAGCCTTCTCCTTGGGGGCCTATTAGTGCAGGGGAAGAACGGCTGTTGGCCAGAAAAAGGTCCTCTCTCTGTAATACTGGCTGTTTTCTCTTCGCCCCATCTACAAAAGTTCTCGGCGGGTGACAAGAAAGGCAATGTCCAAAGTCAGATTTTCAGTTGCTCCAAGCCCCTTTTGCAACTCTGCTGCTGATAGCGCTGATGTCCAGACTCTACTCTCAGTGGTATCTCAGTGGGTGGGAAAGTGATCAAAAGTCTCCGCGATAGGCTTGTACGCTTATAGGGTGGACTTGCCCTAACCAAAAGGCTGTCCAAGCATGAGGACAGTGCCCCGTGTGAGGATTGAACTCACGACCTTCAGATTATGAGACTGACACGCTACCTACTGCGCTAACGAGGCAGTGCTTTTGCCACTGTGCCGCACACGCGCCAGGTAAGTTGGCTCATGGTTTGCTGTCTAGACAGAGCTGATGCCCCCCCTCTGGCTCTCGAGCTCCTTTTTCCCCCAGATGCATTCAGCTCTTACCGAACGCCTCCCATATGGTCAAGCGGTCAGGATTCCTGGTTTTCACCCAGGCGGCCCGGGTTCGACTCCCGGTATGGGAACGTCCTGCCTTTTGGCTAAGGTGCGCTCATCAGAATCAAGCTTCCCAGGTGAGCGTACCGGAGCCCAACAAAAGCCTTCTCCTTGGGGGCCTATTAGTGCAGGGGAAGAACGGCTGTTGGCCAGAAAAAGGTCCTCCCTCTGTAATACTGGCTGTTTTCTCTTCGCCCCATCTACAAAAGTTCTCGGCGGGTGACAAGAAAGGCAATGTCCAAAGTCAGATTTTCAGTTGCTCCAAGCCCCTTTTGCAACTCTGCTGCTGATAGCGCTGATGTCCAGACTCTACTCTCAGTGGTATCTCAGTGGGTGGGAAAGTGATCAAAAGTCTCCGCGATAGGCTTGTACGCTTATAGGGTGGACTTGCCCTAACCAAAAGGCTGTCCAAGCATGAGGACAGTGCCCCGTGTGAGGATTGAACTCACGACCTTCAGATTATGAGACTGACACGCTACCTACTGCGCTAACGAGGCAGTGCTTTTGCCACTGTGCCGCACACGCGCCAGGTAAGTTGGCTCATGGTTTGCTGTCTAGACAGAGCTGATGCCCCCCCTCTGGCTCTCGAGCTCCTTTTTCCCCCAGATGCATTCAGCTCTTACCGAACGCCTCCCATATGGTCAAGCGGTCAGGATTCCTGGTTTTCACCCAGGCGGCCCGGGTTCGACTCCCGGTATGGGAACGTCCTGCCTTTTGGCTAAGGTGCGCTCATCAGAATCAAGCTTCCCAGGTGAGCGTACCGGAGCCCAACAAAAGCCTTCTCCTTGGGGGCCTATTAGTGCAGGGGAAGAACGGCTGTTGGCCAGAAAAAGGTCCTCCCTCTGTAATACTGGCTGTTTTCTCTTCGCCCCATCTACAAAAGTTCTCGGCGGGTGACAAGAAAGGCAATGTCCAAAGTCAGATTTTCAGTTGCTCCAAGCCCCTTTTGCAACTCTGCTGCTGATAGCGCTGATGTCCAGACTCTACTCTCAGTGGTATCTCAGTGGGTGGGAAAGTGATCAAAAGTCTCCGCGATAGGCTTGTACGCTTATAGGGTGGACTTGCCCTAACCAAAAGGCTGTCCAAGCATGAGGACAGTGCCCCGTGTGAGGATTGAACTCACGACCTTCAGATTATGAGACTGACACGCTACCTACTGCGCTAACGAGGCAGTGCTTTTGCCACTGTGCCGCACACGCGCCAAGTAAGTTGGCTCATGGTTTGCTGTCTAGACAGAGCTGATGCCCCCCCTCTGGCTCTCGAGCTCCTTTTTCCCCCAGATGCATTCAGCTCTTACCGAACGCCTCCCATATGGTCTAGCGGTCAGGATTCCTGGTTTTCACCCAGGCGGCCCGGGTTCGACTCCCGGTATGGGAACGTCCTGCCTTTTGGCTAAGGTGCGCTCATCAGAATCAAGCTTCCCAGGTGAGCATACCGGAGCCCAACAAAAGCCTTCTCCTTGGGGGCCTATTAGTGCAGGGGAAGAACGGCTGTTGGCCAGAAAAAGGTCCTCCCTCTGTAATACTGGCTGTTTTCTCTTCGCCCCAGCTACAAAAGTTCTCGGCGGGTGACAAGAAAGGCAATGTCCAAAGTCAGATTTTCAGTTGCTCCAAGCCCCTTTTGCAACTCTGCTGCTGATAGCGCTGATGTCCAGACTCTACTCTCAGTGGTATCTCAGTGGGTGGGAAAGTGATCAAAAGTCTCCGCGATAGGCTTGTACGCTTATAGGGTGGACTTGCCCTAACCAAAAGGCTGTCCAAGCATGAGGACAGTGCCCCGTGTGAGGATTGAACTCACGACCTTCAGATTATGAGACTGACGCGCTACCTACTGCGCTAACAAGGCAGTGCTTTTGCCACTGTGCCGCACACGCGCCAGGTAAGTTGGCTCATGGTTTGCTGTCTAGACAGAGCTGATGCCCCCCTCTGGCTCTCGAGCTCCTTTTTCCCCCAGATGCATTCAGCTCTTACCGAACGCCTCCCATATGGTCTAGTGGTCAGGATTCCTGGTTTTCACCCAGGCGGCCCGGGTTCGACTCCCGGTACGGGAACGCCCTGCCTTTTGGCTAAGGTGCGCTCATCAGAATCAAGCTTCCCAGGTGAGCGTACCGGAGCCCAACAAAAGCCTTCTCCTTGGGGGCCTATTAGTGCAGGGGAAGAACGGCTGTTGGCCAGAAAAAGGTCCTCCCTCTGTAATACTGGCTGTTTTCTCTTCGCCCCATCTACAAAAGTTCTCGGCGGGTGACAAGAAAGGCAATGTCCAAAGTCAGATTTTCAGTTGCTCCAAGCCCCTTTTGCAACTCTGCTGCTGATAGCGCTGATGTCCAGACTCTACTCTCAGTGGTATCTCAGTGGGTGGGAAAGTGATCAAAAGTCTCCGCGATAGGCTTGTACGCTTATAGGGTGGACTTGCCCTAACCAAAAGGCTGTCCAAGCATGAGGACAGTGCCCCGTGGGAGGATTGAACTCACGACCTTCAGATTATGAGACTGACACGCTACCTACTGCGCTAACGAGGCAGTGCTTTTGCCACTGTGCCGCACACGCGCCAGGTAAGTTGGCTCATGGTTTGCTGTCTAGACAGAGCTGATGCCCCCCTCTGGCTCTCGAGCTCCTTTTTCCCCCAGATGCATTCAGCTCTTGCCGAACGCCTCCCATATGGTCTAGCGGTCAGGATTCCTGGTTTTCACCCAGGCGGCCCGGGTTCGACTCCTGGTACGGGAACGTCCTGCCTTTTGGCTAAGGTGCGCTCATCAGAATCAAGCTTCCCAGGTGAGCGTACCGGAGCCCAACAAAAGCCTTCTCCTTGGGGGCCTATTAGTGCAGGGGAAGAACGGCTGTTGGCCAGAAAAAGGTCCTCCCTCTGTAATACTGTCTGTTTTCTCTTCGCCCCATCTACAAAAGTTCTCGGTGGGTGACAAGAAAGGCAATGTCCAAAGTCAGATTTTCAGTTGCTCCAAGCCCCTTTTGCAACTCTGCTGCTGATAGCGCTGATGTCCAGACTCTACTCTCAGTGGTATCTCAGTGGGTGGGAAAGTGATCAAAAGTCTCCGCGATAGGCTTGTACGCTTATAGGGTGGACTTGCCCTAACCAAAAGGCTGTCCAAGCATGAGGACAGTGCCCCGTGTGAGGATTGAACTCACGACCTTCAGATTATGAGACTGACGCGCTACCTACTGCGCTAACGAGGCAGTGCTTTTGCCACTGTGCCGCACACGTGCCAGGTAAGTTGGCTCATGGTTTGCTGTCTAGACAGAGCTGATGCCCCCCTCTGGCTCTCGAGCTCCTTTTTCCCCCAGATGCATTCAGCTCTTACCGAACGCCTCCCATATGGTCTAGCGGTCAGGATTCCTGGTTTTCACCCAGGCGGCCCGGGTTCGACTCCCGGTATGGGAACGTCCTGCCTTTTGGCTAAGGTGCGCTCATCAGAATCAAGCTTCCCAGGTGAGCGTACCGGAGCCCAACAAAAGCCTTCTCCTTGGGGGCCTATTAGTGCAGGGGAAGAACGGCTGTTGGCCAGAAAAAGGTCCTCCCTCTGTAATACTGGCTGTTTTCTCTTCGCCCCATCTACAAAAGTTCTCGGCGGGTGACAAGAAAGGCAATGTCCAAAGTCAGATTTTCAGTTGCTCCAAGCCCCTTTTGCAACTCTGCTGCTGATAGCGCTGATGTCCAGACTCTACTCTCAGTGGTATCTCAGTGGGTGGGAAAGTGATCAAAAGTCTCCGCGATAGGCTTGTACGCTTATAGGGTGGACTTGCCCTAACCAAAAGGCTGTCCAAGCATGAGGACAGTGCCCCGTGTGAGGATTGAACTCACGACCTTCAGATTATGAGACTGACACGCTACCTACTGCGCTAACAAGGCAGTGCTTTTGCCACTGTGCCGCACACGCGCCAGGTAAGTTGGCTCATGGTTTGCTGTCTAGACAGAGCTGATGCCCCCCCTCTGGCTCTCGAGCTCCTTTTTCCCCCAGATGCATTCAGCTCTTACCGAACGCCTCCCATATGGTCAAGCGGTCAGGATTCCTGGTTTTCACCCAGGCGGCCCGGGTTCGACTCCCGGTACGGGAACGTCCTGCCTTTTGGCTAAGGTGCGCTCATCAGAATCAAGCTTCCCAGGTGAGCGTACCGGAGCCCAACAAAAGCCTTCTCCTTGGGGGCCTATTAGTGCAGGGGAAGAACGGCTGTTGGCCAGAAAAAGGTCCTCCCTCTGTAATACTGGCTGTTTTCTCTTCGCCCCATCTACAAAAGTTCTCGGCGGGTGACAAGAAAGGCAATGTCCAAAGTCAGATTTTCAGTTGCTCCAAGCCCCTTTTGCAACTCTGCTGCTGATAGCGCTGATGTCCAGACTCTACTCTCAGTGGTATCTCAGTGGGTGGGAAAGTGATCAAAAGTCTCCGCGATAGGCTTGTACGCTTATAGGGTGGACTTGCCCTAACCAAAAGGCTGTCCAAGCATGAGGACAGTGCCCCGTGTGAGGATTGAACTCACGACCTTCAGATTATGAGACTGACACGCTACCTACTGCGCTAACGAGGCAGTGCTTTTGCCACTGTGCCGCACACGCGCCAGGTAAGTTGGCTCATGGTTTGCTGTCTAGACAGAGCTGATGCCCCCCCTCTGGCTCTCGAGCTCCTTTTTCCCCCAGATGCATTCAGCTCTTACCGAACGCCTCCCATATGGTCAAGCGGTCAGGATTCCTGGTTTTCACCCAGGCGGCCCGGGTTCGACTCCCGGTACGGGAACGTCCTGCCTTTTGGCTAAGGTGCGCTCATCAGAATCAAGCTTCCCAGGTGAGCGTACCGGAGCCCAACAAAAGCCTTCTCCTTGGGGGCCTATTAGTGCAGGGGAAGAACGGCTGTTGGCCAGAAAAAGGTCCTCCCTCTGTAATACTGGCTGTTTTCTCTTCGCCCCATCTACAAAAGTTCTCGGCGGGTGACAAGAAAGGCAATGTCCAAAGTCAGATTTTCAGTTGCTCCAAGCCCCTTTTGCAACTCTGCTGCTGATAGCGCTGATGTCCAGACTCTACTCTCAGTGGTATCTCAGTGGGTGGGAAAGTGATCAAAAGTCTCCGCGATAGGCTTGTACGCTTATAGGGTGGACTTGCCCTAACCAAAAGGCTGTCCAAGCATGAGGACAGTGCCCCGTGTGAGGATTGAACTCACGACCTTCAGATTATGAGACTGACACGCTACCTACTGCGCTAACGAGGCAGTGCTTTTGCCACTGTGCCGCACACGCGCCAAGTAAGTTGGCTCATGGTTTGCTGTCTAGACAGAGCTGATGCCCCCCCTCTGGCTCTCGAGCTCCTTTTTCCCCCAGATGCATTCAGCTCTTACCGAACGCCTCCCATATGGTCTAGCGGTCAGGATTCCTGGTTTTCACCCAGGCGGCCCGGGTTCGACTCCTGGTACGGGAACGTCCTGCCTTTTGGCTAAGGTGCGCTCATCAGAATCAAGCTTCCCAGGTGAGCGTACCGGAGCCCAACAAAAGCCTTCTCCTTGGGGGCCTATTAGTGCAGGGGAAGAACGGCTGTTGGCCAGAAAAAGGTCCTCCCTCTGTAATACTGTCTGTTTTCTCTTCGCCCCATCTACAAAAGTTCTCGGTGGGTGACAAGAAAGGCAATGTCCAAAGTCAGATTTTCAGTTGCTCCAAGCCCCTTTTGCAACTCTGCTGCTGATAGCGCTGATGTCCAGACTCTACTCTCAGTGGTATCTCAGTGGGTGGGAAAGTGATCAAAAGTCTCCGCGATAGGCTTGTACGCTTATAGGGTGGACTTGCCCTAACCAAAAGGCTGTCCAAGCATGAGGACAGTGCCCCGTGTGAGGATTGAACTCACGACCTTCAGATTATGAGACTGACGCGCTACCTACTGCGCTAACGAGGCAGTGCTTTTGCCACTGTGCCGCACACGTGCCAGGTAAGTTGGCTCATGGTTTGCTGTCTAGACAGAGCTGATGCCCCCCTCTGGCTCTCGAGCTCCTTTTTCCCCCAGATGCATTCAGCTCTTACCGAACGCCTCCCATATGGTCTAGCGGTCAGGATTCCTGGTTTTCACCCAGGCGGCCCGGGTTCGACTCCCGGTATGGGAACGTCCTGCCTTTTGGCTAAGGTGCGCTCATCAGAATCAAGCTTCCCAGGTGAGCGTACCGGAGCCCAACAAAAGCCTTCTCCTTGGGGGCCTATTAGTGCAGGGGAAGAACGGCTGTTGGCCAGAAAAAGGTCCTCCCTCTGTAATACTGGCTGTTTTCTCTTCGCCCCATCTACAAAAGTTCTCGGCGGGTGACAAGAAAGGCAATGTCCAAAGTCAGATTTTCAGTTGCTCCAAGCCCCTTTTGCAACTCTGCTGCTGATAGCGCTGATGTCCAGACTCTACTCTCAGTGGTATCTCAGTGGGTGGGAAAGTGATCAAAAGTCTCCGCGATAGGCTTGTACGCTTATAGGGTGGACTTGCCCTAACCAAAAGGCTGTCCAAGCATGAGGACAGTGCCCCGTGTGAGGATTGAACTCACGACCTTCAGATTATGAGACTGACACGCTACCTACTGCGCTAACGAGGCAGTGCTTTTGCCACTGTGCCGCACACGCGCCAGGTAAGTTGGCTCATGGTTTGCTGTCTAGACAGAGCTGATGCCCCCCCTCTGGCTCTCGAGCTCCTTTTTCCCCCAGATGCATTCAGCTCTTACCGAACGCCTCCCATATGGTCAAGCGGTCAGGATTCCTGGTTTTCACCCAGGCGGCCCGGGTTCGACTCCCGGTACGGGAACGTCCTGCCTTTTGGCTAAGGTGCGCTCATCAGAATCAAGCTTCCCAGGTGAGCGTACCGGAGCCCAACAAAAGCCTTCTCCTTGGGGGCCTATTAGTGCAGGGGAAGAACGGCTGTTGGCCAGAAAAAGGTCCTCCCTCTGTAATACTGGCTGTTTTCTCTTCGCCCCATCTACAAAAGTTCTCGGCGGGTGACAAGAAAGGCAATGTCCAAAGTCAGATTTTCAGTTGCTCCAAGCCCCTTTTGCAACTCTGCTGCTGATAGCGCTGATGTCCAGACTCTACTCTCAGTGGTATCTCAGTGGGTGGGAAAGTGATCAAAAGTCTCCGCGATAGGCTTGTACGCTTATAGGGTGGACTTGCCCTAACCAAAAGGCTGTCCAAGCATGAGGACAGTGCCCCGTGTGAGGATTGAACTCACGACCTTCAGATTATGAGACTGACACGCTACCTACTGCGCTAACGAGGCAGTGCTTTTGCCACTGTGCCGCACACGCGCCAGGTAAGTTGGCTCATGGTTTGCTGTCTAGACAGAGCTGATGCCCCCCCTCTGGCTCTCGAGCTCCTTTTTCCCCCAGATGCATTCAGCTCTTACCGAACGCCTCCCATATGGTCAAGCGGTCAGGATTCCTGGTTTTCACCCAGGCGGCCCGGGTTCGACTCCCGGTACGGGAACGTCCTGCCTTTTGGCTAAGGTGCGCTCATCAGAATCAAGCTTCCCAGGTGAGCGTACCGGAGCCCAACAAAAGCCTTCTCCTTGGGGGCCTATTAGTGCAGGGGAAGAACGGCTGTTGGCCAGAAAAAGGTCCTCCCTCTGTAATACTGGCTGTTTTCTCTTCGCCCCATCTACAAAAGTTCTCGGCGGGTGACAAGAAAGGCAATGTCCAAAGTCAGATTTTCAGTTGCTCCAAGCCCCTTTTGCAACTCTGCTGCTGATAGCGCTGATGTCCAGACTCTACTCTCAGTGGTATCTCAGTGGGTGGGAAAGTGATCAAAAGTCTCCGCGATAGGCTTGTACGCTTATAGGGTGGACTTGCCCTAACCAAAAGGCTGTCCAAGCATGAGGACAGTGCCCCGTGTGAGGATTGAACTCACGACCTTCAGATTATGAGACTGACACGCTACCTACTGCGCTAACGAGGCAGTGCTTTTGCCACTGTGCCGCACACGCGCCAAGTAAGTTGGCTCATGGTTTGCTGTCTAGACAGAGCTGATGCCCCCCCTCTGGCTCTCGAGCTCCTTTTTCCCCCAGATGCATTCAGCTCTTACCGAACGCCTCCCATATGGTCTAGCGGTCAGGATTCCTGGTTTTCACCCAGGCGGCCCGGGTTCGACTCCCGGTATGGGAACGTCCTGCCTTTTGGCTAAGGTGCGCTCATCAGAATCAAGCTTCCCAGGTGAGCATACCGGAGCCCAACAAAAGCCTTCTCCTTGGGGGCCTATTAGTGCAGGGGAAGAACGGCTGTTGGCCAGAAAAAGGTCCTCCCTCTGTAATACTGGCTGTTTTCTCTTCGCCCCAGCTACAAAAGTTCTCGGCGGGTGACAAGAAAGGCAATGTCCAAAGTCAGATTTTCAGTTGCTCCAAGCCCCTTTTGCAACTCTGCTGCTGATAGCGCTGATGTCCAGACTCTACTCTCAGTGGTATCTCAGTGGGTGGGAAAGTGATCAAAAGTCTCCGCGATAGGCTTGTACGCTTATAGGGTGGACTTGCCCTAACCAAAAGGCTGTCCAAGCATGAGGACAGTGCCCCGTGTGAGGATTGAACTCACGACCTTCAGATTATGAGACTGACGCGCTACCTACTGCGCTAACAAGGCAGTGCTTTTGCCACTGTGCCGCACACGCGCCAGGTAAGTTGGCTCATGGTTTGCTGTCTAGACAGAGCTGATGCCCCCCTCTGGCTCTCGAGCTCCTTTTTCCCCCAGATGCATTCAGCTCTTACCGAACGCCTCCCATATGGTCTAGCGGTCAGGATTCCTGGTTTTCACCCAGGCGGCCCGGGTTCGACTCCCGGTACGGGAACGTCCTGCCTTTTGGCTAAGGTGCGCTCATCAGAATCAAGCTTCCCAGGTGAGCGTACCGGAGCCCAACAAAAGCCTTCTCCTTGGGGGCCTATTAGTGCAGGGGAAGAACGGCTGTTGGCCAGAAAAAGGTCCTCCCTCTGTAATACTGGCTGTTTTCTCTTCGCCCCATCTACAAAAGTTCTCGGCGGGTGACAAGAAAGGCAATGTCCAAAGTCAGATTTTCAGTTGCTCCAAGCCCCTTTTGCAACTCTGCTGCTGATAGCGCTGATGTCCAGACTCTACTCTCAGTGGTATCTCAGTGGGTGGGAAAGTGATCAAAAGTCTCCGCGATAGGCTTGTACGCTTATAGGGTGGACTTGCCCTAACCAAAAGGCTGTCCAAGCATGAGGACAGTGCCCCGTGTGAGGATTGAACTCACGACCTTCAGATTATGAGACTGACGCGCTACCTACTGCGCTAACAAGGCAGTGCTTTTGCCACTGTGCCGCACACGCGCCAGGTAAGTTGGCTCATGGTTTGCTGTCTAGACAGAGCTGATGCCCCCCTCTGGCTCTCGAGCTCCTTTTTCCCCCAGATGCATTCAGCTCTTACCGAACGCCTCCCATATGGTCTAGCGGTCAGGATTCCTGGTTTTCACCCAGGCGGCCCGGGTTCGACTCCCGGTACGGGAACGTCCTGCCTTTTGGCTAAGGTGCGCTCATCAGAATCAAGCTTCCCAGGTGAGCGTACCGGAGCCCAACAAAAGCCTTCTCCTTGGGGGCCTATTAGTGCAGGGGAAGAACGGCTGTTGGCCAGAAAAAGGTCCTCCCTCTGTAATACTGGCTGTTTTCTCTTCGCCCCATCTACAAAAGTTCTCGGCGGGTGACAAGAAAGGCAATGTCCAAAGTCAGATTTTCAGTTGCTCCAAGCCCCTTTTGCAACTCTGCTGCTGATAGCGCTGATGTCCAGACTCTACTCTCAGTGGTATCTCAGTGGGTGGGAAAGTGATCAAAAGTCTCCGCGATAGGCTTGTACGCTTATAGGGTGGACTTGCCCTAACCAAAAGGCTGTCCAAGCATGAGGACAGTGCCCCGTGTGAGGATTGAACTCACGACCTTCAGATTATGAGACTGACACGCTACCTACTGCGCTAACGAGGCAGTGCTTTTGCCACTGTGCCGCACACGCGCCAGGTAAGTTGGCTCATGGTTTGCTGTCTAGACAGAGCTGATGCCCCCCTCTGGCTCTCAAGCTCCTTTTTCCCCCAGATGCATTCAGCTCTTACCGAACGCCTCCCATATGGTCTAGCGGTCAGGATTCCTGGTTTTCACCCAGGCGGCCCGGGTTCGACTCCTGGTACGGGAACGTCCTGCCTTTTGGCTAAGGTGCGCTCATCAGAATCAAGCTTCCCAGGTGAGCGTACCGGAGCCCAACAAAAGCCTTCTCCTTGGGGGCCTATTAGTGCAGGGGAAGAACGGCTGTTGGCCAGAAAAAGGTCCTCCCTCTGTAATACTGTCTGTTTTCTCTTCGCCCCATCTACAAAAGTTCTCGGTGGGTGACAAGAAAGGCAATGTCCAAAGTCAGATTTTCAGTTGCTCCAAGCCCCTTTTGCAACTCTGCTGCTGATAGCGCTGATGTCCAGACTCTACTCTCAGTGGTATCTCAGTGGGTGGGAAAGTGATCAAAAGTCTCCGCGATAGGCTTGTACGCTTATAGGGTGGACTTGCCCTAACCAAAAGGCTGTCCAAGCATGAGGACAGTGCCCCGTGTGAGGATTGAACTCACGACCTTCAGATTATGAGACTGACACGCTACCTACTGCGCTAACGAGGCAGTGCTTTTGCCACTGTGCCGCACACGTGCCAGGTAAGTTGGCTCATGGTTTGCTGTCTAGACAGAGCTGATGCCCCCCTCTGGCTCTCGAGCTCCTTTTTCCCCCAGATGCATTCAGCTCTTACCGAACGCCTCCCATATGGTCTAGCGGTCAGGATTCCTGGTTTTCACCCAGGCGGCCCGGGTTCGACTCCCGGTATGGGAACGTCCTGCCTTTTGGCTAAGGTGCGCTCATCAGAATCAAGCTTCCCAGGTGAGCGTACCGGAGCCCAACAAAAGCCTTCTCCTTGGGGGCCTATTAGTGCAGGGGAAGAACGGCTGTTGGCCAGAAAAAGGTCCTCCCTCTGTAATACTGGCTGTTTTCTCTTCGCCCCATCTACAAAAGTTCTCGGCGGGTGACAAGAAAGGCAATGTCCAAAGTCAGATTTTCAGTTGCTCCAAGCCCCTTTTGCAACTCTGCTGCTGATAGCGCTGATGTCCAGACTCTACTCTCAGTGGTATCTCAGTGGGTGGGAAAGTGATCAAAAGTCTCCGCGATAGGCTTGTACGCTTATAGGGTGGACTTGCCCTAACCAAAAGGCTGTCCAAGCATGAGGACAGTGCCCCGTGTGAGGATTGAACTCACGACCTTCAGATTATGAGACTGACGCGCTACCTACTGCGCTAACGAGGCAGTGCTTTTGCCACTGTGCCGCACACGCGCCAGGTAAGTTGGCTCATGGTTTGCTGTCTAGACAGAGCTGATGCCCCCCTCTGGCTCTCGAGCTCCTTTTTCCCCCAGATGCATTCAGCTCTTACCGAACGCCTCCCATATGGTCTAGCGGTCAGGATTCCTGGTTTTCACCCAGGCGGCCCGGGTTCGACTCCCGGTACGGGAACGTCCTGCCTTTTGGCTAAGGTGCGCTCATCAGAATCAAGCTTCCCAGGTGAGCGTACCGGAGCCCAACAAAAGCCTTCTCCTTGGGGGCCTATTAGTGCAGGGGAAGAACGGCTGTTGGCCAGAAAAAGGTCCTCCCTCTGTAATACTGGCTGTTTTCTCTTCGCCCCATCTACAAAAGTTCTCGGCGGGTGACAAGAAAGGCAATGTCCAAAGTCAGATTTTCAGTTGCTCCAAGCCCCTTTTGCAACTCTGCTGCTGATAGCGCTGATGTCCAGACTCTACTCTCAGTGGTATCTCAGTGGGTGGGAAAGTGATCAAAAGTCTCCGCGATAGGCTTGTACGCTTATAGGGTGGACTTGCCCTAACCAAAAGGCTGTCCAAGCATGAGGACAGTGCCCCGTGTGAGGATTGAACTCACGACCTTCAGATTATGAGACTGACGCGCTACCTACTGCGCTAACGAGGCAGTGCTTTTGCCACTGTGCCGCACATGCGCCAGATAAGTTGGCTCATGGTTTGCTGTCTAGACAGAGCTGATGCCCCCCTCTGGCTCTCGAGCTCCTTTTTCCCCCAGATGCATTCAGCTCTTACCGAACGCCTCCCATATGGTCTAGCGGTCAGGATTCCTGGTTTTCACCCAGGCGGCCCGGGTTCGACTCCCGGTATGGGAATGTCCTGCCTTTTGGCTAAGGTGCGCTCATCAGAATCAAGCTTCCCAGGTGAGCGTACCGGAGCCCAACAAAAGCCTTCTCCTTGGGGGCCTATTAGTGCAGGGGAAGAACGGCTGTTGGCCAGAAAAAGGTCCTCTCTCTGTAATACTGGCTGTTTTCTCTTCGCCCCATCTACAAAAGTTCTCGGCGGGTGACAAGAAAGGCAATGTCCAAAGTCAGATTTTCAGTTGCTCCAAGCCCCTTTTGCAACTCTGCTGCTGATAGCGCTGATATCCAGACTCTACTCTCAGTGGTATCTCAGTGGGTGGGAAAGTGATCAAAAGTCTCCGCGATAGGCTTGTACGCTTATAGGGTGGACTTGCCCTAACCAAAAGGCTGTCCAAGCATGAGGACAGTGCCCCGTGTGAGGATTGAACTCACGACCTTCAGATTATGAGACTGACACGCTACCTACTGCGCTAACGAGGCAGTGCTTTTGCCACTGTGCCGCACACGCGCCAGGTAAGTTGGCTCATGGTTTGCTGTCTAGACAGAGCTGATGCCCCCCTCTGGCTCTCGAGCTCCTTTTTCCCCCAGATGCATTCAGCTCTTACCGAACGCCTCCCATATGGTCAAGCGGTCAGGATTCCTGGTTTTCACCCAGGCGGCCCGGGTTCGACTCCCGGTATGGGAACGTCCTGCCTTTTGGCTAAGGTGCGCTCATCAGAATCAAGCTTCCCAGGTGAGCGTACCGGAGCCCAACAAAAGCCTTCTCCTTGG
Source organism: Hyperolius riggenbachi (assembly GCF_040937935.1). Classification (NCBI taxonomy): domain Eukaryota; kingdom Metazoa; phylum Chordata; class Amphibia; order Anura; family Hyperoliidae; genus Hyperolius; species Hyperolius riggenbachi. Next base: position 77,393,993 of record NC_090648.1, read on the forward strand.
GGGCCTATTAGTGCAGGGGAAGAACGGCTGTTGGCCAGAAAAAGGTCCTCCCTCTGTAATACTGGCTGTTTTCTCTTCGCCCCATCTACAAAAGTTCTCGGCGGGTGACAAGAAAGGCAATGTCCAAAGTCAGATTTTCAGTTGCTCCAAGCCCCTTTTGCAACTCTGCTGCTGATAGCGCTGATGTCCAGACTCTACTCTCAGTGGTATCTCAGTGGGTGGGAAAGTGATCAAAAGTCTCCGCGATAGGCTTGTAGGCTTATAGGGTGGACTTGCCCTAACCAAAAGGCTGTCCAAGCATGAGGACAGTGCCCCGTGTGAGGATTGAACTCACAACCTTCAGATTATGAGACTGACGCGCTACCTACTGCGCTAACAAGGCAGTGCTTTTGCCACTGTGCCGCACACGCGCCAGGTAAGTTGGCTCATGGTTTGCTGTCTAGACAGAGCTGATGCCCCCCTCTGGCTCTCGAGCTCCTTTTTCCCCCAGATGCATTCAGCTCTTACCGAACGCCTCCCATATGGTCAAGCGGTCAGGATTCCTGGTTTTCACCCAGGCGGCCCGGGTTCGACTCCCAGTATGGGAACGTCCTGCCTTTTGGCTAAGGTGCGCTCATCAGAATCAAGCTTCCCAGGTGAGCGTACCGGAGCCCAACAAAAGCCTTCTCCTTGGGGGCCTATTAGTGCAGGGGAAGAACGGCTGTTGGCCAGAAAAAGGTCCTCCCTCTGTAATACTGGCTGTTTTCTCTTCGCCCCATCTACAAAAGTTCTCGGCGGGTGACAAGAAAGGCAATGTCCAAAGTCAGATTTTCAGTTGCTCCAAGCCCCTTTTGCAACTCTGCTGCTGATAGCGCTGATGTCCAGACTCTACTCTCAGTGGTATCTCAGTGGGTGGGAAAGTGATAAAAAGTCTCCGCGATAGGCTTGTACGCTTATAGGGTGGACTTGCCCTAACCAAAAGGCTGTCCAAGCATGAGGACAGTGCCCCGTGTGAGGATTGAACTCACGACCTTCAGATTATGAGACTGACGCGCTACTTACTGCGCTAACGAGGCAGTGCTTTTGCCACTGTGCCGCACACGCGCCAGGTAAGTTGGCTCATGGTTTGCTGTCTAGACAGAGCTGATGCCCCCCTCTGGCTCTCGAGCTCCTTTTTCCCCCAGATGCATTCAGCTCTTACCGAATGCCTCCCATATGGTCTAGCGGTCAGGATTCCTGGTTTTCACCCAGGCGGCCCGGGTTCGACTCCCGGTACGGGAACGTCCTGCCTTTTGGCTAAGGTGCGCTCATCAGAATCAAGCTTCCCAGGTGAGCGTACCGGAGCCCAACAAAAGCCTTCTCCTTGGGGGCCTATTAGTGCAGGGGAAGAACGGCTGTTGGCCAGAAAAAGGTCCTCCCTCTGTAATACTGGCTGTTTTCTCTTCGCCCCATCTACAAAAGTTCTCGGCGGGTGACAAGAAAGGCAATGTCCAAAGTCAGATTTTCAGTTGCTCCAAGCCCCTTTTGCAACTCTGCTGCTGATAGCGCTGATGTCCAGACTCTACTCTCAGTGGTATCTCAGTGGGTGGGAAAGTGATCAAAAGTCTCCGCGATAGGCTTGTACGCGTATAGGGTGGACTTGCCCTAACCAAAAGGCTGTCCAAGCATGAGGACAGTGCCCCGTGTGAGGATTGAACTCACGACCTTCAGATTATGAGACTGACGCGCTACCTACTGCGCTAACGAGGCAGTGCTTTTGCCACTGTGCCGCACACGCGCCAGGTAAGTTGGCTCATGGTTTGCTGTCTAGACAGAGCTGATGCCCGCCTCTGGCTCTCGAGCTCCTTTTTCCCCCAGATGCATTCAGCTCTTACCGAACGCCTCCCATATGGTCTAGCGGTCAGGATTCCTGGTTTTCACCCAGGCGGCCCGGGTTCGACTCCCGGTATGGGAACGTCCTGCCTTTTGGCTAAGGTGCGCTCATCAGAATTAGGGATGCTCATTCGGATTCCACGGAAATGCAATTTCCGAAATTCCGATCGGAAATTGCATTTCCGCATCGGAATGCGGAAATCGTTAATGCAAGTGCGTTAGGCGGATTTCCGCCGGAAATCACGGAAATTCCGCCCGACTTTACCATTGATTTTCTCAAAAACTATGAAGTCTTTTTGAAAACTTTTTTTTGCATCTTGTTCAGGAGATTCTGCTTAATAAACCCTGAAAATTTGGTGTTTCTAGGACTTACGGGGGCTTTGCTATTAACCGCTAAAGTCGGTGGATTTTTACTGTAATGTAAAATGCAGAAAATCCGCATCTGCCTATTTTCTGCATTTACATTACAGTAAAAATACGCCGACTTTAGTGGTTAATAGCAAAGCCCCCGTAAGTCCTAGAAACACCAAATTTTCAGGGTTTATTAAGCAGAATCTCCTGAACAGGATGCAAAAAAAAGTTTTCAAAAAGACCTTATAGTTTTTGAGAAAATTGATGTTAAAGTCGGGCGGAATTTCCGCGATTTCCGGCGGAAATTCCGCATTGGAATGCGGAAATTGGTAGCGGAAAGCGGAATCGGTATTTGGCAATGGCGGAATGCGGATTTACCGCGGAATCGGAAATTGGCATTTCCGACCATCCCTAATCAGAATCAAGCTTCCCAGGTGAGCGTACCGGAGCCCAACAAAAGCCTTCTCCTTGGGGGCCTATTAGTGCAGGGGAAGAACGGCTGTTGGCCAGAAAAAGGTCCTCTCTCTGTAATACTGGCTGTTTTCTCTTCGCCCCATCTACAAAAGTTCTCGGCGGGTGACAAGAAAGGCAATGTCCAAAGTCAGATTTTCAGTTGCTCCAAGCCCCTTTTGCAACTCTGCTGCTGATAGCGCTGATGTCCAGACTCTACTCTCAGTGGTATCTCAGTGGGTGGGAAAGTGATCAAAAGTCTCCGCGATAGGCTTGTACGCTTATAGGGTGGACTTGCCCTAACCAAAAGGCTGTCCAAGCATGAGGACAGTGCCCCGTGTGAGGATTGAACTCACGACCTTCAGATTATGAGACTGACACGCTACCTACTGCGCTAACGAGGCAGTGCTTTTGCCACTGTGCCGCACACGCGCCAGGTAAGTTGGCTCATGGTTTGCTGTCTAGACAGAGCTGATGCCCCCCCTCTGGCTCTCGAGCTCCTTTTTCCCCCAGATGCATTCAGCTCTTACCGAACGCCTCCCATATGGTCAAGCGGTCAGGATTCCTGGTTTTCACCCAGGCGGCCCGGGTTCGACTCCCGGTATGGGAACGTCCTGCCTTTTGGCTAAGGTGCGCTCATCAGAATCAAGCTTCCCAGGTGAGCGTACCGGAGCCCAACAAAAGCCTTCTCCTTGGGGGCCTATTAGTGCAGGGGAAGAACGGCTGTTGGCCAGAAAAAGGTCCTCCCTCTGTAATACTGGCTGTTTTCTCTTCGCCCCATCTACAAAAGTTCTCGGCGGGTGACAAGAAAGGCAATGTCCAAAGTCAGATTTTCAGTTGCTCCAAGCCCCTTTTGCAACTCTTCTGCTGATAGCGCTGATGTCCAGACTCTACTCTCAGTGGTATCTCAGTGGGTGGGAAAGTGATCAAAAGTCTCCGCGATAGGCTTGTACGCTTATAGGGTGGACTTGCCCTAACCAAAAGGCTGTCCAAGCATGAGGACAGTGCCCCGTGTGAGGATTGAACTCACGACCTTCAGATTATGAGACTGACGCGCTACCTACTGCGCTAACGAGGCAGTGCTTTTGCCACTGTGCCGCACACGCGCCAGGTAAGTTGGCTCATGGTTTGCTGTCTAGACAGAGCTGATGCCCCCCTCTGGCTCTCGAGCTCCTTTTTCCCCCAGATGCATTCAGCTCTTACCGAACGCCTCCCATATGGTCTAGCGGTCAGGATTCCTGGTTTTCACCCAGGCGGCTCGGGTTCGACTCCCGGTACGGGAACGTCCTGCCTTTTGGCTAAGGTGCGCTCATCAGAATCAAGCTTCCCAGGTGAGCGTACCGGAGCCCAACAAAAGCCTTCTCCTTGGGGGCCTATTAGTGCAGGGGAAGAACGGCTGTTGGCCAGAAAAAGGTCCTCCCTCTGTAATACTGGCTGTTTTCTCTTCGCCCCATCTACAAAAGTTCTCGGCGGGTGACAAGAAAGGCAATGTCCAAAGTCAGATTTTCAGTTGCTCCAAGCCCCTTTTGCAACTCTGCTGCTGATAGCGCTGATGTCCAGACTCTACTCTCAGTGGTATCTCAGTGGGTGGGAAAGTGATCAAAAGTCTCCGCGATAGGCTTGTACGCTTATAGGGTGGACTTGCCCTAACCAAAAGGCTGTCCAAGCATGAGGACAGTGCCCCGTGTGAGGATTGAACTCACGACCTTCAGATTACGAGACTGACGCGCTACCTACTGCGCTAACGAGGCAGTGCTTTTGCCACTGTGCCGCACACGCGCCAGGTAAGTTGGCTCATGGTTTGCTGTCTAGACAGAGCTGATGCCCCCCCTCTGGCTCTCGAGCTCCTTTTTCCCCCAGATGCATTCAGCTCTTACCGAACGCCTCCCATATGGTCAAGCGGTCAGGATTCCTGGGTTTCACCCAGGCGGCCCGGGTTCGACTCCCGGTATGGGAACGTCCTGCCTTTTGGCTAAGGTGCGCTCATCAGAATCAAGCTTCCCAGGTGAGCGTACCGGAGCCCAACAAAAGCCTTCTCCTTGGGGGCCTATTAGTGCAGGGGAAGAACGGCTGTTGGCCAGAAAAAGGTCCTCCCTCTGTAATACTGGCTGTTTTCTCTTCGCCCCATCTACAAAAGTTCTCGGCGGGTGACAAGAAAGGCAATGTCCAAAGTCAGATTTTCAGTTGCTCCAAGCCCCTTTTGCAACTCTGCTGCTGATAGCGCTGATGTCCAGACTCTACTCTCAGTGGTATCTCAGTGGGTGGGAAAGTGATCAAAAGTCTCCGCGATAGGCTTGTACGCTTATAGGGTGGACTTGCCCTAACCAAAAGGCTGTCCAAGCATGAGGACAGTGCCCCGTGTGAGGATTGAACTCACGACCTTCAGATTATGAGACTGACACGCTACCTACTGCGCTAACGAGGCAGTGCTTTTGCCACTGTGCCGCACACGCGCCAGGTAAGTTGGCTCATGGTTTGCTGTCTAGACAGAGCTGATGCCCCCCCTCTGGCTCTCGAGCTCCTTTTTCCCCCAGATGCATTCAGCTCTTACCGAACGCCTCCCATATGGTCAAGCGGTCAGGATTCCTGGTTTTCACCCAGGCGGCCCGGGTTCGACTCCCGGTATGGGAACGTCCTGCCTTTTGGCTAAGGTGCGCTCATCAGAATCAAGCTTCCCAGGTGAGCGTACCGGAGCCCAACAAAAGCCTTCTCCTTGGGGGCCTATTAGTGCAGGGGAAGAACGGCTGTTGGCCAGAAAAAGGTCCTCCCTCTGTAATACTGGCTGTTTTCTCTTCGCCCCATCTACAAAAGTTCTCGGCGGGTGACAAGAAAGGCAATGTCCAAAGTCAGATTTTCAGTTGCTCCAAGCCCCTTTTGCAACTCTGCTGCTGATAGCGCTGATGTCCAGACTCTACTCTCAGTGGTATCTCAGTGGGTGGGAAAGTGATCAAAAGTCTCCGCGATAGGCTTGTACGCTTATAGGGTGGACTTGCCCTAACCAAAAGGCTGTCCAAGCATGAGGACAGTGCCCCGTGTGAGGATTGAACTCACGACCTTCAGATTATGAGACTGACACGCTACCTACTGCGCTAACGAGGCAGTGCTTTTGCCACTGTGCCGCACACGCGCCAGGTAAGTTGGCTCATGGTTTGCTGTCTAGACAGAGCTGATGCCCCCCCTCTGGCTCTCGAGCTCCTTTTTCCCCCAGATGCATTCAGCTCTTACCGAACGCCTCCCATATGGTCAAGCGGTCAGGATTCCTGGTTTTCACCCAGGCGGCCCGGGTTCGACTCCCGGTATGGGAACGTCCTGCCTTTTGGCTAAGGTGCGCTCATCAGAATCAAGCTTCCCAGGTGAGCGTACCGGAGCCCAACAAAAGCCTTCTCCTTGGGGGCCTATTAGTGCAGGGGAAGAACGGCTGTTGGCCAGAAAAAGGTCCTCCCTCTGTAATACTGGCTGTTTTCTCTTCGCCCCATCTACAAAAGTTCTCGGCGGGTGACAAGAAAGGCAATGTCCAAAGTCAGATTTTCAGTTGCTCCAAGCCCCTTTTGCAACTCTGCTGCTGATAGCGCTGATGTCCAGACTCTACTCTCAGTGGTATCTCAGTGGGTGGGAAAGTGATCAAAAGTCTCCGCGATAGGCTTGTACGCTTATAGGGTGGACTTGCCCTAACCAAAAGGCTGTCCAAGCATGAGGACAGTGCCCCGTGTGAGGATTGAACTCACGACCTTCAGATTATGAGACTGACGCGCTACCTACTGCGCTAACGAGGCAGTGCTTTTGCCACTGTGCCGCACACGCGCCAGGTAAGTTGGCTCATGGTTTGCTGTCTAGACAGAGCTGATGCCCCCCTCTGGCTCTCGAGCTCCTTTTTCCCCCAGATGCATTCAGCTCTTACCGAACGCCTCCCATATGGTCTAGCGGTCAGGATTCCTGGTTTTCACCCAGGCGGCCCGGGTTCGACTCCCGGTACGGGAACGTCCTGCCTTTTGGCTAAGGTGCGCTCATCAGAATCAAGCTTCCCAGGTGAGCGTACCGGAGCCCAACAAAAGCCTTCTCCTTGGGGGCCTATTAGTGCAGGGGAAGAACGGCTGTTGGCCAGAAAAAGGTCCTCCCTCTGTAATACTGGCTGTTTTCTCTTCGCCCCATCTACAAAAGTTCTCGGCGGGTGACAAGAAAGGCAATGTCCAAAGTCAGATTTTCAGTTGCTCCAAGCCCCTTTTGCAACTCTGCTGCTGATAGCGCTGATGTCCAGACTCTACTCTCAGTGGTATCTCAGTGGGTGGGAAAGTGATCAAAAGTCTCCGCGATAGGCTTGTACGCTTATAGGGTGGACTTGCCCTAACCAAAAGGCTGTCCAAGCATGAGGACAGTGCCCCGTGTGAGGATTGAACTCACGACCTTCAGATTATGAGACTGACACGCTACCTACTGCGCTAACGAGGCAGTGCTTTTGCCACTGTGCCGCACACGCGCCAGGTAAGTTGGCTCATGGTTTGCTGTCTAGACAGAGCTGATGCCCCCCCTCTGGCTCTCGAGCTCCTTTTTCCCCCAGATGCATTCAGCTCTTACCGAACGCCTCCCATATGGTCAAGCGGTCAGGATTCCTGGTTTTCACCCAGGCGGCCCGGGTTCGACTCCCGGTATGGGAACGTCCTGCCTTTTGGCTAAGGTGCGCTCATCAGAATCAAGCTTCCCAGGTGAGCGTACCGGAGCCCAACAAAAGCCTTCTCCTTGGGGGCCTATTAGTGCAGGGGAAGAACGGCTGTTGGCCAGAAAAAGGTCCTCCCTCTGTAATACTGGCTGTTTTCTCTTCGCCCCATCTACAAAAGTTCTCGGCGGGTGACAAGAAAGGCAATGTCCAAAGTCAGATTTTCAGTTGCTCCAAGCCCCTTTTGCAACTCTGCTGCTGATAGCGCTGATGTCCAGACTCTACTCTCAGTGGTATCTCAGTGGGTGGGAAAGTGATCAAAAGTCTCCGCGATAGGCTTGTACGCTTATAGGGTGGACTTGCCCTAACCAAAAGGCTGTCCAAGCATGAGGACAGTGCCCCGTGTGAGGATTGAACTCACGACCTTCAGATTATGAGACTGACACGCTACCTACTGCGCTAACGAGGCAGTGCTTTTGCCACTGTGCCGCACACGCGCCAGGTAAGTTGGCTCATGGTTTGCTGTCTAGACAGAGCTGATGCCCCCCCTCTGGCTCTCGAGCTCCTTTTTCCCCCAGATGCATTCAGCTCTTACCGAACGCCTCCCATATGGTCAAGCGGTCAGGATTCCTGGTTTTCACCCAGGCGGCCCGGGTTCGACTCCCGGTATGGGAACGTCCTGCCTTTTGGCTAAGGTGCGCTCATCAGAATCAAGCTTCCCAGGTGAGCGTACCGGAGCCCAACAAAAGCCTTCTCCTTGGGGGCCTATTAGTGCAGGGGAAGAACGGCTGTTGGCCAGAAAAAGGTCCTCCCTCTGTAATACTGGCTGTTTTCTCTTCGCCCCATCTACAAAAGTTCTCGGCGGGTGACAAGAAAGGCAATGTCCAAAGTCAGATTTTCAGTTGCTCCAAGCCCCTTTTGCAACTCTGCTGCTGATAGCGCTGATGTCCAGACTCTACTCTCAGTGGTATCTCAGTGGGTGGGAAAGTGATCAAAAGTCTCCGCGATAGGCTTGTACGCTTATAGGGTGGACTTGCCCTAACCAAAAGGCTGTCCAAGCATGAGGACAGTGCCCCGTGTGAGGATTGAACTCACGACCTTCAGATTATGAGACTGACACGCTACCTACTGCGCTAACGAGGCAGTGCTTTTGCCACTGTGCCGCACACGCGCCAGGTAAGTTGGCTCATGGTTTGCTGTCTAGACAGAGCTGATGCCCCCCTCTGGCTCTCGAGCTCCTTTTTCCCCCAGATGCATTCAGCTCTTACCGAACGCCTCCCATATGGTCTAGCGGTCAGGATTCCTGGTTTTCACCCAGGCGGCCCGGGTTCGACTCCCGGTACGGGAACGTCCTGCCTTTTGGCTAAGGTGCGCTCATCAGAATCAAGCTTCCCAGGTGAGCGTACCGGAGCCCAACAAAAGCCTTCTCCTTGGGGGCCTATTAGTGCAGGGGAAGAACGGCTGTTGGCCAGAAAAAGGTCCTCCCTCTGTAATACTGGCTGTTTTCTCTTCGCCCCATCTACAAAAGTTCTCGGCGGGTGACAAGAAAGGCAATGTCCAAAGTCAGATTTTCAGTTGCTCCAAGCCCCTTTTGCAACTCTGCTGCTGATAGCGCTGATGTCCAGACTCTACTCTCAGTGGTATCTCAGTGGGTGGGAAAGTGATCAAAAGTCTCCGCGATAGGCTTGTACGCTTATAGGGTGGACTTGCCCTAACCAAAAGGCTGTCCAAGCATGAGGACAGTGCCCCGTGTGAGGATTGAACTCACGACCTTCAGATTATGAGACTGACACGCTACCTACTGCGCTAACGAGGCAGTGCTTTTGCCACTGTGCCGCACACGCGCCAGGTAAGTTGGCTCATGGTTTGCTGTCTAGACAGAGCTGATGCCCCCCCTCTGGCTCTCGAGCTCCTTTTTCCCCCAGATGCATTCAGCTCTTACCGAACGCCTCCCATATGGTCAAGCGGTCAGGATTCCTGGTTTTCACCCAGGCGGCCCGGGTTCGACTCCCGGTATGGGAACGTCCTGCCTTTTGGCTAAGGTGCGCTCATCAGAATCAAGCTTCCCAGGTGAGCGTACCGGAGCCCAACAAAAGCCTTCTCCTTGGGGGCCTATTAGTGCAGGGGAAGAACGGCTGTTGGCCAGAAAAAGGTCCTCCCTCTGTAATACTGGCTGTTTTCTCTTCGCCCCATCTACAAAAGTTCTCGGCGGGTGACAAGAAAGGCAATGTCCAAAGTCAGATTTTCAGTTGCTCCAAGCCCCTTTTGCAACTCTGCTGCTGATAGCGCTGATGTCCAGACTCTACTCTCAGTGGTATCTCAGTGGGTGGGAAAGTGATCAAAAGTCTCCGCGATAGGCTTGTACGCTTATAGGGTGGACTTGCCCTAACCAAAAGGCTGTCCAAGCATGAGGACAGTGCCCCGTGTGAGGATTGAACTCACGACCTTCAGATTATGAGACTGACACGCTACCTACTGCGCTAACGAGGCAGTGCTTTTGCCACTGTGCCGCACACGCGCCAGGTAAGTTGGCTCATGGTTTGCTGTCTAGACAGAGCTGATGCCCCCCCTCTGGCTCTTGAGCTCCTTTTTCCCCCAGATGCATTCAGCTCTTACCGAACGCCTCCCATATGGTCAAGCGGTCAGGATTCCTGGTTTTCACCCAGGCGGCCCGTGTTCGACTCCCGGTATGGGAACGTCCTGCCTTTTGGCTAAGGTGCGCTCATCAGAATCAAGCTTCCCAGGTGAGCGTACCGGAGCCCAACAAAAGCCTTCTCCTTGGGGGCCTATTAGTGCAGGGGAAGAACGGCTGTTGGCCAGAAAAAGGTCCTCCCTCTGTAATACTGGCTGTTTTCTCTTCGCCCCATCTACAAAAGTTCTCGGCGGGTGACAAGAAAGGCAATGTCCAAAGTCAGATTTTCAGTTGCTCCAAGCCCCTTTTGCAACTCTGCTGCTGATAGCGCTGATGTCCAGACTCTACTCTCAGTGGTATCTCAGTGGGTGGGAAAGTGATCAAAAGTCTCCGCGATAGGCTTGTACGCTTATAGGGTGGACTTGCCCTAACCAAAAGGCTGTCCAAGCATGAGGACAGTGCCCCGTGTGAGGATTGAACTCACGACCTTCAGATTATGAGACTGACGCGCTACCTACTGCCCTAACGAGGCAGTGCTTTTGCCACTGTGCCGCACACGCGCCAGGTAAGTTGGCTCATGGTTTGCTGTCTAGACAGAGCTGATGCCCCCCTCTGGCTCTCGAGCTCCTTTTTCCCCCAGATGCATTCAGCTCTTACCGAACGCCTCCCATATGGTCTAGCGGTCAGGATTCCTGGTTTTCACCCAGGCGGCCCGGGTTCGACTCCCGGTACGGGAACGTCCTGCCTTTTGGCTAAGGTGCGCTCATCAGAATCAAGCTTCCCAGGTGAGCGTACCGGAGCCCAACAAAAGCCTTCTCCTTGGGGGCCTATTAGTGCAGGGGAAGAACGGCTGTTGGCCAGAAAAAGGTCCTCCCTCTGTAATACTGGCTGTTTTCTCTTCGCCCCATCTACAAAAGTTCTCGGCGGGTGACAAGAAAGGCAATGTCCAAAGTCAGATTTTCAGTTGCTCCAAGCCCCTTTTGCAACTCTGCTGCTGATAGCGCTGATGTCCAGACTCTACTCTCAGTGGTATCTCAGTGGGTGGGAAAGTGATCAAAAGTCTCCGCGATAGGCTTGTACGCTTATAGGGTGGACTTGCCCTAACCAAAAGGCTGTCCAAGCATGAGGACAGTGCCCCGTGTGAGGATTGAACTCACGACCTTCAGATTATGAGACTGACACGCTACCTACTGCGCTAACGAGGCAGTGCTTTTGCCACTGTGCCGCACACGCGCCAGGTAAGTTGGCTCATGGTTTGCTGTCTAGACAGAGCTGATGCCCCCCTCTGGCTCTCGAGCTCCTTTTTCCCCCAGATGCATTCAGCTCTTACCGAACGCCTCCCATATGGTCTAGCGGTCAGGATTCCTGGTTTTCACCCAGGCGGCCCGGGTTCGACTCCCGGTACGGGAACGTCCTGCCTTTTGGCTAAGGTGCGCTCATCAGAATCAAGCTTCCCAGGTGAGCGTACCGGAGCCCAACAAAAGCCTTCTCCTTGGGGGCCTATTAGTGCAGGGGAAGAACGGCTGTTGGCCAGAAAAAGGTCCTCCCTCTGTAATACTGTCTGTTTTCTCTTCGCCCCATCTACAAAAGTTCTCGGTGGGTGACAAGAAAGGCAATGTCCAAAGTCAGATTTTCAGTTGCTCCAAGCCCCTTTTGCAACTCTGCTGCTGATAGCGCTGATGTCCAGACTCTACTCTCAGTGGTATCTCAGTGGGTGGGAAAGTGATCAAAAGTCTCCGCGATAGGCTTGTACGCTTATAGGGTGGACTTGCCCTAACCAAAAGGCTGTCCAAGCATGAGGACAGTGCCCCGTGTGAGGATTGAACTCACGACCTTCAGATTATGAGACTGACGCGCTACCTACTGCGCTAACGAGGCAGTGCTTTTGCCACTGTGCCGCACACGTGCCAGGTAAGTTGGCTCATGGTTTGCTGTCTAGACAGAGCTGATGCCCCCCTCTGGCTCTCGAGCTCCTTTTTCCCCCAGATGCATTCAGCTCTTACCGAACGCCTCCCATATGGTCTAGCGGTCAGGATTCCTGGTTTTCACCCAGGCGGCCTGGGTTCGACTCCCGGTATGGGAACGTCCTGCCTTTTGGCTAAGGTGCGCTCATCAGAATCAAGCTTCCCAGGTGAGCGTACCGGAGCCCAACAAAAGCCTTCTCCTTGGGGGCCTATTAGTGCAGGGGAAGAACGGCTGTTGGCCAGAAAAAGGTCCTCCCTCTGTAATACTGGCTGTTTTCTCTTCGCCCCATCTACAAAAGTTCTCGGCGGGTGACAAGAAAGGCAATGTCCAAAGTCAGATTTTCAGTTGCTCCAAGCCCCTTTTGCAACTCTGCTGCTGATAGCGCTGATGTCCAGACTCTACTCTCAGTGGTATCTCAGTGGGTGGGAAAGTGATCAAAAGTCTCCGCGATAGGCTTGTACGCTTATAGGGTGGACTTGCCCTAACCAAAAGGCTGTCCAAGCATGAGGACAGTGCCCCGTGTGAGGATTGAACTCACGACCTTCAGATTATGAGACTGACGCGCTACCTACTGCGCTAACGAGGCAGTGCTTTTGCCACTGTGCCGCACACGCGCCAGGTAAGTTGGCTCATGGTTTGCTGTCTAGACAGAGCTGATGCCCCCCTCTGGCTCTCGAGCTCCTTTTTCCCCCAGATGCATTCAGCTCTTACCGAACGCCTCCCATATGGTCTAGCGGTCAGGATGCCTGGTTTTCACCCAGGCGGCCCGGGTTCGACTCCCGGTACGGGAACGTCCTGCCTTTTGGCTAAGGTGCGCTCATCAGAATCAAGCTTCCCAGGTGAGCGTACCGGAGCCAAACAAAAGCCTTCTCCTTGGGGGCCTATTAGTGCAGGGGAAGAACGGCTGTTGGCCAGAAAAAGGTCCTCCCTCTGTAATACTGGCTGTTTTCTCTTCACCCCATCTACAAAAGTTCTCGGCGGGTGACAAGAAAGGCAATGTCCAAAGTCAGATTTTCAGTTGCTCCAAGCCCCTTTTGCAACTCTGCTGCTGATAGCGGTGATGTCCAGACTCTACTCTCAGTGGTATCTCAGTGGGTGGGAAAGTGATCAAAAGTCTCCGCGATAGGCTTGTACGCTTATAGGGTGGACTTGCCCTAACCAAAAGGCTGTCCAAGCATGAGGACAGTGCCCCGTGTGAGGATTGAACTCACGACCTTCAGATTATGAGACTGACACGCTACCTACTGCGCTAACGAGGCAGTGCTTTTGCCACTGTGCCGCACACGCGCCAGGTAAGTTGGCTCATGGTTTGCTGTCTAGACAGAGCTGATGCCCCCCTCTGGCTCTCGAGCTCCTTTTTCCCCCAGATGCATTCAGCTCTTACCGAACGCCTCCCATATGGTCTAGCGGTCAGGATTCCTGGTTTTCACCCAGGCGGCCCGGGTTCGACTCCCGGTACGGGAACGTCCTGCCTTTTGGCTAAGGTGCGCTCATCAGAATCAAGCTTCCCAGGTGAGCGTACCGGAGCCCAACAAAAGCCTTCTCCTTGGGGGCCTATTAGTGCAGGGGAAGAACGGCTGTTGGCCAGAAAAAGGTCCTCCCTCTGTAATACTGGCTGTTTTCTCTTCGCCCCATCTACAAAAGTTCTCGGCGGGTGACAAGAAAGGCAATGTCCAAAGTCAGATTTTCAGTTGCTCCAAGCCCCTTTTGCAACTCTGCTGCTGATAGCGCTGATGTCCAGACTCTACTCTCAGTGGTATCTCAGTGGGTGGGAAAGTGATCAAAAGTCTCCGCGATAGGCTTGTACGCTTATAGGGTGGACTTGCCCTAACCAAAAGGCTGTCCAAGCATGAGGACAGTGCCCCGTGTGAGGATTGAACTCACGACCTTCAGATTATGAGACTGACGCGCTACCTACTGCGCTAACGAGGCAGTGCTTTTGCCACTGTGCCGCACATGCGCCAGGTAAGTTGGCTCATGGTTTGCTGTCTAGACAGAGCTGATGCCCCCCTCTGGCTCTCGAGCTCCTTTTTCCCCCAGATGCATTCAGCTCTTACCGAACGCCTCCCATATGGTCTAGCGGTCAGGATTCCTGGTTTTCACCCAGGCGGCCCGGGTTCGACTCCCGGTATGGGAATGTCCTGCCTTTTGGCTAAGGTGCGCTCATCAGAATCAAGCTTCCCAGGTGAGCGTACCGGAGCCCAACAAAAGCCTTCTCCTTGGGGGCCTATTAGTGCAGGGGAAGAACGGCTGTTGGCCAGAAAAAGGTCCTCTCTCTGTAATACTGGCTGTTTTCTCTTCGCCCCATCTACAAAAGTTCTCGGCGGGTGACAAGAAAGGCAATGTCCAAAGTCAGATTTTCAGTTGCTCCAAGCCCCTTTTGCAACTCTGCTGCTGATAGCGCTGATATCCAGACTCTACTCTCAGTGGTATCTCAGTGGGTGGGAAAGTGATCAAAAGTCTCCGCGATAGGCTTGTACGCTTATAGGGTGGACTTGCCCTAACCAAAAGGCTGTCCAAGCATGAGGACAGTGCCCCGTGTGAGGATTGAACTCACGACCTTCAGATTATGAGACTGACACGCTACCTACTGCGCTAACGAGGCAGTGCTTTTGCCACTGTGCCGCACACGCGCCAGGTAAGTTGGCTCATGGTTTGCTGTCTAGACAGAGCTGATGCCCCCCTCTGGCTCTCGAGCTCCTTTTTCCCCCAGATGCATTCAGCTCTTACCGAACGCCTCCCATATGGTCAAGCGGTCAGGATTCCTGGTTTTCACCCAGGCGGCCCGGGTTCGACTCCCGGTATGGGAACGTCCTGCCTTTTGGCTAAGGTGCGCTCATCAGAATCAAGCTTCCCAGGTGAGCGTACCGGAGCCCAACAAAAGCCTTCTCCTTGGGGGCCTATTAGTGCAGGGGAAGAACGGCTGTTGGCCAGAAAAAGGTCCTCCCTCTGTAATACTGGCTGTTTTCTCTTCGCCCCATCTACAAAAGTTCTCGGCGGGTGACAAGAAAGGCAATGTCCAAAGTCAGATTTTCAGTTGCTCCAAGCACCTTTTGCAACTCTGCTGCTGATAGCGCTGATGTCCAGACTCTACTCTCAGTGGTATCTCAGTGGGTGGGAAAGTGATCAAAAGTCTCCGCGATAGGCTTGTACGCTTATAGGGTGGACTTGCCCTAACCAAAAGGCTGTCCAAGCATGAGGACAGTGCCCCGTGTGAGGATTGAACTCACAACCTTCAGATTATGAGACTGACGCGCTACCTACTGCGCTAACGAGGCAGTGCTTTTGCCACTGTGCCGCACACGCGCCAGGTAAGTTGGCTCATGGTTTGCTGTCTAGACAGAGCTGATGCCCCCCTCTGGCTCTCGAGCTCCTTTTTCCCCCAGATGCATTCAGCTCTTACCGAATGCCTCCCATATGGTCAAGCGGTCAGGATTCCTGGTTTTCACCCAGGCGGCCCGGGTTTGACTCCCAGTATGGGAACGTCCTGCCTTTTGGCTAAGGTGCGCTCATCAGAATCAAGCTTCCCAGGTGAGCGTACCGGAGCCCAACAAAAGCCTTCTCCTTGGGGGCCTATTAGTGCAGGGGAAGAACGGCTGTTGGCCAGAAAAAGGTCCTCCCTCTGTAATACTGGCTGTTTTCTCTTCGCCCCATCTACAAAAGTTCTCGGCGGGTGACAAGAAAGGCAATGTCCAAAGTCAGATTTTCAGTTGCTCCAAGCCCCTTTTGCAACTCTGCTGCTGATAGCGCTGATGTCCAGACTCTACTCTCAGTGGTATCTCAGTGGGTGGGAAAGTGATCAAAAGTCTCCGCGATAGGCTTGTACGCTTATAGGGTGGACTTGCCCTAACCAAAAGGCTGTCCAAGCATGAGGACAGTGCCCCGTGTGAGGATTGAACTCACGACCTTCAGATTATGAGACTGACGCGCTACTTACTGCGCTAACGAGGCAGTGCTTTTGCCACTGTGCCGCACACGCGCCAGGTAAGTTGGCTCATGGTTTGCTGTCTAGACAGAGCTGATGCCCCCCTCTGGCTCTCGAGCTCCTTTTTCCCCCAGATGCATTCAGCTCTTACCGAATGCCTCCCATATGGTCTAGCGGTCAGGATTCCTGGTTTTCACCCAGGCGGCCCGGGTTCGACTCCCGGTACGGGAACGTCCTGCCTTTTGGCTAAGGTGCGCTCATCAGAATCAAGCTTCCCAGGTGAGCGTACCGGAGCCCAACAAAAGCCTTCTCCTTGGGGGCCTATTAGTGCAGGGGAAGAACGGCTGTTGGCCAGAAAAAGGTCCTCCCTCTGTAATACTGGCTGTTTTCTCTTCGCCCCATCTACAAAAGTTCTCGGCGGGTGACAAGAAAGGCAATGTCCAAAGTCAGATTTTCAGTTGCTCCAAGCCCCTTTTGCAACTCTGCTGCTGATAGCGCTGATGTCCAGACTCTACTCTCAGTGGTATCTCAGTGGGTGGGAAAGTGATCAAAAGTCTCCGCGATAGGCTTGTACGCGTATAGGGTGGACTTGCCCTAACCAAAAGGCTGTCCAAGCATGAGGACAGTGCCCCGTGTGAGGATTGAACTCACGACCTTCAGATTATGAGACTGACGCGCTACCTACTGCGCTAACGAGGCAGTGCTTTTGCCACTGTGCCGCACACGCGCCAGGTAAGTTGGCTCATGGTTTGCTGTCTAGACAGAGCTGATGCCCGCCTCTGGCTCTCGAGCTCCTTTTTCCCCCAGATGCATTCAGCTCTTACCGAACGCCTCCCATATGGTCTAGCGGTCAGGATTCCTGGTTTTCACCCAGGCGTCACGGGTTCGACTCCCGGTATGGGAACGTCCTTAGCTTTTGGCTAAGGTGCGCTCATCAGAATTAGGGATGCTCATTCGGATTCCACGGAAATGCAATTTCCGAAATTCCGATCGGAAATTGCATTTCCGCATCGGAATGCGGAAATCGTTAATGCAAGTGCGTTAGGCGGATTTCCGCCGGAAATCACGGAAATTCCGCCCGACTTTACCATTGATTTTCTCAAAAACTATGAAGTCTTTTTGAAAACTTTTTTTTTGCATCTTGTTCAGGAGATTCTGCTTAATAAACCCTGAAAATTTGGTGTTTCTAGGACTTACGGGGGCTTTGCTATTAACCGCTAAAGTCGGTGGATTTTTACTGTAATGTAAAATGCAGAAAATCCGCATCTGCCTATTTTCTGCATTTACATTACAGTAAAAATACGCCGACTTTAGCGGTTAATAGCAAAGCCCCCGTAAGTCCTAGAAACACCAAATTTTCAGGGTTTATTAAGCAGAATCTCCTGAACAGGATGCAAAAAAAAGTTTTCAAAAAGACCTTATAGTTTTTGAGAAAATTGATGTTAAAGTCGGGCGGAATTTCCGCGATTTCCGGCGGAAATTCTGCATTGGAATGCGGAAATTGGTAGCGGAAAGCGGAATCGGTATTTGGCAATGGCGGAATGCGGATTTACCGCGGAATCGGAAATTGGCATTTCCGACCATCCCTAATCAGAATCAAGCTTCCCAGGTGAGCGTACCGGAGCCCAACAAAAGCCTTCTCCTTGGGGGCCTATTAGTGCAGGGGAAGAACGGCTGTTGGCCAGAAAAAGGTCCTCTCTCTGTAATACTGTCTGTTTTCTCTTCGCCCCATCTACAAAAGTTCTCGGTGGGTGACAAGAAAGGCAATGTCCAAAGTCAGATTTTCAGTTGCTCCAAGCCCCTTTTGCAACTCTGCTGCTGATAGCGCTGATGTCCAGACTCTACTCTCAGTGGTATCTCAGTGGGTGGGAAAGTGATCAAAAGTCTCCGCGATAGGCTTGTACGCTTATAGGGTGGACTTGCCCTAACCAAAAGGCTGTCCAAGCATGAGGACAGTGCCCCGTGTGAGGATTGAACTCACGACCTTCAGATTATGAGACTGACGCGCTACCTACTGCGCTAACGAGGCAGTGCTTTTGCCACTGTGCCGCACACGTGCCAGGTAAGTTGGCTCATGGTTTGCTGTCTAGACAGAGCTGATGCCCCCCTCTGGCTCTCGAGCTCCTTTTTCCCCCAGATGCATTCAGCTCTTACCGAACGCCTCCCATATGGTCTAGCGGTCAGGATTCCTGGTTTTCACCCAGGCGGCCTGGGTTCGACTCCCGGTATGGGAACGTCCTGCCTTTTGGCTAAGGTGCGCTCATCAGAATCAAGCTTCCCAGGTGAGCGTACCAGAGCCCAACAAAAGCCTTCTCCTTGGGGGCCTATTAGTGCAGGGGAAGAACGGCTGTTGGCCAGAAAAAGGTCCTCCCTCTGTAATACTGGCTGTTTTCTCTTCGCCCCATCTACAAAAGTTCTCGGCGGGTGACAAGAAAGGCAATGTCCAAAGTCAGATTTTCAGTTGCTCCAAGCCCCT
Organism: Hyperolius riggenbachi; assembly: GCF_040937935.1. Lineage (NCBI taxonomy): Eukaryota > Metazoa > Chordata > Amphibia > Anura > Hyperoliidae > Hyperolius > Hyperolius riggenbachi. Next base: position 77,412,294 of record NC_090648.1, read on the forward strand.
TTTGCAACTCTGCTGCTGATAGCGCTGATGTCCAGACTCTACTCTCAGTGGTATCTCAGTGGGTGGGAAAGTGATCAAAAGTCTCCGCGATAGGCTTGTACGCTTATAGGGTGGACTTGCCCTAACCAAAAGGCTGTCCAAGCATGAGGACAGTGCCCCGTGTGAGGATTGAACTCACGACCTTCAGATTATGAGACTGACGCGCTACCTACTGCGCTAACGAGGCAGTGCTTTTGCCACTGTGCCGCACACGCGCCAGGTAAGTTGGCTCATGGTTTGCTGTCTAGACAGAGCTGATGCCCCCCTCTGGCTCTCGAGCTCCTTTTTCCCCCAGATGCATTCAGCTCTTACCGAACGCCTCCCATATGGTCTAGCGGTCAGGATTCCTGGTTTTCACCCAGGCGGCCCGGGTTCGACTCCCGGTACGGGAACGTCCTGCCTTTTGGCTAAGGTGCGCTCATCAGAATCAAGCTTCCCAGGTGAGCGTACCGGAGCCAAACAAAAGCCTTCTCCTTGGGGGCCTATTAGTGCAGGGGAAGAACGGCTGTTGGCCAGAAAAAGGTCCTCCCTCTGTAATACTGGCTGTTTTCTCTTCGCCCCATCTACAAAAGTTCTCGGCGGGTGACAAGAAAGGCAATGTCCAAAGTCAGATTTTCAGTTGCTCCAAGCCCCTTTTGCAACTCTGCTGCTGATAGCGGTGATGTCCAGACTCTACTCTCAGTGGTATCTCAGTGGGTGGGAAAGTGATCAAAAGTCTCCGCGATAGGCTTGTACGCTTATAGGGTGGACTTGCCCTAACCAAAAGGCTGTCCAAGCATGAGGACAGTGCCCCGTGTGAGGATTGAACTCACGACCTTCAGATTATGAGACTGACACGCTACCTACTGCGCTAACGAGGCAGTGCTTTTGCCACTGTGCCGCACACGCGCCAGGTAAGTTGGCTCATGGTTTGCTGTCTAGACAGAGCTGATGCCCCCCTCTGGCTCTCGAGCTCCTTTTTCCCCCAGATGCATTCAGCTCTTACCGAACGCCTCCCATATGGTCTAGCGGTCAGGATTCCTGGTTTTCACCCAGGCGGCCCGGGTTCGACTCCCGGTACGGGAACGTCCTGCCTTTTGGCTAAGGTGCGCTCATCAGAATCAAGCTTCCCAGGTGAGCGTACCGGAGCCCAACAAAAGCCTTCTCCTTGGGGGCCTATTAGTGCAGGGGAAGAACGGCTGTTGGCCAGAAAAAGGTCCTCCCTCTGTAATACTGGCTGTTTTCTCTTCGCCCCATCTACAAAAGTTCTCGGCGGGTGACAAGAAAGGCAATGTCCAAAGTCAGATTTTCAGTTGCTCCAAGCCCCTTTTGCAACTCTGCTGCTGATAGCGCTGATGTCCAGACTCTACTCTCAGTGGTATCTCAGTGGGTGGGAAAGTGATCAAAAGTCTCCGCGATAGGCTTGTACGCTTATAGGGTGGACTTGCCCTAACCAAAAGGCTGTCCAAGCATGAGGACAGTGCCCCGTGTGAGGATTGAACTCACGACCTTCAGATTATGAGACTGACGCGCTACCTACTGCGCTAACGAGGCAGTGCTTTTGCCACTGTGCCGCACATGCGCCAGGTAAGTTGGCTCATGGTTTGCTGTCTAGACAGAGCTGATGCCCCCCTCTGGCTCTCGAGCTCCTTTTTCCCCCAGATGCATTCAGCTCTTACCGAACGCCTCCCATATGGTCTAGCGGTCAGGATTCCTGGTTTTCACCCAGGCGGCCCGGGTTCGACTCCCGGTATGGGAATGTCCTGCCTTTTGGCTAAGGTGCGCTCATCAGAATCAAGCTTCCCAGGTGAGCGTACCGGAGCCCAACAAAAGCCTTCTCCTTGGGGGCCTATTAGTGCAGGGGAAGAACGGCTGTTGGCCAGAAAAAGGTCCTCTCTCTGTAATACTGGCTGTTTTCTCTTCGCCCCATCTACAAAAGTTCTCGGCGGGTGACAAGAAAGGCAATGTCCAAAGTCAGATTTTCAGTTGCTCCAAGCCCCTTTTGCAACTCTGCTGCTGATAGCGCTGATATCCAGACTCTACTCTCAGTGGTATCTCAGTGGGTGGGAAAGTGATCAAAAGTCTCCGCGATAGGCTTGTACGCTTATAGGGTGGACTTGCCCTAACCAAAAGGCTGTCCAAGCATGAGGACAGTGCCCCGTGTGAGGATTGAACTCACGACCTTCAGATTATGAGACTGACACGCTACCTACTGCGCTAACGAGGCAGTGCTTTTGCCACTGTGCCGCACACGCGCCAGGTAAGTTGGCTCATGGTTTGCTGTCTAGACAGAGCTGATGCCCCCCTCTGGCTCTCGAGCTCCTTTTTCCCCCAGATGCATTCAGCTCTTACCGAACGCCTCCCATATGGTCAAGCGGTCAGGATTCCTGGTTTTCACCCAGGCGGCCCGGGTTCGACTCCCGGTATGGGAACGTCCTGCCTTTTGGCTAAGGTGCGCTCATCAGAATCAAGCTTCCCAGGTGAGCGTACCGGAGCCCAACAAAAGCCTTCTCCTTGGGGGCCTATTAGTGCAGGGGAAGAACGGCTGTTGGCCAGAAAAAGGTCCTCCCTCTGTAATACTGGCTGTTTTCTCTTCGCCCCATCTACAAAAGTTCTCGGCGGGTGACAAGAAAGGCAATGTCCAAAGTCAGATTTTCAGTTGCTCCAAGCACCTTTTGCAACTCTGCTGCTGATAGCGCTGATGTCCAGACTCTACTCTCAGTGGTATCTCAGTGGGTGGGAAAGTGATCAAAAGTCTCCGCGATAGGCTTGTACGCTTATAGGGTGGACTTGCCCTAACCAAAAGGCTGTCCAAGCATGAGGACAGTGCCCCGTGTGAGGATTGAACTCACAACCTTCAGATTATGAGACTGACGCGCTACCTACTGCGCTAACGAGGCAGTGCTTTTGCCACTGTGCCGCACACGCGCCAGGTAAGTTGGCTCATGGTTTGCTGTCTAGACAGAGCTGATGCCCCCCTCTGGCTCTCGAGCTCCTTTTTCCCCCAGATGCATTCAGCTCTTACCGAATGCCTCCCATATGGTCAAGCGGTCAGGATTCCTGGTTTTCACCCAGGCGGCCCGGGTTCGACTCCCAGTATGGGAACGTCCTGCCTTTTGGCTAAGGTGCGCTCATCAGAATCAAGCTTCCCAGGTGAGCGTACCGGAGCCCAACAAAAGCCTTCTCCTTGGGGGCCTATTAGTGCAGGGGAAGAACGGCTGTTGGCCAGAAAAAGGTCCTCCCTCTGTAATACTGGCTGTTTTCTCTTCGCCCCATCTACAAAAGTTCTCGGCGGGTGACAAGAAAGGCAATGTCCAAAGTCAGATTTTCAGTTGCTCCAAGCCCCTTTTGCAACTCTGCTGCTGATAGCGCTGATGTCCAGACTCTACTCTCAGTGGTATCTCAGTGGGTGGGAAAGTGATCAAAAGTCTCCGCGATAGGCTTGTACGCTTATAGGGTGGACTTGCCCTAACCAAAAGGCTGTCCAAGCATGAGGACAGTGCCCCGTGTGAGGATTGAACTCACGACCTTCAGATTATGAGACTGACGCGCTACTTACTGCGCTAACGAGGCAGTGCTTTTGCCACTGTGCCGCACACGCGCCAGGTAAGTTGGCTCATGGTTTGCTGTCTAGACAGAGCTGATGCCCCCCTCTGGCTCTCGAGCTCCTTTTTCCCCCAGATGCATTCAGCTCTTACCGAATGCCTCCCATATGGTCTAGCGGTCAGGATTCCTGGTTTTCACCCAGGCGGCCCGGGTTCGACTCCCGGTACGGGAACGTCCTGCCTTTTGGCTAAGGTGCGCTCATCAGAATCAAGCTTCCCAGGTGAGCGTACCGGAGCCCAACAAAAGCCTTCTCCTTGGGGGCCTATTAGTGCAGGGGAAGAACGGCTGTTGGCCAGAAAAAGGTCCTCCCTCTGTAATACTGGCTGTTTTCTCTTCGCCCCATCTACAAAAGTTCTCGGCGGGTGACAAGAAAGGCAATGTCCAAAGTCAGATTTTCAGTTGCTCCAAGCCCCTTTTGCAACTCTGCTGCTGATAGCGCTGATGTCCAGACTCTACTCTCAGTGGTATCTCAGTGGGTGGGAAAGTGATCAAAAGTCTCCGCGATAGGCTTGTACGCGTATAGGGTGGACTTGCCCTAACCAAAAGGCTGTCCAAGCATGAGGACAGTGCCCCGTGTGAGGATTGAACTCACGACCTTCAGATTATGAGACTGACGCGCTACCTACTGCGCTAACGAGGCAGTGCTTTTGCCACTGTGCCGCACACGCGCCAGGTAAGTTGGCTCATGGTTTGCTGTCTAGACAGAGCTGATGCCCGCCTCTGGCTCTCGAGCTCCTTTTTCCCCCAGATGCATTCAGCTCTTACCGAACGCCTCCCATATGGTCTAGCGGTCAGGATTCCTGGTTTTCACCCAGGCGTCACGGGTTCGACTCCCGGTATGGGAACGTCCTTAGCTTTTGGCTAAGGTGCGCTCATCAGAATTAGGGATGCTCATTCGGATTCCACGGAAATGCAATTTCCGAAATTCCGATCGGAAATTGCATTTCCGCATCGGAATGCGGAAATCGTTAATGCAAGTGCGTTAGGCGGATTTCCGCCGGAAATCACGGAAATTCCGCCCGACTTTACCATTGATTTTCTCAAAAACTATGAAGTCTTTTTGAAAACTTTTTTTTTGCATCTTGTTCAGGAGATTCTGCTTAATAAACCCTGAAAATTTGGTGTTTCTAGGACTTACGGGGGCTTTGCTATTAACCGCTAAAGTCGGTGGATTTTTACTGTAATGTAAAATGCAGAAAATCCGCATCTGCCTATTTTCTGCATTTACATTACAGTAAAAATACGCCGACTTTAGCGGTTAATAGCAAAGCCCCCGTAAGTCCTAGAAACACCAAATTTTCAGGGTTTATTAAGCAGAATCTCCTGAACAGGATGCAAAAAAAAGTTTTCAAAAAGACCTTATAGTTTTTGAGAAAATTGATGTTAAAGTCGGGCGGAATTTCCGCGATTTCCGGCGGAAATTCCGCATTGGAATGCGGAAATTGGTAGCGGAAAGCGGAATCGGTATTTGGCAATGGCGGAATGCGGATTTACCGCGGAATCGGAAATTGGCATTTCCGACCATCCCTAATCAGAATCAAGCTTCCCAGGTGAGCGTACCGGAGCCCAACAAAAGCCTTCTCCTTGGGGGCCTATTAGTGCAGGGGAAGAACGGCTGTTGGCCAGAAAAAGGTCCTCTCTCTGTAATACTGGCTGTTTTCTCTTCGCCCCATCTACAAAAGTTCTCGGCGGGTGACAAGAAAGGCAATGTCCAAAGTCAGATTTTCAGTTGCTCCAAGCCCCTTTTGCAACTCTGCTGCTGATAGCGCTGATGTCCAGACTCTACTCTCAGTGGTATCTCAGTGGGTGGGAAAGTGATCAAAAGTCTCCGCGATAGGCTTGTACGCTTATAGGGTGGACTTGCCCTAACCAAAAGGCTGTCCAAGCATGAGGACAGTGCCCCGTGTGAGGATTGAACTCAGGACCTTCAGATTATGAGACTGACACGCTACCTACTGCGCTAACGAGGCAGTGCTTTTGCCACTGTGCCGCACACGCGCCAGGTAAGTTGGCTCATGGTTTGCTGTCTAGACAGAGCTGATGCCCCCCCTCTGGCTCTCGAGCTCCTTTTTCCCCCAGATGCATTCAGCTCTTACCGAACGCCTCCCATATGGTCAAGCGGTCAGGATTCCTGGTTTTCACCCAGGCGGCCCGGGTTCGACTCCCGGTATGGGAACGTCCTGCCTTTTGGCTAAGGTGCGCTCATCAGAATCAAGCTTCCCAGGTGAGCGTACCGGAGCCCAACAAAAGCCTTCTCCTTGGGGGCCTATTAGTGCAGGGGAAGAACGGCTGTTGGCCAGAAAAAGGTCCTCCCTCTGTAATACTGTCTGTTTTCTCTTCGCCCCATCTACAAAAGTTCTCGGTGGGTGACAAGAAAGGCAATGTCCAAAGTCAGATTTTCAGTTGCTCCAAGCCCCTTTTGCAACTCTGCTGCTGATAGCGCTGATGTCCAGACTCTACTCTCAGTGGTATCTCAGTGGGTGGGAAAGTGATCAAAAGTCTCCGCGATAGGCTTGTACGCTTATAGGGTGGACTTGCCCTAACCAAAAGGCTGTCCAAGCATGAGGACAGTGCCCCGTGTGAGGATTGAACTCACGACCTTCAGATTATGAGACTGACGCGCTACCTACTGCGCTAACGAGGCAGTGCTTTTGCCACTGTGCCGCACACGTGCCAGGTAAGTTGGCTCATGGTTTGCTGTCTAGACAGAGCTGATGCCCCCCTCTGGCTCTCGAGCTCCTTTTTCCCCCAGATGCATTCAGCTCTTACCGAACGCCTCCCATATGGTCTAGCGGTCAGGATTCCTGGTTTTCACCCAGGCGGCCCGGGTTCGACTCCCGGTATGGGAACGTCCTGCCTTTTGGCTAAGGTGCGCTCATCAGAATCAAGCTTCCCAGGTGAGCGTACCGGAGCCCAACAAAAGCCTTCTCCTTGGGGGCCTATTAGTGCAGGGGAAGAACGGCTGTTGGCCAGAAAAAGGTCCTCCCTCTGTAATACTGGCTGTTTTCTCTTCGCCCCATCTACAAAAGTTCTCGGCGGGTGACAAGAAAGGCAATGTCCAAAGTCAGATTTTCAGTTGCTCCAAGCCCCTTTTGCAACTCTGCTGCTGATAGCGCTGATGTCCAGACTCTACTCTCAGTGGTATCTCAGTGGGTGGGAAAGTGATCAAAAGTCTCCGCGATAGGCTTGTACGCTTATAGGGTGGACTTGCCCTAACCAAAAGGCTGTCCAAGCATGAGGACAGTGCCCCGTGTGAGGATTGAACTCACGACCTTCAGATTATGAGACTGACGCGCTACCTACTGCGCTAACGAGGCAGTGCTTTTGCCACTGTGCCGCACACGCGCCAGGTAAGTTGGCTCATGGTTTGCTGTCTAGACAGAGCTGATGCCCCCCTCTGGCTCTCGAGCTCCTTTTTCCCCCAGATGCATTCAGCTCTTACCGAACGCCTCCCATATGGTCTAGCGGTCAGGATTCCTGGTTTTCACCCAGGCGGCCCGGGTTCGACTCCCGGTACGGGAACGTCCTGCCTTTTGGCTAAGGTGCGCTCATCAGAATCAAGCTTCCCAGGTGAGCGTACCGGAGCCCAACAAAAGCCTTCTCCTTGGGGGCCTATTAGTGCAGGGGAAGAACGGCTGTTGGCCAGAAAAAGGTCCTCCCTCTGTAATACTGGCTGTTTTCTCTTCGCCCCATCTACAAAAGTTCTCGGCGGGTGACAAGAAAGGCAATGTCCAAAGTCAGATTTTCAGTTGCTCCAAGCCCCTTTTGCAACTCTGCTGCTGATAGCGGTGATGTCCAGACTCTACTCTCAGTGGTATCTCAGTGGGTGGGAAAGTGATCAAAAGTCTGCGCGATAGGCTTGTACGCTTATAGGGTGGACTTGCCCTAACCAAAAGGCTGTCCAAGCATGAGGACAGTGCCCCGTGTGAGGATTGAACTCACGACCTTCAGATTATGAGACTGACACGCTACCTACTGCGCTAACGAGGCAGTGCTTTTGCCACTGTGCCGCACACGCGCCAGGTAAGTTGGCTCATGGTTTGCTGTCTAGACAGAGCTGATGCCCCCCTCTGGCTCTCGAGCTCCTTTTTCCCCCAGATGCATTCAGCTCTTACCGAACGCCTCCCATATGGTCTAGCGGTCAGGATTCCTGGTTTTCACCCAGGCGGCCCGGGTTCGACTCCCGGTACGGGAACGTCCTGCCTTTTGGCTAAGGTGCGCTCATCAGAATCAAGCTTCCCAGGTGAGCGTACCGGAGCCCAACAAAAGCCTTCTCCTTGGGGGCCTATTAGTGCAGGGGAAGAACGGCTGTTGGCCAGAAAAAGGTCCTCCCTCTGTAATACTGGCTGTTTTCTCTTCGCCCCATCTACAAAAGTTCTCGGCGGGTGACAAGAAAGGCAATGTCCAAAGTCAGATTTTCAGTTGCTCCAAGCCCCTTTTGCAACTCTGCTGCTGATAGCGCTGATGTCCAGACTCTACTCTCAGTGGTATCTCAGTGGGTGGGAAAGTGATCAAAAGTCTCCGCGATAGGCTTGTACGCTTATAGGGTGGACTTGCCCTAACCAAAAGGCTGTCCAAGCATGAGGACAGTGCCCCGTGTGAGGATTGAACTCACGACCTTCAGATTATGAGACTGACGCGCTACCTACTGCGCTAACGAGGCAGTGCTTTTGCCACTGTGCCGCACATGCGCCAGGTAAGTTGGCTCATGGTTTGCTGTCTAGACAGAGCTGATGCCCCCCTCTGGCTCTCGAGCTCCTTTTTCCCCCAGATGCATTCAGCTCTTACCGAACGCCTCCCATATGGTCTAGCGGTCAGGATTCCTGGTTTTCACCCAGGCGGCCTGGGTTCGACTCCCGGTATGGGAATGTCCTGCCTTTTGGCTAAGGTGCGCTCATCAGAATCAAGCTTCCCAGGTGAGCGTACCGGAGCCCAACAAAAGCCTTCTCCTTGGGGGCCTATTAGTGCAGGGGAAGAACGGCTGTTGGCCAGAAAAAGGTCCTCTCTCTGTAATACTGGCTGTTTTCTCTTCGCCCCATCTACAAAAGTTCTCGGCGGGTGACAAGAAAGGCAATGTCCAAAGTCAGATTTTCAGTTGCTCCAAGCCCCTTTTGCAACTCTGCTGCTGATAGCGCTGATATCCAGACTCTACTCTCAGTGGTATCTCAGTGGGTGGGAAAGTGATCAAAAGTCTCCGCGATAGGCTTGTACGCTTATAGGGTGGACTTGCCCTAACCAAAAGGCTGTCCAAGCATGAGGACAGTGCCCCGTGTGAGGATTGAACTCACGACCTTCAGATTATGAGACTGACACGCTACCTACTGCGCTAACGAGGCAGTGCTTTTGCCACTGTGCCGCACACGCGCCAGGTAAGTTGGCTCATGGTTTGCTGTCTAGACAGAGCTGATGCCCCCCTCTGGCTCTCGAGCTCCTTTTTCCCCCAGATGCATTCAGCTCTTACCGAACGCCTCCCATATGGTCAAGCGGTCAGGATTCCTGGTTTTCACCCAGGCGGCCCGGGTTCGACTCCCGGTATGGGAACGTCCTGCCTTTTGGCTAAGGTGCGCTCATCAGAATCAAGCTTCCCAGGTGAGCGTACCGGAGCCCAACAAAAGCCTTCTCCTTGGGGGCCTATTAGTGCAGGGGAAGAACGGCTGTTGGCCAGAAAAAGGTCCTCCCTCTGTAATACTGGCTGTTTTCTCTTCGCCCCATCTACAAAAGTTCTCGGCGGGTGACAAGAAAGGCAATGTCCAAAGTCAGATTTTCAGTTGCTCCAAGCCCCTTTTGCAACTCTGCTGCTGATAGCGCTGATGTCCAGACTCTACTCTCAGTGGTATCTCAGTGGGTGGGAAAGTGATCAAAAGTCTCCGCGATAGGCTTGTACGCTTATAGGGTGGACTTGCCCTAACCAAAAGGCTGTCCAAGCATGAGGACAGTGCCCCGTGTGAGGATTGAACTCACAACCTTCAGATTATGAGACTGACGCGCTACCTACTGCGCTAACGAGGCAGTGCTTTTGCCACTGTGCCGCACACGCGCCAGGTAAGTTGGCTCATGGTTTGCTGTCTAGACAGAGCTGATGCCCCCCTCTGGCTCTCGAGCTCCTTTTTCCCCCAGATGCATTCAGCTCTTACCGAACGCCTCCCATATGGTCAAGCGGTCAGGATTCCTGGTTTTCACCCAGGCGGCCCGGGTTCGACTCCCAGTATGGGAACGTCCTGCCTTTTGGCTAAGGTGCGCTCATCAGAATCAAGCTTCCCAGGTGAGCGTACCGGAGCCCAACAAAAGCCTTCTCCTTGGGGGCCTATTAGTGCAGGGGAAGAACGGCTGTTGGCCAGAAAAAGGTCCTCCCTCTGTAATACTGGCTGTTTTCTCTTCGCCCCATCTACAAAAGTTCTCGGCGGGTGACAAGAAAGGCAATGTCCAAAGTCAGATTTTCAGTTGCTCCAAGCCCCTTTTGCAACTCTGCTGCTGATAGCGCTGATGTCCAGACTCTACTCTCAGTGGTATCTCAGTGGGTGGGAAAGTGATCAAAAGTCTCCGCGATAGGCTTGTACGCTTATAGGGTGGACTTGCCCTAACCAAAAGGCTGTCCAAGCATGAGGACAGTGCCCCGTGTGAGGATTGAACTCACGACCTTCAGATTATGAGACTGACGCGCTACTTACTGCGCTAACGAGGCAGTGCTTTTGCCACTGTGCCGCACACGCGCCAGGTAAGTTGGCTCATGGTTTGCTGTCTAGACAGAGCTGATGCCCCCCTCTGGCTCTCGAGCTCCTTTTTCCCCCAGATGCATTCAGCTCTTACCGAATGCCTCCCATATGGTCTAGCGGTCAGGATTCCTGGTTTTCACCCAGGCGGCCCGGGTTCGACTCCCGGTACGGGAACGTCCTGCCTTTTGGCTAAGGTGCGCTCATCAGAATCAAGCTTCCCAGGTGAGCGTACCGGAGCCCAACAAAAGCCTTCTCCTTGGGGGCCTATTAGTGCAGGGGAAGAACGGCTGTTGGCCAGAAAAAGGTCCTCCCTCTGTAATACTGGCTGTTTTCTCTTCGCCCCATCTACAAAAGTTCTCGGCGGGTGACAAGAAAGGCAATGTCCAAAGTCAGATTTTCAGTTGCTCCAAGCCCCTTTTGCAACTCTGCTGCTGATAGCGCTGATGTCCAGACTCTACTCTCAGTGGTATCTCAGTGGGTGGGAAAGTGATCAAAAGTCTCCGCGATAGGCTTGTACGCGTATAGGGTGGACTTGCCCTAACCAAAAGGCTGTCCAAGCATGAGGACAGTGCCCCGTGTGAGGATTGAACTCACGACCTTCAGATTATGAGACTGACGCGCTACCTACTGCGCTAACGAGGCAGTGCTTTTGCCACTGTGCCGCACACGCGCCAGGTAAGTTGGCTCATGGTTTGCTGTCTAGACAGAGCTGATGCCCGCCTCTGGCTCTCGAGCTCCTTTTTCCCCCAGATGCATTCAGCTCTTACCGAACGCCTCCCATATGGTCTAGCGGTCAGGATTCCTGGTTTTCACCCAGGCGGCCCGGGTTCGACTCCTGGTATGGGAACGTCCTTAGCTTTTGGCTAAGGTGCGCTCATCAGAATTAGGGATGCTCATTCGGATTCCACGGAAATGCAATTTCCGAAATTCCGATCGGAAATTGCATTTCCGCATCGGAATGCGGAAATCGTTAATGCAAGTGCGTTAGGCGGATTTCCGCCGGAAATCACGGAAATTCCGCCCGACTTTACCATTGATTTTCTCAAAAACTATGAAGTCTTTTTGAAAACTTTTTTTTGCATCTTGTTCAGGAGATTCTGCTTAATAAACCCTGAAAATTTGGTGTTTCTAGGACTTACGGGGGCTTTGCTATTAACCGCTAAAGTCGGTGGATTTTTACTGTAATGTAAAATGCAGAAAATCCGCATCTGCCTATTTTCTGCATTTACATTACAGTAAAAATACGCCGACTTTAGCGGTTAATAGCAAAGCCCCCGTAAGTCCTAGAAACACCAAATTTTCAGGGTTTATTAAGCAGAATCTCCTGAACAGGATGCAAAAAAAAGTTTTCAAAAAGACCTTATAGTTTTTGAGAAAATTGATGTTAAAGTCGGGCGGAATTTCCGCGATTTCCGGCGGAAATTCCGCATTGGAATGCGGAAATTGGTAGCGGAAAGCGGAATCGGTATTTGGCAATGGCGGAATGCGGATTTACCGCGGAATCGGAAATTGGCATTTCCGACCATCCCTAATCAGAATCAAGCTTCCCAGGTGAGCGTACCGGAGCCCAACAAAAGCCTTCTCCTTGGGGGCCTATTAGTGCAGGGGAAGAACGGCTGTTGGCCAGAAAAAGGTCCTCTCTCTGTAATACTGGCTGTTTTCTCTTCGCCCCATCTACAAAAGTTCTCGGCGGGTGACAAGAAAGGCAATGTCCAAAGTCAGATTTTCAGTTGCTCCAAGCCCCTTTTGCAACTCTGCTGCTGATAGCGCTGATGTCCAGACTCTACTCTCAGTGGTATCTCAGTGGGTGGGAAAGTGATCAAAAGTCTCCGCGATAGGCTTGTACGCTTATAGGGTGGACTTGCCCTAACCAAAAGGCTGTCCAAGCATGAGGACAGTGCCCCGTGTGAGGATTGAACTCACGACCTTCAGATTATGAGACTGACACGCTACCTACTGCGCTAACGAGGCAGTGCTTTTGCCACTGTGCCGCACACGCGCCAGGTAAGTTGGCTCATGGTTTGCTGTCTAGACAGAGCTGATGCCCCCCCTCTGGCTCTCGAGCTCCTTTTTCCCCCAGATGCATTCAGCTCTTACCGAACGCCTCCCATATGGTCAAGCGGTCAGGATTCCTGGTTTTCACCCAGGCGGCCCGGGTTCGACTCCCGGTATGGGAACGTCCTGCCTTTTGGCTAAGGTGCGCTCATCAGAATCAAGCTTCCCAGGTGAGCGTACCGGAGCCCAACAAAAGCCTTCTCCTTGGGGGCCTATTAGTGCAGGGGAAGAACGGCTGTTGGCCAGAAAAAGGTCCTCCCTCTGTAATACTGGCTGTTTTCTCTTCGCCCCATCTACAAAAGTTCTCGGCGGGTGACAAGAAAGGCAATGTCCAAAGTCAGATTTTCAGTTGCTCCAAGCCCCTTTTGCAACTCTTCTGCTGATAGCGCTGATGTCCAGACTCTACTCTCAGTGGTATCTCAGTGGGTGGGAAAGTGATCAAAAGTCTCCGCGATAGGCTTGTACGCTTATAGGGTGGACTTGCCCTAACCAAAAGGCTGTCCAAGCATGAGGACAGTGCCCCGTGTGAGGATTGAACTCACGACCTTCAGATTATGAGACTGACGCGCTACCTACTGCGCTAACGAGGCAGTGCTTTTGCCACTGTGCCGCACACGCGCCAGGTAAGTTGGCTCATGGTTTGCTGTCTAGACAGAGCTGATGCCCCCCCTCTGGCTCTCGAGCTCCTTTTTCCACCAGATGCATTCAGCTCTTACCGAACGCCTCCCATATGGTCAAGCGGTCAGGATTCCTGGTTTTCACCCAGGCGGCCCGGGTTCGACTCCCGGTATGGGAACGTCCTGCCTTTTGGCTAAGGTGCGCTCATCAGAATCAAGCTTCCCAGGTGAGCGTACCGGAGCCCAACAAAAGCCTTCTCCTTGGGGGCCTATTAGTGCAGGGGAAGAACGGCTGTTGGCCAGAAAAAGGTCCTCCCTCTGTAATACTGGCTGTTTTCTCTTCGCCCCATCTACAAAAGTTCTCGGCGGGTGACAAGAAAGGCAATGTCCAAAGTCAGATTTTCAGTTGCTCCAAGCCCCTTTTGCAACTCTGCTGCTGATAGCGCTGATGTCCAGACTCTACTCTCAGTGGTATCTCAGTGGGTGGGAAAGTGATCAAAAGTCTCCGCGATAGGCTTGTACGCTTATAGGGTGGACTTGCCCTAACCAAAAGGCTGTCCAAGCATGAGGACAGTGCCCCGTGTGAGGATTGAACTCACGACCTTCAGATTATGAGACTGACACGCTACCTACTGCGCTAACGAGGCAGTGCTTTTGCCACTGTGCCGCACACGCGCCAGGTAAGTTGGCTCATGGTTTGCTGTCTAGACAGAGCTGATGCCCCCCCCTCTGGCTCTCGAGCTCCTTTTTCCCCCAGATGCATTCAGCCCTTACCGAACGCCTCCCATATGGTCAAGCGGTCAGGATTCCTGGTTTTCACCCAGGCGGCCCGGGTTCGACTCCCGGTATGGGAACGTCCTGCCTTTTGGCTAAGGTGCGCTCATCAGAATCAAGCTTCCCAGGTGAGCGTACCGGAGCCCAACAAAAGCCTTCTCCTTGGGGGCCTATTAGTAGGGATGGTCGGAAATGCCAATTTCCGATTCCGCGGTAAATCCGCATTCCGCCATTGCCAAATACCGATTCCGCTTTCCGCTACCAATTTCCGCATTCCAATGCGGAATTTCCGCCGGAAATCGCGGAAATTCCGCCCGACTTTAACATCAATTTTCTCAAAAACTATAAGGTCTTTTTGAAAACTTTTTTTTGCATCCTGTTCAGGAGATTCTGCTTAATAAACCCTGAAAATTTGGTGTTTCTAGGACTTACGGGGGCTTTGCTATTAACCGCTAAAGTCGGCGTATTTTTACTGTAATGTAAATGCAGAAAATAGGCAGATGCGGATTTTCTGCATTTTACATTACAGTAAAAATCCACCGACTTTAGCGGTTAATAGCAAAGCCCCCGTAAGTCCTAGAAACACCAAATTTTCAGGGTTTATTAAGCAGAATCTCCTGAACAAGATGCAAAAAAAAAGTTTTCAAAAAGACTTCATAGTTTTTGAGAAAATCAATGTTAAAGTCGGGCGGAATTTCCGTGATTTCCGGCGGAAATCCGCCTAACGCACTTGCATTAACGATTTCCGCATTCCGATGCGGAAATGCAATTTCCGATCGGAATTTCGGAAATTGCATTTCCGTGGAATCCGAATGAGCATCCCTAATTCTGATGAGCGCACCTTAGCCAAAAGGCAGGACGTTCCCATACCGGGAGTCGAACCCGGGCCACCTGGGTGAAAACCAGGAATCCTGACCGCTAGACCATATGGGAGGCGTTCGGTAAGAGCTGAATGCATCTGGGGGAAAAAGGAGCTCGAGAGCCAGAGGGGGGCATCAGCTCTGTCTAGACAGCAAACCATGAGCCAACTTACCTGGCGCGTGTGCGGCACAGTGGCAAAAGCACTGCCTCGTTAGCGCAGTAGGTAGCGCGTCAGTCTCATAATCTGAAGGTCGTGAGTTCAATCCTCACACGGGGCACTGTCCTCATGCTTGGACAGCCTTTTGGTTAGGGCAAGTCCACCCTATAAGCGTACAAGCCTATCGCGGAGACTTTTGATCACTTTCCCACCCACTGAGATACCACTGAGAGTAGAGTCTGGACATCAGCGCTATCAGCAGCAGAGTTGCAAAAGGGGCTTGGAGCAACTGAAAATCTGACTTTGGACATTGCCTTTCTTGTCACCCGCCGAGAACTTTTGTAGATGGGGCGAAGAGAAAACAGCCAGTATTACAGAGGGAGGACCTTTTTCTGGCCAACAGCCGTTCTTCCCCTGCACTAATAGGCCCCCAAGGAGAAGGCTTTTGTTGGGCTCCGGTACGCTCACCTGGGAAGCTTGATTCTGATGAGCGCACCTTAGCCAAAAGGCAGGACGTTCCCGTACCGGGAGTCGAACCCGGGCCGCCTGGGTGAAAACCAGGAATCCTGACCGCTAGACCATATGGGAGGCGTTCGGTAAGAGCTGAATGCATCTGGGGGAAAAAGGAGCTCGAGAGCCAGAGGGGGGCATCAGCTCTGTCTAGACAGCAAACCATGAGCCAACTTACCTGGCGCGTGTGCGGCACAGTGGCAAAAGCACTGCCTCGTTAGCGCAGTAGGTAGCGCGTCAGTCTCATAATCTGAAGGTCGTGAGTTCAATCCTCACACGGGGCACTGTCCTCATGCTTGGACAGCCTTTTGGTTAGGGCAAGTCCACCCTATAAGCGTACAAGCCTATCGCGGAGACTTTTGATCACTTTCCCACCCACTGAGATACCACTGAGAGTAGAGTCTGGACATCAGCGCTATCAGCAGCAGAGTTGCAAAAGGGGCTTGGAGCAACTGAAAATCTGACTTTGGACATTGCCTTTCTTGTCACCCGCCGAGAACTTTTGTAGATGGGGCGAAGAGAAAACAGCCAGTATTACAGAGGGAGGACCTTTTTCTGGCCAACAGCCGTTCTTCCCCTGCACTAATAGGCCCCCAAGGAGAAGGCTTTTGTTGGGCTCCGGTACGCTCACCTGGGAAGCTTGATTCTGATGAGCGCACCTTAGCCAAAAGGCAGGACGTTCCCATACCGGGAGTCGAACCCAGGCCGCCTGGGTGAAAACCAGGAATCCTGACCGCTTGACCATATGGGAGGCGTTCGGTAAGAGCTGAATGCATCTGGGGGAAAAAGGAGCTCGAGAGCCAGAGGGGGGCATCAGCTCTGTCTAGACAGCAAACCATGAGCCAACTTACCTGGCGCGTGTGCGGCACAGTGGCAAAAGCACTGCCTCGTTAGCGCAGTAAGTAGCGCGTCAGTCTCATAATCTGAAGGTCGTGAGTTCAATCCTCACACGGGGCACTGTCCTCATGCTTGGACAGCCTTTTGGTTAGGGCAAGTCCACCCTATAAGCGTACAAGCCTATCGCGGAGACTTTTGATCACTTTCCCACCCACTGAGATACCACTGAGAGTAGAGTCTGGACATCAGCGCTATCAGCAGCAGAGTTGCAAAAGGGGCTTGGAGCAACTGAAAATCTGACTTTGGACATTGCCTTTCTTGTCACCCGCCGAGAACTTTTGTAGATGGGGCGAAGAGAAAACAGCCAGTATTACAGAGGGAGGACCTTTTTCTGGCCAACAGCCGTTCTTCCCCTGCACTAATAGGCCCCCAAGGAGAAGGCTTTTGTTGGGCTCCGGTACGCTCACCTGGGAAGCTTGATTCTGATGAGCGCACCTTAGCCAAAAGGCAGGACGTTCCCGTACCGGGAGTCGAACCCGGGCCGCCTGGGTGAAAACCAGGAATCCTGACCGCTAGACCATATGGGAGGCGTTCGGTAAGAGCTGAATGCATCTGGGGGAAAAAGGAGCTCGAGAGCCAGAGGGGGGCATCAGCTCTGTCTAGACAGCAAACCATGAGCCAACTTACCTGGCGCGTGTGCGGCACAGTGGCAAAAGCACTGCCTCGTTAGCGCAGTAGGTAGCGCGTCAGTCTCATAATCTGAAGGTCGTGAGTTCAATCCTCACACGGGGCACTGTCCTCATGCTTGGACAGCCTTTTGGTTAGGGCAAGTCCACCCTATAAGCGTACAAGCCTATCGCGGAGACTTTTGATCACTTTCCCACCCACTGAGATACCACTGAGAGTAGAGTCTGGACATCAGCGCTATCAGCAGCAGAGTTGCAAAAGGGGCTTGGAGCAACTGAAAATCTGACTTTGGACATTGCCTTTCTTGTCACCCGCCGAGAACTTTTGTAGATGGGGCGAAGAGAAAACAGCCAGTATTACAGAGGGAGGACCTTTTTCTGGCCAACAGCCGTTCTTCCCCTGCACTAATAGGCCCCCAAGGAGAAGGCTTTTGTTGGGCTCCGGTACGCTCACCTGGGAAGCTTGATTCTGATGAGCGCACCTTAGCCAAAAGGCAGGACGTTCCCATACCGGGAGTCGAACCCAGGCCGCCTGGGTGAAAACCAGGAATCCTGACCGCTTGACCATATGGGAGGCGTTCGGTAAGAGCTGAATGCATCTGGGGGAAAAAGGAGCTCGAGAGCCAGAGGGGGGCATCAGCTCTGTCTAGACAGCAAACCATGAGCCAACTTACCTGGCGCGTGTGCGGCACAGTGGCAAAAGCACTGCCTCGTTAGCGCAGTAAGTAGCGCGTCAGTCTCATAATCTGAAGGTCGTGAGTTCAATCCTCACACGGGGCACTGTCCTCATGCTTGGACAGCCTTTTGGTTAGGGCAAGTCCACCCTATAAGCGTACAAGCCTATCGCGGAGACTTTTGATCACTTTCCCACCCACTGAGATACCACTGAGAGTAGAGTCTGGACATCAGCGCTATCAGCAGCAGAGTTGCAAAAGGGGCTTGGAGCAACTGAAAATCTGACTTTGGACATTGCCTTTCTTGTCACCCGCCGAGAACTTTTGTAGATGGGGCGAAGAGAAAACAGCCAGTATTACAGAGGGAGGACCTTTTTCTGGCCAACAGCCGTTCTTCCCCTGCACTAATAGGCCCCCAAGGAGAAGGCTTTTGTTGGGCTCCGGTACGCTCACCTGGGAAGCTTGATTCTGATGAGCGCACCTTAGCCAAAAGGCAGGACGTTCCCGTACCGGGAGTCGAACCCGGGCCGCCTGGGTGAAAACCAGGAATCCTGACCGCTAGACCATATGGGAGGCGTTCGGTAAGAGCTGAATGCATCTGGGGGAAAAAGGAGCTCGAGAGCCAGAGGGGGGCATCAGCTCTGTCTAGACAGCAAACCATGAGCCAACTTACCTGGCGCGTGTGCGGCACAGTGGCAAAAGCACTGCCTCGTTAGCGCAGTAGGTAGCGCGTCAGTCTCATAATCTGAAGGTCGTGAGTTCAATCCTCACACGGGGCACTGTCCTCATGCTTGGACAGCCTTTTGGTTAGGGCAAGTCCACCCTATAAGCGTACAAGCCTATCGCGGAGACTTTTGATCACTTTCCCACCCACTGAGATACCACTGAGAGTAGAGTCTGGACATCAGCGCTATCAGCAGCAGAGTTGCAAAAGGGGCTTGGAGCAACTGAAAATCTGACTTTGAACATTGCCTTTCTTGTCACCCGCCGAGAACTTTTGTAGATGGGGCGAAGAGAAAACAGCCAGTATTACAGAGGGAGGACCTTTTTCTGGCCAACAGCCGTTCTTCCCCTGCACTAATAGGCCCCCAAGGAGAAGGCTTTTGTTGGGCTCCGGTACGCTCACCTGGGAAGCTTGATTCTGATGAGCGCACCTTAGCCAAAAGGCAGGACGTTCCCGTACCGGGAGTCGAACCCGGGCCGCCTGGGTGAAAACCAGGAATCCTGACCGCTAGACCATATGGGAGGCGTTCGGTAAGAGCTGAATGCATCTGGGGGAAAAAGGAGCTCGAGAGCCAGAGGGGGGCATCAGCTCTGTCTAGACAGCAAACCATGAGCCAACTTACCTGGCGCGTGTGCGGCACAGTGGCAAAAGCACTGCCTCGTTAGCGCAGTAGGTAGCGCGTCAGTCTCATAATCTGAAGGTCGTGAGTTCAATCCTCACACGGGGCACTGTCCTCATGCTTGGACAGCCTTTTGGTTAGGGCAAGTCCACCCTATAAGCGTACAAGCCTATCGCGGAGACTTTTGATCACTTTCCCACCCACTGAGATACCACTGAGAGTAGAGTCTGGACATCAGCGCTATCAGCAGCAGAGTTGCAAAAGGGGCTTGGAGCAACTGAAAATCTGACTTTGGACATTGCCTTTCTTGTCACCCGCCGAGAACTTTTGTAGATGGGGCGAAGAGAAAACAGCCAGTATTACAGAGGGAGGACCTTTTTCTGGCCAACAGCCGTTCTTCCCCTGCACTAATAGGCCCCCAAGGAGAAGGCTTTTGTTGGGCTCCGGTACGCTCACCTGGGAAGCTTGATTCTGATGAGCGCACCTTAGCCAAAAGGCAGGACGTTCCCATACCGGGAGTCGAACCCGGGCCGCCTGGGTGAAAACCAGGAATCCTGACCGCTTGACCATATGGGAGGCGTTCGGTAAGAGCTGAATGCATCTGGGGGGAAAAGGAGCTCGAGAGCCAGAGGGGGGCATCAGCTCTGTCTAGACAGCAAACCATGAGCCAACTTACCTGGCGCGTGTGCGGCACAGTGGCAAAAGCACTGCCTCGTTAGCGCAGTAGGTAGCGTGTCAGTCTCATAATCTGAAGGTCGTGAGTTCAATCCTCACACGGGGCACTGTCCTCATGCTTGGACAGCCTTTTGGTTAGGGCAAGTCCACCCTATAAGCGTACAAGCCTATCGCGGAGACTTTTGATCACTTTCCCACCCACTGAGATACCACTGAGAGTAGAGTCTGGATATCAGCGCTATCAGCAGCAGAGTTGCAAAAGGGGCTTGGAGCAACTGAAAATCTGACTTTGGACATTGCCTTTCTTGTCACCCGCCGAGAACTTTTGTAGATGGGGCGAAGAGAAAACAGCCAGTATTACAGAGAGAGGACCTTTTTCTGGCCAACAGCCGTTCTTCCCCTGCACTAATAGGCCCCCAAGGAGAAGGCTTTTGTTGGGCTCCGGTACGCTCACCTGGGAAGCTTGATTCTGATGAGCGCACCTTAGCCAAAAGGCAGGACGTTCCCGTACCGGGAGTCGAACCCGGGCCGCCTGGGTGAAAACCAGGAATCCTGACCGCTAGACCATATGGGAGGCGTTCGGTAAGAGCTGAATGCATCTGGGGGAAAAAGGAGCTCGAGAGCCAGAGGGGGGCATCAGCTCTGTCTAGACAGCAAACCATGAGCCAACTTACCTGGCGCGTGTGCGGCACAGTGGCAAAAGCACTGCCTCGTTAGCGCAGTAGGTAGCGCGTCAGTCTCATAATCTGAAGGTCGTGAGTTCAATCCTCACACGGGGCACTGTCCTCATGCTTGGACAGCCTTTTGGTTAGGGCAAGTCCACCCTATAAGCGTACAAGCCTATCGCGGAGACTTTTGATCACTTTCCCACCCACTGAGATACCACTGAGAGTAGAGTCTGGACATCAGCGCTATCAGCAGCAGAGTTGCAAAAGGGGCTTGGAGCAACTGAAAATCTGACTTTGGACATTGCCTTTCTTGTCACCCGCCGAGAACTTTTGTAGATGGGGCGAAGAGAAAACAGCCAGTATTACAGAGGGAGGACCTTTTTCTGGCCAACAGCCGTTCTTCCCCTGCACTAATAGGCCCCCAAGGAGAAGGCTTTTGTTGGGCTCCGGTACGCTCACCTGGGAAGCTTGATTCTGATGAGCGCACCTTAGCCAAAAGGCAGGACGTTCCCATACCGGGAGTCGAACCCGGGCCGCCTGGGTGAAAACCAGGAATCCTGACCGCTTGACCATATGGGAGGCGTTCGGTAAGAGCTGAATGCATCTGGGGGGAAAAGGAGCTCGAGAGCCAGAGGGGGGCATCAGCTCTGTCTAGACAGCAAACCATGAGCCAACTTACCTGGCGCGTGTGCGGCACAGTGGCAAAAGCACTGCCTCGTTAGCGCAGTAGGTAGCGTGTCAGTCTCATAATCTGAAGGTCGTGAGTTCAATCCTCACACGGGGCACTGTCCTCATGCTTGGACAGCCTTTTGGTTAGGGCAAGTCCACCCTATAAGCGTACAAGCCTATCGCGGAGACTTTTGATCACTTTCCCACCCACTGAGATACCACTGAGAGTAGAGTCTGGATATCAGCGCTATCAGCAGCAGAGTTGCAAAAGGGGCTTGGAGCAACTGAAAATCTGACTTTGGACATTGCCTTTCTTGTCACCCGCCGAGAACTTTTGTAGATGGGGCGAAGAGAAAACAGCCAGTATTACAGAGAGAGGACCTTTTTCTGGCCAACAGCCGTTCTTCCCCTGCACTAATAGGCCCCCAAGGAGAAGGCTTTTGTTGGGCTCCGGTACGCTCACCTGGGAAGCTTGATTCTGATGAGCGCACCGTAGCCAAAAGGCAGGACATTCCCATACCGGGAGTCGAACCCGGGCCGCCTGGGTGAAAACCAGGAATCCTGACCGCTAGACCATATGGGAGGCGTTCGGTAAGAGCTGAATGCATCTGGGGGAAAAAGGAGCTCGAGAGCCAGAGGGGGGCATCAGCTCTGTCTAGACAGCAAACCATGAGCCAACTTACCTGGCACGTGTGCGGCACAGTGGCAAAAGCACTGCCTCGTTAGCGCAGTAGGTAGCGCGTCAGTCTCATAATCTGAAGGTCGTGAGTTCAATCCTCACACGGGGCACTGTCCTCATGCTTGGACAGCCTTTTGGTTAGGGCAAGTCCACCCTATAAGCGTACAAGCCTATCGCGGAGACTTTTGATCACTTTCCCACCCACTGAGATACCACTGAGAGTAGAGTCTGGACATCAGCGCTATCAGCAGCAGAGTTGCAAAAGGGGCTTGGAGCAACTGAAAATCTGACTTTGGACATTGCCTTTCTTGTCACCCGCCGAGAACTTTTGTAGATGGGGCGAAGAGAAAACAGACAGTATTACAGAGGGAGGACCTTTTTCTGGCCAACAGCCGTTCTTCCCCTGCACTAATAGGCCCCCAAGGAGAAGGCTTTTGTTGGGCTCCGGTACGCTCACCTGGGAAGCTTGATTCTGATGAGCGCACCTTAGCCAAAAGGCAGGACGTTCCCATACCGGGAGTCGAACCCGGGCCGCCTGGGTGAAAACCAGGAATCCTGACCGCTAGACCATATGGGAGGCGTTCGGTAAGAGCTGAATGCATCTGGGGGAAAAAGGAGCTCGAGAGCCAGAGGGGGGCATCAGCTCTGTCTAGACAGCAAACCATGAGCCAACTTACCTGGCGCGTGTGCGGCACAGTGGCAAAAGCACTGCCTCGTTAGCGCAGTAGGTAGCGTGTCAGTCTCATAATCTGAAGGTCGTGAGTTCAATCCTCACACGGGGCACTGTCCTCATGCTTGGACAGCCTTTTGGTTAGGGCAAGTCCACCCTATAAGCGTACAAGCCTATCGCGGAGACTTTTGATCACTTTCCCACCCACTGAGATACCACTGAGAGTAGAGTCTGGACATCAGCGCTATCAGCAGCAGAGTTGCAAAAGGGGCTTGGAGCAACTGAAAATCTGACTTTGGACATTGCCTTTCTTGTCACCCGCCGAGAACTTTTGTAGATGGGGCGAAGAGAAAACAGCCAGTATTACAGAGGGAGGACCTTTTTCTGGCCAACAGCCGTTCTTCCCCTGCACTAATAGGCCCCCAAGGAGAAGGCTTTTGTTGGGCTCCGGTACGCTCACCTGGGAAGCTTGATTCTGATGAGCGCACCTTAGCCAAAAGGCAGGACGTTCCCATACCGGGAGTCGAACCCGGGCCGCCTGGGTGAAAACCAGGAATCCTGACCGCTAGACCATATGGGAGGCGTTCGGTAAGAGCTGAATGCATCTGGGGGAAAAAGGAGCTCGAGAGCCAGAGGGGGGCATCAGCTCTGTCTAGACAGCAAACCATGAGCCAACTTACCTGGCACGTGTGCGGCACAGTGGCAAAAGCACTGCCTCGTTAGCGCAGTAGGTAGCGCATCAGTCTCATAATCTGAAGGTCGTGAGTTCAATCCTCACACGGGGCACTGTCCTCATGCTTGGACAGCCTTTTGGTTAGGGCAAGTCCACCCTATAAGCGTACAAGCCTATCGCGGAGACTTTTGATCACTTTCCCACCCACTGAGATACCACTGAGAGTAGAGTCTGGACATCAGCGCTATCAGCAGCAGAGTTGCAAAAGGGGCTTGGAGCAACTGAAAATCTGACTTTGGACATTGCCTTTCTTGTCACCCGCCGAGAACTTTTGTAGATGGGGCGAAGAGAAAACAGCCAGTATTACAGAGGGAGGACCTTTTTCTGGCCAACAGCCGTTCTTCCCCTGCACTAATAGGCCCCCAAGGAGAAGGCTTTTGTTGGGCTCCGGTACGCTCACCTGGGAAGCTTGATTCTGATGAGCGCACCTTAGCCAAAAGGAAGGACGTTCCCATACCGGGAGTCGAACCCGGGCCGCCTGGGTGAAAACCAGGAATCCTGACCGCTTGACCATATGGGAGGCGTTCGGTAAGAGCTGAATGCATCTGGGGGAAAAAGGAGCTCGAGAGCCAGAGGGGGGCATCAGCTCTGTCTAGACAGCAAACCATGAGCCAACTTACCTGGCGCGTGTGCGGCACAGTGGCAAAAGCACTGCCTCGTTAGCGCAGTAGGTAGCGCGTCAGTCTCATAATCTGAAGGTCGTGAGTTCAATCCTCACACGGGGCACTGTCCTCATGCTTGGACAGCCTTTTGGTTAGGGCAAGTCCACCCTATAAGCGTACAAGCCTATCGCAGAGACTTTTGATCACTTTCCCACCCACTGAGATACCACTGAGAGTAGAGTCTGGACATCAGCGCTATCAGCAGCAGAGTTGCAAAAGGGGCTTGGAGCAACTGAAAATCTGACTTTGGACATTGCCTTTCTTGTCACCCGCCGAGAACTTTTGTAGATGGGGCAAAGAGAAAACAGCCAGTATTACAGAGAGAGGACCTTTTTCTGGCCAACAGCCGTTCTTCCCCTGCACTAATAGGCCCCCAAGGAGAAGGCTTTTGTTGGGCTCCGGTACGCTCACCTGGGAAGCTTGATTCTGATTAGGGATGGTCGGAAATGCCAATTTCCGATTCCGCGGTAAATCCGCATTCCGCCATTGCCAAATACCGATTCCGCTTTCCGCTACCAATTTCCGCATTCCAATGCGGAATTTCCGCCGGAAATCGCGGAAATTCCGCCCGACTTTAACATCAATTTTCTCAAAAACTATAAGGTCTTTTTGAAAACTTTTTTTTGCATCCTGTTCAGGAGATTCTGCTTAATAAACCCTGAAAATTTGGTGTTTCTAGGACTTACGGGGGCTTTGCTATTAACCGCTAAAGTCGGCGTATTTTTACTGTAATGTAAATGCAGAAAATAGGCAGATGCGGATTTTCTGCATTTTACATTACAGTAAAAATCCACCGACTTTAGCGGTTAATAGCAAAGCCCCCGTAAGTCCTAGAAACACCAAATTTTCAGGGTTTATTAAGCAGAATCTCCTGAACAAGATGCAAAAAAAAAGTTTTCAAAAAGACTTCATAGTTTTTGAGAAAATCAATGTTAAAGTCGGGCGGAATTTCCGTGATTTCCGGCGGAAATCCGCCTAACGCACTTGCATTAACGATTTCCGCATTCCGATGCGGAAATGCAATTTCCGATCGGAATTTCGGAAATTGCATTTCCGTGGAATCCGAATGAGCATCCCTAATTCTGATGAGCGCACCTTAGCCAAAAGGCAGGACGTTCCCATACCGGGAGTCGAACCCGGGCCACCTGGGTGAAAACCAGGAATCCTGACCGCTAGACCATATGGGAGTAGGGATGGTCGGAAATGCCAATTTCCGATTCCGCGGTAAATCCGCATTCCGCCATTGCCAAATACCGATTCCGCTTTCCGCTACCAATTTCCGCATTCCAATGCGGAATTTCCGCCGGAAATCGCGGAAATTCCGCCCGACTTTAACATCAATTTTCTCAAAAACTATAAGGTCTTTTTGAAAACTTTTTTTTGCATCCTGTTCAGGAGATTCTGCTTAATAAACCCTGAAAATTTGGTGTTTCTAGGACTTACGGGGGCTTTGCTATTAACCGCTAAAGTCGGCGGATTTTTACTGTAATGTAAATGCAGAAAATAGGCAGATGCGGATTTTCTGCATTTTACATTACAGTAAAAATCCACCGACTTTAGCGGTTAATAGCAAAGCCCCCGTAAGTCCTAGAAACACCAAATTTTCAGGGTTTATTAAGCAGAATCTCCTGAACAAGATGCAAAAAAAAAGTTTTCAAAAAGACTTCATAGTTTTTGAGAAAATCAATGTTAAAGTCGGGCGGAATTTCCGCGATTTCCGGCGGAAATCCGCCTAACGCACTTGCATTAACGATTTCCGCATTCCGATGCGGAAATGCAATTTCCGATCGGAATTTCGGAAATTGCATTTCCGTGGAATCCGAATGAGCATCCCTAATTCTGATGAGCGCACCTTAGCCAAAAGGCAGGACGTTCCCATACCGGGAGTCGAACCCGGGCCACCTGGGTGAAAACCAGGAATCCTGACCGCTAGACCATATGGGAGGCGTTCGGTAAGAGCTGAATGCATCTGGGGGAAAAAGGAGCTCGAGAGCCAGAGGGGGGCATCAGCTCTGTCTAGACAGCAAACCATGAGCCAACTTACCTGGCGCGTGTGCGGCACAGTGGCAAAAGCACTGCCTCGTTAGCGCAGTAGGTAGCGCGTCAGTCTCATAATCTGAAGGTCGTGAGTTCAATCCTCACACGGGGCACTGTCCTCATGCTTGGACAGCCTTTTGGTTAGGGCAAGTCCACCCTATAAGCGTACAAGCCTATCGCGGAGACTTTTGATCACTTTCCCACCCACTGAGATACCACTGAGAGTAGAGTCTGGACATCAGCGCTATCAGCAGCAGAGTTGCAAAAGGGGCTTGGAGCAACTGAAAATCTGACTTTGGACATTGCCTTTCTTGTCACCCGCCGAGAACTTTTGTAGATGGGGCGAAGAGAAAACAGCCAGTATTACAGAGGGAGGACCTTTTTCTGGCCAACAGCCGTTCTTCCCCTGCACTAATAGGCCCCCAAGGAGAAGGCTTTTGTTGGGCTCCGGTACGCTCACCTGGGAAGCTTGATTCTGATGAGCGCACCTTAGCCAAAAGGCAGGACGTTCCCATACCGGGAGTCGAACCCGGGCCGCCTGGGTGAAAACCAGGAATCCTGACCGCTTGACCATATGGGAGGCGTTCGGTAAGAGCTGAATGCATCTGGGGGAAAAAGGAGCTCGAGAGCCAGAGGGGGGGCATCAGCTCTGTCTAGACAGCAAACCATGAGCCAACTTACCTGGCGCGTGTGCGGCACAGTGGCAAAAGCACTGCCTCATTAGCGCAGTAGGTAGCGCGTCAGTCTCATAATCTGAAGGTCGTGAGTTCAATCCTCACACGGGGCACTGTCCTCATGCTTGGACAGCCTTTTGGTTAGGGCAAGTCCACCCTATAAGCGTACAAGCCTATCGCGGAGACTTTTGATCACTTTCCCACCCACTGAGATACCACTGAGAGTAGAGTCTGGACATCAGCGCTATCAGCAGCAGAGTTGCAAAAGGGGCTTGGAGCAACTGAAAATCTGACTTTGGACATTGCCTTTCTTGTCACCCGCCGAGAACTTTTGTAGATGGGGCGAAGAGAAAACAGCCAGTATTACAGAGGGAGGACCTTTTTCTGGCCAACAGCCGTTCTTCCCCTGCACTAATAGGCCCCCAAGGAGAAGGCTTTTGTTGGGCTCCGGTACGCTCACCTGGGAAGCTTGATTCTGATGAGCGCACCTTAGCCAAAAGGCAGGACGTTCCCATACCGGGAGTCAAACCCGGGCCGCCTGGGTGAAAACCAGGAATCCTGACCGCTTGACCATATGGGAGGCGTTCAGTAAGAGCTGAATGCATCTGGGGGAAAAAGGAGCTCGAGAGCCAGAGGGGGGGCATCAGCTCTGTCTAGACAGCAAACCATGAGCCAACTTACCTGGCGCGTGTGCGGCACAGTGGCAAAAGCACTGCCTCGTTAGCGCAGTAGGTAGCGCGTCAGTCTCATAATCTGAAGGTCGTGAGTTCAATCCTCACACGGGGCACTGTCCTCATGCTTGGACAGCCTTTTGGTTAGGGCAAGTCCACCCTATAAGCGTACAAGCCTATCGCGGAGACTTTTGATCACTTTCCCACCCACTGAGATACCACTGAGAGTAGAGTCTGGACATCAGCGCTATCAGCAGCAGAGTTGCAAAAGGGGCTTGGAGCAACTGAAAATCTGACTTTGGACATTGCCTTTCTTGTCACCCGCCGAGAACTTTTGTAGATGGGGCGAAGAGAAAACAGCCAGTATTACAGAGGGAGGACCTTTTTCTGGCCAACAGCCGTTCTTCCCCTGCACTAATAGGCCCCCAAGGAGAAGGCTTTTGTTGGGCTCCGGTACGCTCACCTGGGAAGCTTGATTCTGATGAGCGCACCTTAGCCAAAAGGCAGGACGTTCCCATACCGGGAGTCGAACCCGGGCCGCCTGGGTGAAAACCAGGAATCCTGACCGCTTGACCATATGGGAGGCGTTCGGTAAGAGCTGAATGCATCTGGGGGAAAAAGGAGCTCGAGAGCCAGAGGGGGGGCATCAGCTCTGTCTAGACAGCAAACCATGAGCCAACTTACCTGGCGCGTGTGCGGCACAGTGGCAAAAGCACTGCCTCGTTAGCGCAGTAGGTAGCGCGTCAGTCTCATAATCTGAAGGTCGTGAGTTCAATCCTCACACGGGGCACTGTCCTCATGCTTGGACAGCCTTTTGGTTAGGGCAAGTCCACCCTATAAGCGTACAAGCCTATCGCGGAGACTTTTGATCACTTTCCCACCCACTGAGATACCACTGAGAGTAGAGTCTGGACATCAGCGCTATCAGCAGCAGAGTTGCAAAAGGGGCTTGGAGCAACTGAAAATCTGACTTTGGACATTGCCTTTCTTGTCACCCGCCGAGAACTTTTGTAGATGGGGCGAAGAGAAAACAGCCAGTATTACAGAGAGAGGACCTTTTTCTGGCCAACAGCCGTTCTTCCCCTGCACTAATAGGCCCCCAAGGAGAAGGCTTTTGTTGGGCTCCGGTACGCTCACCTGGGAAGCTTGATTCTGATTAGGGATGGTCGGAAATGCCAATTTCCGATTCCGCGGTAAATCCGCATTCCGCCATTGCCAAATACCGATTCCGCTTTCCGCTACCAATTTCCGCATTCCAATGCAGAATTTCCGCCGGAAATCGCGGAAATTCCGCCCGACTTTAACATCAATTTTCTCAAAAACTATAAGGTCTTTTTGAAAACTTTTTTTTGCATCCTGTTCAGGAGATTCTGCTTAATAAACCCTGAAAATTTGGTGTTTCTAGGACTTACGGGGGCTTTGCTATTAACCGCTAAAGTCGGCGGATTTTTACTGTAATGTAAATGCAGAAAATAGGCAGATGCGGATTTTCTGCATTTTACATTACAGTAAAAATCCACCGACTTTAGCGGTTAATAGCAAAGCCCCCGTAAGTCCTAGAAACACCAAATTTTCAGGGTTTATTAAGCAGAATCTCCTGAACAAGATGCAAAAAAAAAGTTTTCAAAAAGACTTCATAGTTTTTGAGAAAATCAATGTTAAAGTCGGGCGGAATTTCCGCGATTTCCGGCGGAAATCCGCCTAACGCACTTGCATTAACGATTTCCGCATTCCGATGCGGAAATGCAATTTCCGATCGGAATTTCGGAAATTGCATTTCCGTGGAATCCGAATGAGCATCCCTATATGGGAGGCGTTCGGTAAGAGCTGAATGCATCTGGGGGAAAAAGGAGCTCGAGAGCCAGAGGGGGGCATCAGCTCTGTCTAGACAGCAAACCATGAGCCAACTTACCTGGCGCGTGTGCGGCACAGTGGCAAAAGCACTGCCTCGTTAGCGCAGTAGGTAGCGCGTCAGTCTCATAATCTGAAGGTCGTGAGTTCAATCCTCACATGGGGCACTGTCCTCATGCTTGGACAGCCTTTTGGTTAGGGCAAGTCCACCCTATAAGCGTACAAGCCTATCGCGGAGACTTTTGATCACTTTCCCACCCACTGAGATACCACTGAGAGTAGAGTCTGGACATCAGCGCTATCAGCAGCAGAGTTGCAAAAGGGGCTTGGAGCAACTGAAAATCTGACTTTGGACATTGCCTTTCTTGTCACCCGCCGAGAACTTTTGTAGATGGGGCGAAGAGAAAACAGCCAGTATTACAGAGGGAGGACCTTTTTCTGGCCAACAGCCGTTCTTCCCCTGCACTAATAGGCCCCCAAGGAGAAGGCTTTTGTTGGGCTCCGGTACGCTCACCTGGGAAGCTTGATTCTGATGAGCGCACCTTAGCCAAAAGGCAGGACGTTCCCGTACCGGGAGTCGAACCCGGGCCGCCTGGGTGAAAACCAGGAATCCTGACCGCTAGACCATATGGGAGGCGTTCGGTAAGAGCTGAATGCATCTGGGGGAAAAAGGAGCTCGAGAGCCAGAGGGGGGGCATCAGCTCTGTCTAGACAGCAAACCATGAGCCAACTTACCTGGCGCGTGTGCGGCACAGTGGCAAAAGCACTGCCTCATTAGCGCAGTAGGTAGCGCGTCAGTCTCATAATCTGAAGGTCGTGAGTTCAATCCTCACACGGGGCACTGTCCTCATGCTTGGACAGCCTTTTGGTTAGGGCAAGTCCACCCTATAAGCGTACAAGCCTATCGCGGAGACTTTTGATCACTTTCCCACCCACTGAGATACCACTGAGAGTAGAGTCTGGACATCAGCGCTATCAGCAGCAGAGTTGCAAA
This sequence comes from Hyperolius riggenbachi, assembly GCF_040937935.1. Classification (NCBI taxonomy): domain Eukaryota; kingdom Metazoa; phylum Chordata; class Amphibia; order Anura; family Hyperoliidae; genus Hyperolius; species Hyperolius riggenbachi. The sequence goes on from NC_090648.1 coordinate 77,442,128, forward strand.
AGGGGCTTGGAGCAACTGAAAATCTGACTTTGGACATTGCCTTTCTTGTCACCCGCCGAGAACTTTTGTAGATGGGGCGAAGAGAAAACAGCCAGTATTACAGAGGGAGGACCTTTTTCTGGCCAACAGCCGTTCTTCCCCTGCACTAATAGGCCCCCAAGGAGAAGGCTTTTGTTGGGCTCCGGTACGCTCACCTGGGAAGCTTGATTCTGATGAGCGCACCTTAGCCAAAAGGCAGGACGTTCCCATACCGGGAGTCAAACCCGGGCCGCCTGGGTGAAAACCAGGAATCCTGACCGCTTGACCATATGGGAGGCGTTCAGTAAGAGCTGAATGCATCTGGGGGAAAAAGGAGCTCGAGAGCCAGAGGGGGGGCATCAGCTCTGTCTAGACAGCAAACCATGAGCCAACTTACCTGGCGCGTGTGCGGCACAGTGGCAAAAGCACTGCCTCGTTAGCGCAGTAGGTAGCGCGTCAGTCTCATAATCTGAAGGTCGTGAGTTCAATCCTCACACGGGGCACTGTCCTCATGCTTGGACAGCCTTTTGGTTAGGGCAAGTCCACCCTATAAGCGTACAAGCCTATCGCGGAGACTTTTGATCACTTTCCCACCCACTGAGATACCACTGAGAGTAGAGTCTGGACATCAGCGCTATCAGCAGCAGAGTTGCAAAAGGGGCTTGGAGCAACTGAAAATCTGACTTTGGACATTGCCTTTCTTGTCACCCGCCGAGAACTTTTGTAGATGGGGCGAAGAGAAAACAGCCAGTATTACAGAGGGAGGACCTTTTTCTGGCCAACAGCCGTTCTTCCCCTGCACTAATAGGCCCCCAAGGAGAAGGCTTTTGTTGGGCTCCGGTACGCTCACCTGGGAAGCTTGATTCTGATGAGCGCACCTTAGCCAAAAGGCAGGACGTTCCCATACCGGGAGTCGAACCCGGGCCGCCTGGGTGAAAACCAGGAATCCTGACCGCTTGACCATATGGGAGGCGTTCGGTAAGAGCTGAATGCATCTGGGGGAAAAAGGAGCTCGAGAGCCAGAGGGGGGGCATCAGCTCTGTCTAGACAGCAAACCATGAGCCAACTTACCTGGCGCGTGTGCGGCACAGTGGCAAAAGCACTGCCTCGTTAGCGCAGTAGGTAGCGCGTCAGTCTCATAATCTGAAGGTCGTGAGTTCAATCCTCACACGGGGCACTGTCCTCATGCTTGGACAGCCTTTTGGTTAGGGCAAGTCCACCCTATAAGCGTACAAGCCTATCGCGGAGACTTTTGATCACTTTCCCACCCACTGAGATACCACTGAGAGTAGAGTCTGGACATCAGCGCTATCAGCAGCAGAGTTGCAAAAGGGGCTTGGAGCAACTGAAAATCTGACTTTGGACATTGCCTTTCTTGTCACCCGCCGAGAACTTTTGTAGATGGGGCGAAGAGAAAACAGCCAGTATTACAGAGAGAGGACCTTTTTCTGGCCAACAGCCGTTCTTCCCCTGCACTAATAGGCCCCCAAGGAGAAGGCTTTTGTTGGGCTCCGGTACGCTCACCTGGGAAGCTTGATTCTGATTAGGGATGGTCGGAAATGCCAATTTCCGATTCCGCGGTAAATCCGCATTCCGCCATTGCCAAATACCGATTCCGCTTTCCGCTACCAATTTCCGCATTCCAATGCAGAATTTCCGCCGGAAATCGCGGAAATTCCGCCCGACTTTAACATCAATTTTCTCAAAAACTATAAGGTCTTTTTGAAAACTTTTTTTTGCATCCTGTTCAGGAGATTCTGCTTAATAAACCCTGAAAATTTGGTGTTTCTAGGACTTACGGGGGCTTTGCTATTAACCGCTAAAGTCGGCGGATTTTTACTGTAATGTAAATGCAGAAAATAGGCAGATGCGGATTTTCTGCATTTTACATTACAGTAAAAATCCACCGACTTTAGCGGTTAATAGCAAAGCCCCCGTAAGTCCTAGAAACACCAAATTTTCAGGGTTTATTAAGCAGAATCTCCTGAACAAGATGCAAAAAAAAAGTTTTCAAAAAGACTTCATAGTTTTTGAGAAAATCAATGTTAAAGTCGGGCGGAATTTCCGCGATTTCCGGCGGAAATCCGCCTAACGCACTTGCATTAACGATTTCCGCATTCCGATGCGGAAATGCAATTTCCGATCGGAATTTCGGAAATTGCATTTCCGTGGAATCCGAATGAGCATCCCTAATTCTGATTAGGGATGGTCGGAAATGCCAATTTCCGATTCCGCGGTAAATCCGCATTCCGCCATTGCCAAATACCGATTCCGCTTTCCGCTACCAATTTCCGCATTCCAATGCGGAATTTCCGCCGGAAATCGCGGAAATTCCGCCCGACTTTAACATCAATTTTCTCAAAAACTATAAGGTCTTTTTGAAAACTTTTTTTTGCATCCTGTTCAGGAGATTCTGCTTAATAAACCCTGAAAATTTGGTGTTTCTAGGACTTACGGGGGCTTTGCTATTAACCGCTAAAGTCGGCGTATTTTTACTGTAATGTAAATGCAGAAAATAGGCAGATGCGGATTTTCTGCATTTTACATTACAGTAAAAATCCACCGATTTTAGCGGTTAATAGCAAAGCCCCCGTAAGTCCTAGAAACACCAAATTTTCAGGGTTTATTAAGCAGAATCTCCTGAACAAGATGCAAAAAAAAAGTTTTCAAAAAGACTTCATAGTTTTTGAGAAAATCAATGTTAAAGTCGGGCGGAATTTCCGCGATTTCCGGCGGAAATCCGCCTAACGCACTTGCATTAACGATTTCCGCATTCCGATGCGGAAATGCAATTTCCGATCGGAATTTCGGAAATTGCATTTCCGTGGAATCCGAATGAGCATCCCTAATTCTGATGAGCGCACCTTAGCCAAAAGGCAGGACGTTCCCATACCGGGAGTCGAACCCGGGCCGCCTGGGTGAAAACCAGGAATCCTGACCGCTAGACCATATGGGAGGCGTTCGGTAAGAGCTGAATGCATCTGGGGGAAAAAGGAGCTCGAGAGCCAGAGGGGGGGCATCAGCTCTGTCTAGACAGCAAACCATGAGCCAACTTACCTGGCGCGTGTGCGGCACAGTGGCAAAAGCACTGCCTCGTTAGCGCAGTAGGTAGCGTGTCAGTCTCATAATCTGAAGGTCGTGAGTTCAATCCTCACACGGGGCACTGTCCTCATGCTTGGACAGCCTTTTGGTTAGGGTAAGTCCACCCTATAAGCGTACAAGCCTATCGCGGAGACTTTTGATCACTTTCCCACCCACTGAGATACCACTGAGAGTAGAGTCTGGACATCAGCGCTATCAGCAGCAGAGTTGCAAAAGGGGCTTGGAGCAACTGAAAATCTGACTTTGGACATTGCCTTTCTTGTCACCCGCCGAGAACTTTTGTAGATGGGGCGAAGAGAAAACAGCCAGTATTACAGAGAGAGGACCTTTTTCTGGCCAACAGCCGTTCTTCCCCTGCACTAATAGGCCCCCAAGGAGAAGGCTTTTGTTGGGCTCCGGTACGCTCACCTGGGAAGCTTGATTCTGATGAGCGCACCTTAGCCAAAAGGCAGGACATTCCCGTACCGGGAGTCGAACCCGGGCCACCTGGGTGAAAACCAGGAATCCTGACCGCTAGACCATATGGGAGGCGTTGGGTAAGAGGTGAATGCATCTGGGGGAAAAAGGAGCTCGAGAGCCAGAGGGGGGCATCAGCTCTGTCTAGACAGCAAACCATGAGCCAACTTACCTGGCGCATGTGCGGCACAGTGGCAAAAGCACTGCGTCGTTAGCGCAGTAGGTAGCGCGTCAGTCTTATAATCTGAAGGTCGTGAGTTCAATCCTCACACGGGGCACTGTCCTCATGCTTGGACAGCCTTTTGGTTAGGGCAAGTCCACCCTATAAGCGTACAAGCCTATCGCGGAGACTTTTGATCACTTTCCCACCCACTGAGATACCACTGAGAGTAGAGTCTGGACATCAGCGCTATCAGCAGCAGAGTTGCAAAAGGGGCTTGGAGCAACTGAAAATCTGACTTTGGACATTGCCTTTCTTGTCACCCGCCGAGAACTTTTGTAGATGGGGCGAAGAGAAAACAGCCAGTATTACAGAGGGAGGACCTTTTTCTGGCCAACAGCCGTTCTTCCCCTGCACTAATAGGCCCCCAAGGAGAAGGCTTTTGTTGGGCTCCGGTACGCTCACCTGGGAAGCTTGATTCTGATGAGCGCACCTTAGCCAAAAGGCAGGACGTTCCCGTACCGGGAGTCGAACCCGGGCCGCCTGGGTGAAAACCAGGAATCCTGACCGCTAGACCATATGGGAGGCGTTCGGTAAGAGCTGAATGCATCTGGGGGAAAAAGGAGCTCGAGAGCCAGAGGGGGGCATCAGCTCTGTCTAGACAGCAAACCATGAGCCAACTTACCTGGCGCGTGTGCGGCACAGTGGCAAAAGCACTGCCTCGTTAGCGCAGTAGGTAGCGTGTCAGTCTCATAATCTGAAGGTCGTGAGTTCAATCCTCACACGGGGCACTGTCCTCATGCTTGGACAGCCTTTTGGTTAGGGCAAGTCCACCCTATAAGCGTACAAGCCTATCGCGGAGACTTTTGATCACTTTCCCACCCACTGAGATACCACTGAGAGTAGAGTCTGGACATCAGCGCTATCAGCAGCAGAGTTGCAAAAGGGGCTTGGAGCAACTGAAAATCTGACTTTGGACATTGCCTTTCTTGTCACCCGCCGAGAACTTTTGTAGATGGGGCGAAGAGAAAACAGCCAGTATTACAGAGGGAGGACCTTTTTCTGGCCAACAGCCGTTCTTCCCCTGCACTAATAGGCCCCCAAGGAGAAGGCTTTTGTTGGGCTCCGGTACGCTCACCTGGGAAGCTTGATTCTGATGAGCGCACCTTAGCCAAAAGGCAGGACGTTCCCATACCGGGAGTCGAACCCGGGCCGCTTGGGTGAAAACCAGGAATTCTGACCGCTTGACCATATGGGAGGCGTTCGGTAAGAGCTGAATGCATCTGGGGGAAAAA